>NC_052625.1:37766340-38073284 GCF_016161935.1 Mauremys reevesii
TCTTGCATTCCATATCTCTTACCATCCATCCTTCATCTGTCTTTGTGTTTTATATTGTACAGTACACTATATTAGGACTGTGTACCTCTATGTTTGCAAAATGCCTCGCACAACATGCAATATACAGTCCCAATCCAAGACTGTATATCCTGGCTGTTATTGTTCCTTGTAGGTATTAGGGTGGGGGAGGGATTTATATTCATTATTTGTCATTAATTAATAAAATAAAAATCAATAATACTTTTCACTAAAACATGTGACTACTGAGGATCTCAAAAGGCTCTACAACACTGCTGTGAGAGAGGTAATGATTATCCCAAATTTAAATAACACCAATGACCCAAGACACATGGAAAGAGCCACCAATTTTTTCATTCAGAAGCAGCGGACACTAGTCAGCAGAGTGCTGCTGCTACAAATGCAAAAGGAGTCTGGATAATGGATCAGCCGAATGGGAGCAATAGGAGGAGGAAGAATCTGGCTGAGAGTGGCGATACATTTTTGAGTAAGCCCTGAGATTCTGATGGATCTTAGCCCCATTTAAGCCTTACTCCATCCTTTCCCAGAGAACAGCCCAGATGCATAAGCAGCGGTTGTTGCTGCTTCACTCAGTGATAAAGAGTTTCTTAAGCAAAATGTAAGCTTGGGAATTAAGAAAGATAACTAAAAAAAGTCAGACCTCTGGGCCCTCCCATTAACCAGGTGTAAGTGTAAGCCCACTTATAACAATAACAAAGTCCAATGCATGAGCAACCAGTGAATACACTAGTTGTTCTGGGGCCCCAATCCACCCAATCCAAGATAATAGCTTCCCAACAATTAATGTCTCCTCCACCCTCTTGCCAAGACACAGAATCCAGATCCAGACTGAATATTCTCCAAAGTTCAGGAGAAGGATCAGACCTCGGGTTTTAGTTCAACCCGTTATTAGAGTTAGGATCATCTGCAAAGTTGTGGGAGAGGAAAAAGGAGGGCTTGGCTACACTTGAGAGCTGCAGCGCTGGGAGTTACAGCGCTGGTCGTACAGCTGTGTAGGGACAGCGCTGGTGTGTGGCCACACTCACAACTACCAGCACTGCAGTGTGGCCCCATTTGCAGCATTTGCAGCGCTGTTGGGAGTGATGCATTATGGGCAGCTATCCCAGCATTCAAGTGGCAGCAACGTGCTTTTCAAAAGAGGGGGGTAGGGTATAGTGTGACAGGGAGCGGGGGAGAGAGAGAGAGAGAGTGGATTTTTGGAGCCGACACTGTGTATTAGCTCCCTGCCTTGCAAAATCAGAACATTTTCCTGACCCCTTACACTTAACTGCAAACAGCCTGCAGACCAGATAAGCAGCTGCTCCAAGGGACTCCCTTTCTCTGCCCCGCCCCTGCTGTTTCTCTCATCAAGCAAACACTCATCCCCCTGCCTGCCTCATTCACAGGGTTTATCTCATTTGATTGTTCACTGAGTTACAGATTGATCACAGCAAACAGGAGCTGTGTTTGTTTTTTAGATAAGCAGCTCCCAGAGACACGGAGCCCCGGGTTCACAACAAAACAAAGAGAGGCTGCATAACAAAACAAAGAGAGTAATTAGTTAAAAGCATTCTGGGATATCGCCTAATACCCTGGAGGCCAATAACAGCGCTGGTGTGTGGCCACACCCGACGAGCAGCGCTGCATCACCAGCGCTGCACTCGTTACACCCCAAGCAGACCAGGTGTTCAGCCAGTGCTGCAGCCAGGGAGTTGCAGCGCTGGATGTGCCTTGCAGGTGTGGACAGTTACTAAGTTGCAGCGCTGGAAAGCCTCCACCAGCGCTGCAACTCTCAAGTGTAGCCAAGCCCGGAGAGAGAAGAGGAAGAGGAAAGTATTTCTGTTTAGGGAAACTTTCACACCATTGTAAATCATTACATTGGCTTTCATGGACTTACAGTGGTGTAAAACCAGTTTTTAGAGGAGAATCAGGCTTTGGCATTTTGCTTTGGCCTATTGCAGATCTAGGGGGAAGCTGAAAAGCTCAACAGGGTGCTCAAATCCAAGGATTAGTTGCAGGCCTAGCTCCAATTTTTGCTTTAATATTACCATTTTATTAAGTTATGGTAAATGCCCTAATATGAGCCATAAACAAAAAAATCACAAACATGTCTGGCTAATTACATCAGTCTTGCTATTTGCTCAGGGCAATTCCGACTCATCTCTAAACTCTGCTCATCTGTTTCTAATACAAGTACATTTCAATTTCCTCAACCAATAGCAGGAGCAGCAGTGGCACTAGTACTCAACACAGAGTCTGACCCGGGGCAAGTACGAGTGAGGAAAAGTCCTGATGAGCTCAGAACTGGCCTTGGGCCCTTATGGCAATGAGTCAGGTAGTTAGAGCTGCTGCTTTGACCCTGTACTATCAGTGGACCAGGGTACAGAATGCAGAAATCTATATAGATATTCTCATGGATAGCATTTCAGTATCTGCTTCTGCTAGCAGTTCTGCAGCAGGAACAGCCTGCTAAGCATTTCCCCATTTCAGGAAGCCCTGCCTCAGGCCTCCTGCTTGTTTCTCTATTTGATGAGTGTTTGTTTGTGCTCTGCAGCTGACAGCCCAGAACCTCTCCCAGTGCTAACAATGTCAAGCCAACGCCCCATCCTGCCACAGCCCTGCTCCTTGTCTCTCTTCTCCCCACTAGCCACAGACTGCTTCCCTTTTTCCTTTTCAAAAAAGAAGTTGAAGTGACCAACAGAAAGTCTTTCACAACTGCATCTGTGTGAAAATAGCTTGTTAGCCACATATTTGCTGGGTTCTGTACTGCAGAGTACTCCCAAACTGAAGAGTACAAATAGACAGCTCGATTTCATTCATCCTTTTCCAGTTTCAATTTACTTATGCCACAGTTTTAAAAAATAGATGCCAAAAGTTAGGCTCATATGTTCTTATTTAAGCACTTAAATTAGTGGCCTGATCTTCAAAAGTGCAGAGTCCCCAGCAGCTCCCATTAAAGTCAATAACATTAGTTGAAAGCGACAAAGAGTCCTATGGCACCTTGTAGACTAACAGACATATTGGAGCATAAGTTTCGTGGGTGAATATCCACTTCGTCAGATGCATGTGATGCCATGCATCCGACAAAGTCGGTATTCTCCCACGAAAGCTCATCCTCCAATACGTCTGTTAGTCTATAAGGTGCCACAGGACTCTTTGTCGCTTTTTACAGATCCAGACTAACACGGCTACCCCTCCGGTACTTAACATTAGTTGGGTACTCGGCACTTTTTAAAATGAAGTCACTGATTTATCAGCTTAAATACAGATTGAGAAGCCTAACATTAGGCATCTTCTTTTGAAAAACGCGGCCTTGTTTTCTGCCTCGTTGTTGGGTCTGGCACAAGCCTGGCTGGTAACAATTTATGCCTCATGGAGGTCAGAATTCAGGTTGAATGATTCTCATGTTTAGAGGCTCAGGCCATATGCTCACTGTTTATTGGAACTTTATCCTTAGTAAGGATAGACAAGTCATTGGGATAATATTCAACTGTCAGCTGTTTGCCCTTTCCTGATGCCTGGAATCAATTACCTTTACACAAATCCCAAAGCTCTCGCCTCTTCCACTCCCATTTGCCTAGATCTGTGTTCCTGCCCAATATATCACAGATTAGAAGATGATGAAGGCAATGGCTTTATGGACTTTGACAAGGAGTTTTTCCCATGCATGGCTTTTCCAAAGGGCAAAGGTGCTTGTGCAAATAAGTGGGCAAAGGAGGCTGGTACCGCTGGCAAAACAAAGGTAGGGTCAACCATGGTAAGATAATAGGCTGGGTAGGTAGGGTGCTAAGTTAAGGAGGGCTTTGAAAGTAAGGGCAAGAAGTTTGCTCCTTGCAGTGGAGGAGGTGAAACCAGTGGCAGGAGTTCAAGAGGAAAGGTGCCATAGTCACAGCTAGGAGCCAGGAAAGGTGATCTGAGCCAAAGCAATTTGAACAGACTGTGTCCTGCTTTTTGAGTATTAAGTGAAAATATCACAAGATAATAATTAATCTGATTTTAAGGTAGACAAGTCATCTTCCTTCCAGGACTTTGTTTCTATGTTTCTCTGTGATGGATATGAGCTCGGAGGATAACATTTTTTGAGCAATGAATTTTATGGCCTGATTCTAATAATTGGCAAAGGAAGTCTGGCTCCTTATAGATCTTGGGATTTCCCCCTCCCCCTCCCTTTTTTTTTTCAATTAGTGCTTGATAGAAAGCCCATCAGCAGGCAGAATTCATAGCTCCATCAGTTGTGGTCTCTTTTTGATGCAGAACTAATCATAAATGAATGATTTTGAATCTAGTCAATTACAGCCCTAACATGTTAAAAGGCCTTGGTTTATCCAAAAGTCTATGTCTGGAACCTATGGAGAGGGATATGTGGTAGGAGGGGAAGGGAGAGGAAGAGAGAAAAACACAGCCATGTGGTTCTTACAATCTGCATTGTTCTGTGCATCACATGGCACAACATGCAGTTCCTTTTGTTTCAGGTTAAAAGGATAAAATACAAGAACCTCAAAAAGGTTTTACAAAAAATTTCTGAACTGGGAAGCCTGCACTTCTTTTGATTGCTCACTTACAAGATCAAATGGGGATCTAGTAAATAATTACTCTCAGGGTGTGTGCCATTTAAAACAGACCTTCAGATTTTCTCCAGCAGAACATCTGGTTTAAAAATATAAGTACACACAACACATAGGGCCAAATTCCTCTCTGTGTTACACCTGTAGATTCACTCACTTTGGATGTATACCACTGTAAAAGTTGAGAGAAGAATTTGTCCCATAGTTAGTTTGTTCATTAGACTGTCCTTTCCCACATTTTGACTATACTGGGAGGGTGCCAGCCCTAAGGAAAAATCCTTAGGTGGGTCAGTACTGGTGTACTCTGGGAAAGAAGCAGAGGCCACTCAAGACAATTTTCCACCCTAGGCAACATTTCAGTGTGCCACCCCCATAGCACTCAAATTTGGCCTGGCCATCCCTCTGTCATGACGGAGAGACAGCTGGGCCAAATCTGAGTGAGAGGTGTTCCAGTTTGATGTATGGAGGTTGCAGCACCACTCAACTTTGGCCCAGCCACCCCTCTGTCACAATGGAGGGTTGGCCGGGCCAAATTTGTTCCCCTAAACAGCTGCCTAGCTTGCCTATAGCTAGAGCAGCCAGAAAAAAGGCAGTATTGAGGAGGGATTTGAAAGAAGAGAGGCTGGGCACCAGGCACACTGGAAGGGTGTGGGTGGCATGGAAGCAGCCATAAAGTCAAGACAGAAGGACAGGAAAAGAAAGGGTAGGTGAGCTATGCTGAAAGCACAATGAAGAACAAAGGGTGGAAGGGACAGCAGAGACATAGGCAGGGACAGAGTTAAGCGGAGCTTTAGCCCTTGTCTACACTACAAAGTTTTGTCGACAAAAGGCAGCTTTGTTGACAAAACAGTGGATGTGTACACGCTGCAATGTGACTTTTGGCAGCAAAAATGCCTTGTTTTGGTGACAAAATAAAACCACCCCGATGAGCAACATAAGGCTTTTTGCGCAAACTTTTTGTTGACAAAGTGCCAGTGAAGACACCGCGCTTGATTTTATTGCTTTAATTGCCTCCAGGAGGTGTCCCACAATGCCCATCCCTGACCACTCTGGTCAGCAGTTTGAACTTCACTGCCCTGAAGACAGGTGAACAACCATCCACCCTCTTCCTCTTAGAAGCCCTGGGAATTTTTGAAATTCCGTTTCCTGCTGGTTCAGCATGGAGAGGTCTCATCCATCTTCCCAGGTGACCATGGCAGGTTATCCCAGCAAATGCTCTCCTGCTTGGACCAATGCTGGATCTGCTCAGTATGTGGGGAGGGGAGGCTGTGAATCCCAGCTGTGCTTGAGCCGTAGGAATTTTGATACCTACAAGCAGATTTCTCGAGTCTTGTGTGAAAAGGGCTGTGATCAGGACATGCTGCAGTGCAGAGCGAAGATAAAGGAAATGAGGCAGGCGTGCCATAAGGTCAGAGAGGCAAACCGTCCCTCCAGTGCTGCACCTAAGACTTGCTGGTTCTATATGGAGCTGGACGCTATCCTCGGTGTCAAACCCACCTCCATTGCCAAGAGCCCCATGGATACTTCGGCGGGCCTGGAGGCAGTGGAAAGAGGACCTAGCCCAGAGGATGAAGTCATTGATGAAGAGGTGGAGTTAGACAACGATGTGGAACTCTGGCAGGGGCAGGCAGCCAGAACTGTTTGCCACTCCAGAGGTGTCTAGCCAGTCTCAACAGTTGTTCCCTGGTGAGCAAGAAGCAGGGGAAGAGGTAAGCCTGGTAAGTGGCTGTGATTTGTGTAGTTCAGAGGTACGTTCAGGGTATAGAAATGTACAAGGCTGGATGTATTTCTGTGAACTGGATATTTCCCTGTGTAGCTAATCAGTACAGCAGAACAGGGTGTTGATGCACACCGAGATCTCAGGGGAATCTCCAGAGAGATCGCCAGGAAACTTTCCTGGAGGTACTCGCCAATCCTCTGCAGAAAGTTCCTTGGCAGAGCAGCTTTGTTCCTTCCCCCATTGTAGGAAACTTTCCTGCGCCATTCGGCAATCACTTGTGCAGGGGCCAAAGTGGCACACAAGTAAGCAACATAGGGACCAGGATGTGTGTAGTAGATGTATCCTCGCTTCCCTGATTATCCTCAGCAGTGAGATATCTGCTAGAATGACCTCTGCTTGAGGAAAAGTGTGGGAGAATTTTTTTTCCCCTAGTCAGCTGCACCGCAACCCTTGCAGAGTGCTATTTTCCCCATATAGAGCACCTCCCTCCCTCCCCCAGCCAACACTCACCATGCTTTGGGCGTTCTCAGAGATGTGTGCTTGCCATGGGTCAGTGAGAAAGTGGTGGTTATGTTACAAAAGGTGTATTTTACTGAAAGGTTTCAATGCTGTTCGTGAACTTAACAATCATGCTTCTATGCAATGTTTCTTGTGCTTCTTCACTTGTGCCCTGGCCTTCAGGGACACCCCACATATACCGGCAGAGCATCTCCGCCAGATAAGACAGTGCCCAAGACGGAGCAAAGAAGACATGTTCTGGGAGGTACTGCACTCCTCCAATGCAGAGAAAAGGGAATGCAAGGAGTGGAGGGAAGCCAAAAGGCAGGACAGAAAAGAAAATCAAGAGTCTGTTAAGAATGCTACCGAGCGGATCATTAAAGTCATGGAGGATAAAACGCAGATGCTGAAGTCCTTAATAATGCTGCAGACTGAGCAGATGTGTGCGTGCCCGCCCTCCCCTGGAGCACATTCAGAACTCTTTTCCATGCCCTCCCTCCCACCCCAACTCCGCCTGCACAGTCCTTTCCACCTGCCCGGACTTCTCTGTTTCCCCTTCACTCCACCCCCGGGACAACTTTCACAATGATACATGGACCTACACACACAGATCTGAAAGTCTGCCCTTCCCAGGTACCTCCTTTCCCACTAAGCATCTTTGTGTGTGTGTGTGTTGTTTCTTGTGCAATAAAAGCGAAGTTTTTGAATGGTAACTCATCTTTATTTGTTTCCTACAAATTGAGATAGCAGGCACTACCAATACACGCACAGGCAGTTTAATCATTTGCTTACTGGAATGTAAGGCCCCAAATGTCACCATTGTTTCCTAGGAAAACGACATGTAATGTAACATTGCAGCACCAATCACAGAGATATACATTACTGGTTCTCATTGTCAATGTGTTGCTTCAAAGCCTCCCCAATTCAAATACCACCCCCGCCCCCCCGGACCCCTCTGATAGCCCTGGTATCTGGCTGCTCAAAATCAGCAGCCAAGCAGACTGCCTAAACACTCCACATCTGAGCAAACCATTCACCCTTAGCTTCACAAATATTATGCAATGTACAGCACGTGGCTATGACCATGGGAATATTATCCTCATTGAGGTCTAGCCTGCCATAAAGACATTGCCAGTGTGCCTTTAATCTGCCAAAGGTACATTCCACAGTCGTCCGCACCTACTCAGCCTGTTGTTGAACCGCTCCTTACTGCTGTCCAGGTGTCCCGTGTAAGGTTTCATGAGCCACAGTTGTAAGGGGTACGCTGGTTCTCCCAGGATCACTATAGGCATTTCAACATCCCCACTGTAATCTTCTGGTCTGGAAAGAAAGCCTCCACTAGTAGGTTTCTATACAGGCCAGTGTTACTGAAGATGCATCCTGGATCACCCCATGTTGATGTCAGTGAAATGCCCATGGTGATCCACAAGTGCCTGCAACACCATGGAGAAGTACCCCTTCTTTTTGGTGGTCTGATGTGTGCCATCTATCGCCTCTCCACAGTTGGGGAAACCCATTTCTGCAAAGCCGTCCACTATTTCACACACATTTCCCAGACTCACAGTCCTTCATAGCAGAATGCAATTGCCCTGCATGCTTGCATTAACACAGCTCAAACGATCAACTTTCTGACTCCATATTGATTTGTGACCGACCAGTAGAAGTCTGGAGTCACCAGCTTCCACACAGCGATTGACACACACTTTTCTACTGAGAGGGCAACTCTCATTCTGCTGTGTCTTTGTGCCATAGTGTTGGGGCGAGCTCCGCACACAGTTTCAGGAAGTTTGCTTTCTGCATCCAAAAGTTCTGTAGCCACTGCTCTTCATCCCACACCTGCATGATGATGTAATCCCACCATTCAGTGCTTGTTTCCTGAGCCCAAAAGCAACAGTCTACGCAGCTGCTCTGTGAATACCAAAAGCAATCTAAAGTTGCTCCTATCTATATCACATGGCATGTCAGGCAACTGAGAGTCTTCTTCAGGTAGGAACTTTGCAATTAACTGCACTGCCATCTGCAATGTGTTAATGACAGTTATCAGAGCATAGGAGAGCAGTGCGGGATCCATCCCTTCTCACAAAGATGCTGTGGTGCACAGCAAACAAGGGCCACTGAAAAATGTTGTGAAAGAAAGTCAGAAGCCCATGGAATGCTGGGACAGAAAGCAATGCATCATGGGACGTTGAACCTGGTCCCAAGATGCACCATGGTCCGCTCTGCCATCCCACAAGACCTACCAGCAGGTGGTGTTGAGCTAAACTGTGGGTTAGCTCACACTGTCGATGCTCGTGTCCCAAGTGTGGACCCACTCTGCTGACAGAGGGAGTGAATGTGAACATGCAATACCTATTTTTATTTTGAGTGTCGACATAACTTGTATCAACAAAACTCTGTAGTGTAGACAAGGCTTAAAGGTGAGGAAAAGATAGTAAGAGGAAGCCAGGGAAGAAGTTCAAAAAGTGAAGTGCTCTGTGCAGCGAGAGAGAAAGATTACTTCAGATGCAGATTTTTGAGTGGACAGGAGGGAAGTAAAGCAAGAATCAGGGAACAGCAAATGCTCAAAATTAAACTTAAGACAGAAAAGCCTCTTCTGTACTCATAGGTTATGTCTACATTTATGATCACATGCAAAGTACATACACTTTACTCCCCTCTAGCATGATATAAATAGCAGTGTAGGTGGTGAGACATGGCTTAGGTGAACAGAGTAAAGACACACCTGAACCCTTAGGGCAGGGTCCACAAACTGTGGAGCATGCCCCCCTAGGGGGGCACAGAGAAATGTTCGGGAGGGCGTGGTGGGGCCCATGTGGGGCAGGGAGGGAGTGCCACCTTAGGGTATATACCCTACACAGCTCTCTACATGCCCAAGCTATGCCTCCCATGTCTACACTGCTATTTTTAGCAGTTTGTGTCCTGTGGCCTCCCTCTTGCCAGAGCCTTTCAGTGCTGCATAGTAGCTATACACCACAGCATGGACACAGCCTGCCTTTCACTGCAGCATGTAGCTAGCCACCAGCATAGACAAAGCCATGAAGTCAGACAACACTCCATATTCAGGGGTAAAAGTAGAGGAATCTAGAAATGTTTCTTCATCCCGTGTACCCCAGGTTAACATCTAGCCATGTGCAGACTGGCCCTATGAATTTGTAAATAGCGTGTGCTGTGGTAGTATGAAACTGTCTGGAATACTGGAGTTACTATATGAGACCCAATGAGCCTGATTCTCTTCTCACTTGTACCACTTCTGCACCAGGGTAGCTCTAGTGACTTCAGTTGAGTAACTCCAGATTTACAGCAGGATAAATCAGGGGGAAGTCATTTTTGAAAATATAATAATGCCTTCTTTTTGTTTTATAATCAAAGTGAGGCAGAGAACCTCAGCTCACTGGGGATTTGTGGTTCTTAGTGAGAGTCCATTGGTTTGGTCTTATGCGTCACACAGTGTTACCACTAGCCTCTAGCTCTTTATTAGCCTATCTTTCTCATGCATTCCAGGATTTAGCTTTGCAGCTCTCAGTGAAGTTTGCTCTACACTTTGTAATCACATCCATGCGTTCACTCTTATGCACATAAATCTGGAAAGGTCAGAGGTCACAGATGTTTTGTTAAATACGTGGAACCCGTGACTTTCATGAGATCTGGGTCACAAATCTAGCCTTACAGACGATGTACTGAGAAATGCATACATCCTGCATATGGAATATTTCACATTTACCTAATTTAAACATAATTCAGATTTACTCATTTTCACACAGCACATCCCATCTATAGTGACTGGCTCTCAAAATGTTGACTTACATGATTAAAAATATAATTAACATTACAGCAGATTCCCTTTTTAAGAATACCTGTGAAGCTAATTCTTCTCAATGGTAAATGCCAACACTTTAATGGAGATTATAATTGCATGCAGAGAACTAAATAACAGTGTACATTAAACACTGGTTATTCATTAAAATAATCTAAAATGATTGTCATTGACAGAAATGATTTTAAGTGTGAGAGTGCACAAGATGAAAAATACCAAGCATGCTCATTGTTCCATATCAGTCTACATGATACAAGTCTCTAGTTTGGAGTGGGAGGAAAATGCTTGCTGTTTATAAAATCTCCATACAGAAGGAATGCAGGGTGGATCTACTTTGCTCTGTTCCTCAATGCAACAATGGAAAACATTGCCCAGGAAGGCCTACTCTGCCTTAGAACGCTCTAGGAATGATAAAAAGCCTCAGGCTCCCCTGATTTCACCTAAGAGATTATTGTCATGACTTCTCCTCTTCATCAATACCTGGATGATGGCTTTTTTTAAAAAATAACTACAACAGAAACTCTTGTCACTAAGACTTCAGAAAGTTTTACACAGGCAGGTGCAATGTACTATACCCCAGGTTACTAGAATCCACAAACGAGTCACTGAATACATGACCAATGCAGAACGTAGAGTCTCACAAGGGAAGAAGAAAGGAGAAACACAGAACAGATACCAGCAAATACTATTATTATTTGTATTATGGTAGCATCTAGGGGCCCCATTCACAGATGAAGACCCCACTGTGTTAGATGTTGTACAAACACAGAACAAGAAGACAGCCCCTGACTCAAAAAGCTCACAGTTTAACCCTGCTAAGATACCAAGATACAGTGTTAACCTCTCTGCTCTGGCCAAATTCCTACTCAGCTAATCACATTCCATAGCCCTAAATTCGTCACACTTGCAATTGCATTCTATATCCAGATTCACTTCTTGCCCTAAACCATTGTGTGGTCCACTCCATGAGGTGGATACATTTCACCAGTGAGGTGAGGTGATCTCATTACTTACAGAGAGAAAGTTCAACATTTTCAAACGTATGTGCCTTTAAGCGCCTACATCTATATGTAAGTACAGAAAATGGCCTGATCCTCAAGGATGGTGAGCCACCACAGCTTTCTTTGGAGCCTCTCAAGGTGAGGTTTGCTATCAGGCTGTGGTCCTTCATTTGTTGTTATGCAAGCTATGATAAGGATAATCAAATCTCTCATTCCTTGGTGTAAATTGATTGCTGGAGACACCAGGTAGCAGTGTTTTCCTCCATGAGCACAACTGCACTGGTGACGAAGTAGACAACATATGTTTGTAGTGCTATTTGCTTCCTTGTTTGCCTTCCTCTGAAGTGACAAGGTGGGTGAGGTCATATCTTTTGTTGGACCAACTTCTGTTGGTGAGAGAGACACCAAGCTTGACCTCACCCACCTAGTCCCGCTAACATCCTGGGACCAACATGGCTACAGAAACACTGCATTCCTGTGAAGTATCACGTACTGCCCATTGCCACAGGCAAAATACTGGGCATTGATGGACCAATAGTCTGAGCTGACGTTCTCAAGCATTTACAGGTCACATCGCAGAAGCAGATGAGGCTGCACTCAGAGGAGGGGTAAAATGGGGCCCAGTTAGGCCCCCCCACCCCAGCACCTCTCCAGACTCAGAACTGTGCAAGACATTCCCCCACCACCACCAACTCTAGGAAATTAGGGTCCCAGTGGTGCTTTGTCCCCCCTCTCCCTCCTCTCTCCTGTCCCTGCCATGTGGCTTTGGGAAAAACTGCAGCGAAGAGCCAGCCAGAGACTCCAGCCAGTAGAAGCATTTGCAGACGCAGCCAAAGCAGGGACCTTTGGACAGTCAGAAAACTTTCTACAGTTTTTAGTGGACTTTCTCTGCTCTGTGCTAATTGGCTCTTTGCTACAACCCTCCCTCAGAGTCTTGTCACCTCAGCCCAGTCAGCCTCCCTCTATACTTTCCTCGTTCACCCTTTCCTTACCCATCCTGTTCCCTTCACCCCCTTCACTTCTCTTCCCTTTTCGTTCCATGCTACTGATCCCCTCCTAACTAAACCCCCCCAAAAAATCACGGTGCTAAAGTGACATTTGTTGCCATTCCACTGTTCATTCTGCTTGTGTATTCTACCCCTTGCCCCACCCTGGGTCTGTCCTGTCTATTTAGCGTATAAACTCTTCAGGGCAGGGATCATCTACTATCCTGGGTTTGTACCGTGCTTAGCACAATGGGGACCCATTCCTGGTTGGTCCCGAAGCCTGATCTTGTGAGGTGCTGACAGCCAACTGTTAACAGTACACTGAACTTAATACGAACTGAGGGCGCCCAGCACCCCTCTGAATCAGGCCCTGTAGGATTTTTTAGCTAGGAAGTTTGAATTTCCAAGTTCAGAGGTGCTTGCAGAATTCAGTATCCTGATTTCTGGGACTGATTCTCTAATGCCACAATGCTAGCACAAAGGAGCCATATAGGTGGCTTAATTGTCTACATAGGAATTCCCTGGTATAAGGGGAATCCCCTAGAGGAGGTGAACTGTGGTAGCAACACAATGTCACCCTCCTTCTAGAAGGTATGACCGGGGGGAAATGGACTATTGCTGGAGCACTACTACAAAATCATAGGCACAAGTTAGAGCAACTCTGAGCTGCCTTAACTTGTCCTGGGGGCTGAACCCAGAATATCCAGAGAACAGAGATCGTGTAAAGTTGTCTTATCAAGCCTGTGCACTCACACACACTTCTTAGCATTGAGGAGTTAAGCCAGAACAAAAATTTGAGTCCTATCTTATCAGCAAGATAGGCTTCAGTCACTGAGCTCAGGCCTAGATCCAAATCTCACATTTCCCCAAAGTTGGAGGGATGAAGTGGATCTGGTGTGCCAGTCATAACCATCTAATGTCCTACAAAGGCTTAATCATTTTCAGCTGTGGTCAGCAGGGGGTCTCAAGCTGGATCCTCTTGTTATAAGTGGGAGAGGTGGAGGGGTTGGCAGGGTATTTTCTGTGAGTGCTCCCAGTCTCCAGAAATTGTTGGAAGCTGGGGTAAACTTCCTAGATGACAAAGGGAGTAGGTGGCTGGCTGGCTGGCTGAGTTCCTGTGGCACTGATTTTGATGCTGCTGAAACTTAATTTAATTGTATGATTAGGAAGACTAGAGGCTTGGATAGGCATCTTTATTATTTTAAATCTAAATAAATACATAAAATAAATAATTTTTCTGCAAGAGATTAGTAGGAGGAGGATCTAATGTGAACAGAAAAGAAGGTATCTTTAAATGAAAGCAGAGAGGCCTCAATTTAAACTGTTCTGTGTATAAAATGGGTATGACTCTTGTACATCTGTAGGCACTAAGGGAGGGGGGAGGGGAAAGAAAGGGTTTTCAGAGTAAGATCGATGGGATGAATTTAAGAAAAGAAAAACATGGATTGAATGTCAAAAAAGACTGTTAGTTTAGAGGATTGTCTCCTAAGGGAAGTGAGTTGAGATATTTTAATCTGAACTAGATGAAAAGCAAGGGGGAAAAAACCACTATGAGACTCTTACACTGGCAGGGGAATGATCTAGTAAGTCACTTCCATCTCTGACTTTGAATATTTGAGAGTACAGATGAGGGGATTATTTTTCCTCTTGTCAGTAACCAAAACAGAAGGAGACAAGAGTTGCAGTGGGTCACCTGTACCAGCCCCGTCTCCAGATTGTCACCAATACGAATATTTTCTGCTCAACCCTTTTGTTTTTCCTTGCATTTCCTATGAATTTCAGAAGGCTCGCTTGACTCTGTATTTTTCATTTTAAAGGTTCAAGTCAGCAGCACATGCTTTACAGTCCATCTGTCTGCAGATGAAACACTCACTCCAAATGCTAAAGCAACTTGCTTAAACTCAAACCGTTCCATGGAGCCAGACAGAAAAAAAGTCCTTCTCAAAGAGTGTGTCTCAAAGAGGTGAAAGGTGCCCATGCTGGTCTGCGAGGAAACATCAGGGCCACTCTTTAAACTTTAGAGTTTTATTAGTGCTTTTGTCAGCATTGTGTGTATGTGTGTGTATGTTTTTTTTTTAAATGGTGGCTGTGAATTCATCTGTGACAGACTCAAAACAGGAAATTAACACCCTGTGGTGTAGCGGCAAAGCCTCAGAGGAAGCAGCAGTGGGGTAGATGAGGCCTAGGATGGACAAAGACTCATAAACATAACATCATCCATAAAAGTAACACTTTTTTCAGGCACAGGAAGGATACTAAGCAACACTGGCCACATTATGCACTTGTAATAAAAAAAAAAAAGCATGGGGGCTGAGGAGGAGGGGAAGGCATTTATAAGGCAGCTATTTTACTGAGCATTTAACATACAACAATATTGTTCAAAGTTAGGAATATCATTCAAGGTTAGGAATTATAAAAATCCTACATGCACACGAGCCCTATGCTTCCACTTAACATGGGGCTAGGGTTTGAAATAATGGGTTTCATCTGCCTCCCAGTTTACTTGAATTAGTCTTCCTACCATCATGTTTTTGTGTGTGTGTGTGTGTGTGTGTGTAACCAACTTTTCTGCAGGCCTCTGGATGGATTTCTATGTTGCCAGGGTAGTATATGCCTACCACAGGCCTGTTAAGGTGACCTTTGCTTCTTTCGATTTGTATGGGGTCTTTCTGTATAAACACTTCAGAAGCCAAACTGCATTGGAGGGATTCTTCATTCTAGAGCTTGGAATCCAAACAAGGCAATTTAAGAGAGTGGCAGAGACTAGTAAAGCAGGTAGACAGCATAAGAATCTGAGTGGTATAAAATACCAAGCATCTGTGGCCTAATTGTAAGAAGAGACAAGTATCCACAATTCCCACTGAAGTCAATAGGAGGTGCTTAGCTCCTCTGAAAATAAATCAGGCCACTGATGTTTATAGGGTTGGATCCCTCAGTTGTCTGAATTCTACCTGTATTTCCTTTAAATAAAGATAACAGCAATGAGGAGGGGGCTAGCAGAATGGCACTGACAGTTGCATGAACTGTGGCTGGGAAATATTGGCAGTATTTCATAAGTGGTGTCTATGGTAATCCCTGTGATTTTGAAAGGCGGAGATTATGTCATGAATGTGAAGTATATTTCATACCATCTATTTCTGCAATACATGTCGTATAAAGTATCAATTAGAAGCCACAACTGGGACCATTTAATCTACCATAAAGAAGTGTGTCCTGCTCTTCACCTCACAGTCCCTTTCATTCCACTCAAACAACTCTCAGCAGCAGACCAGTAGTAAAACAGTCTTCATCCTATTGACTTCAATGAAAGACAAGCCTCTGAAGGTTTAGAGATTCACAGGACAATAGGAACTGGTGTTCTGAATCAGATCAGTGGCCCATTCTCCTACAGTGGTCAATAGCAAAAGCTTCAGAGCTTGAAAAATCTGCCCAGAGTGAAAGTTTCTCCCTAATCCTAGACAGTTAGGATTCATATTTTTAAAGAGCCTAATTAGTGCCCAAATCCCATTAAAATTAAATGGGATTTCTGTGCCTAACTCTCTTAGGACCCCGTGACAATCCCAGCCTCAGAGCTTGACTCAAGCCCCGAAGAATGAGGGGTATATATCTTTATCTAATATAAATCAGCCAATTGAGATCTTATCCAAACCACCTGTGTCTGCAGCACTGGGCTAGAAATCTCATGAGAACAGGTTTTTTGTGGGGTTTCCAGTACATTTTAATTCAAGTCAAACTAGAAATACCATCACACCCAATTACTTTAGAGCACCCATGGGACTGCCCTAAATTATTCAGGCTGGTGAATGGTTGTTGGTAGTGCATTCCTATGCCCGCAGCTGCAGATGAGGGGGTTGACCTAGCTATGTTGACATTACGCCAGCGGTAGACTGCCCCATGCTAGGGGAATCCCCAGCTATGGAGATCTGTCTGCATTCTGGTTTCTGTGAACCACGAGAGCAGCAGAAAGGAACTGGATCACAGCTTAGAATCTGGCCCTTAATTTGAGAGTGCGTGTATAGAGGGTGGGCCTTATTTTAGCTAACCCAGTATTTTCATTCCTAATTAACACATGGCAAGTTACAAAATTAGAGTAATTCAGATCAGACACTTTAATGTGGAATGTTTGAAAAACCCTGGTAGCATCCAAAGAAGAGAGCAGAGGAACACTAGATTTAAACTAGATTTACACCACTCTAGGAATCCAAAAATATTGCATTTGAAATAACAGAATGCTCTAGCTAGATATGGTCTAGATCCAACCAGCCTGGAGTTTAGGGGTCTTCAGATGCAGGGCTTTGGTTGAGGCCATTTTCTAGTAAATACTGCTCTGAAAAATAAAGAGAGAGAAAGCAAAATACAGAACTAATAGCAGAGCGTTCCTTCAGCAAACAGGAAATGAAGAAACACCAAGTACATTACACAGAGTTTATACAGTAACAATTCTACACAGGCAGATCAGATGTTAGTGGGCTGCTTTAGTTCAAACTAGGATGTTGTTCAGATGACAGTCTGTATCAGATTCACCACTGAACTTTTCTGTCTTTAAATGAATGTCTTTCCGTCATAAAGGCTGATATGTTTTTTCACTCTGTATTCTTGTCCCATACGATGAGATCATAACATTATTAAAGCCAAACCCTCTCTCACCCTGTGTCGCTGCAAGAGGCTAATTTGAGGCTGCCAAGACTTCTGGTGAGGCATATTAAATAAAAATCTATATACATTTTTCCACAGCCCTTTCCATGTTATTCTGACATGGGGATCATTTTCTTGACAAAGGCTATAGCTGTCTCTCTTTTCATAATTAACAGCTCCTAATATAAAAAAAACCTCAGAAATATTTTGTTGAACAGGGAGGCAATCTCCCATTTCCAATATATTTCATAACTAGGACTCTGAAATTCTTTTTGTTCATGGGGAAATTAAAAGCCAGAACACACACGGTCCTGAATCTCCTCTCATTTATAGCAGTGGACTTCAGAATGTAAATGGAGCTACAGCAGAATAAAAGCAGTTTGAGTGAGGGGGTTATCAGGTTTGAATCAGAGCTAGTAGAAAAATGGGAAGTGGGGAGGGCCATGACATGGAAAGTTTCACCTTTTTTTCTTTTTAGTTTTTGGGCAAAATGCTGAAAATCAAAAAGTTTGCAAGATTTTTAATTTTTTGACAAAAAACAGAAATTTTTTGAGGAAAGACTCTTTCAGTTTACATTTCTATTTAGTCAAAAACTTAATTTTCTGTTTTGACAGAAATTTTTGAACCAAGTCCGGTCCCTACGTAGCCAGCTCAGCAAAGCCCACACAATCCCATTATTAGCAGCAAAGAGTCTTGTGGCACCTTATAGACTAACAGACGTTTTGGAGCATGAGCTTTTGTGGGTGAATACCCACTTCTTCGGATGCATCCGACGAAGTGGGTATTGACCCACGAAAGCTCATGCTCCAAAATGTCTGTTAGTCTATAAGGTGCCACCAGACTCTTTGCTGCTTTTACAGATCCAGACTAACACGGCTACCCCTCTGATACTTAATCCCATTATTGTTTCCTTAAGTGCACAATGGAGCACCAACAAGGATGAGGCCTGTGGACATTATCACAATATACATTTTTATTAATAATAATTAGTAGTAGTATAAGTGACTGTAAGAATATACACATTCAAAACAACATTTGTTTGGTGAGGGACTTCCATGTCATTCAGCCTACGCACTTCTTTTTATAAATAGATTGCAGTCAGGCCTAATCTAGTGTTCATATAAAGCACTACATACTCAGCATTTGTCTATACAAAGAAGTTTCATCAGTTTAACTGAAAACAGCTTAGTTAAACCAGTGCAGTTTTGTGTCTGGACTCTCTAATATTGGTTTAAACATTACAAACTAAACTGATATAAGCCAGGTTTAAACTGATATAAAAAGAGAGCCCACACGTAATTGTACTGGTTTAAACTACTACTAACTCATACCTCAACTTAAATTGATGCATCTTTGTATGTAAACCAGACATCTCCTTGGACCTGATTCTCCATGGTCTTGCATTTTGTGTAGTAATTTACACCTGTACAAAGTGAGTGTAAAATACTTCTATTTTGATTTTGGAGGGCCAGATCCTCCTCCCTAATTTTAATAGAACAACATCAATTTGCACTAGCTGAAAATCTGACCCATAGTGCTTTGTATTCTGTTTGCACAGGTGTAAATTGCTAGTCATGTCACCTAATCACTACATGAAGGCTGCCTTTGCAGTAAATCTTCATTGATGTTTGAGAACAAAAACTTCTGTTATTTTAGAACAAAAAAGTTGTCTTAGAGGAATCTGAACCAAGATATTGGTGATCCAGATAAAGGAAAGATGATGGTTATCTCCCTCTTTCATGACAAATCCTAACTCAATAAAGAGTATCAGATATCCTAGAAGAAACTAGGAAATTTTAACTGATAACTAAAGACAACAGTGGACGAAAATGTAATATGATGCTGAATCTTTCAAGGGACCTGGGATGAAAATGGAAGACTGGGGCAATGCCAATATGGTGATTCTTAGGCTCTCTCTACACAACTGCCATATTGACAATCCGATGATCGATGCATCCAGGATCGATTTAGCGGGTCTAGTGAAGATCCGCTAAATCAACCACAGATCACTCTCCGGTCAACCCTGGTACTTCACCCCAAACTAGAAGAGTAAGGTAAGTTGATGGGAGAGGGTCTCCCGTCAACCCAGAGTGGTGTAGACACCACAGTAAGTCAACCTAAGCTATGTTGACTCCAACTACATTATTCACGTAACTGGAGTTGCGTAACTTAGGTTGACTTACTATGGTAGTAGAGACATAACTTGAGAGAGTGTTTTCTGGTGCCAACCAGAAGTCAAGGGAGAATTAGAGACCAAACAAGGTATGTACCAGTAGTGTAAACAGGGTTTGGTATTCCCTGAATGTAAGGCTTCTTTAATGGAAATCTTTTTTTAAATGGAGGTCTTCTGCACTGGATTAGAAAGTCTCCATTTAAGCAGAAGCATACCTCCAACTTCAAAACTAGCAGGATTTGTGAGGCAGACATTAAACAAAGTAGACAAGAAGGAAATGGGGGGCTTTAGCACAAATTAAATAATTTGAAGTGTAATTGCTACATAGCAGAAAAGGGAATTGTTTTGAAATAAAAAATGAAGATCTAGAAGAGGGGTAGGCAACCTATGGCATGCATGCCGAAGGTGGCACGTGAGCTGATTTTCAGTGGTACTTGCTCTGCCTGGCTCCTGGCCACCGGTCCAGGGGGCTCTTCATTTTAATTTAATTTTAAATGAAGCTTCTTAAACATTTTAAAAACCTTATTTACTTTACATATAACAATAGTTTAGTTATATATTATAGACTTATAGAAAGAGGCCTTCTAAAAACGTTAAAATATGTTACTGGCACACAAAACCTTAAATTAGAATGAATAAATGAAGACTCGGCACACCACTTCTGAAAGGGTGCTGAACCCTGATCTAGAATAGGATGAGTGCACTAAAATGTCTTTGCACAAATACAAGAAAAGTGGAAAACTGGCAAAAAGAACCAGATGCAATACTAAATGAGGGAGTATGTGATCTAGTGGACATAGCTAAACCATGGTGGGATGATTACCACAACTGAATGTCTATAATGAAGAATATAATTTATATACGAGAGACAGCAATGGAAAAACTAGTGGAGGGTTGGTAGTATATCTCAAGAGCATGCATAGTGCCTGCAGATTGTAAAGCTCCAGTTCAAAAATCAACATAACGGGGGTGAATTTCTTTGGGTAAGGGACATGAATGAACAGTCAACAGTGATCATCTGCTATAGGCCACCAGGATCAGAAAAGAGCAAGACCAATTCTTGGAATATTGAAAATACACATAGATAATTTTAACCATCCATCTATTTGGTCTTTTTCAATTCCATCTTTTATAATTCTATTAAAAGGACCCTGGACAGGAGAAGGTAATGATATAACAATTATAAAAAAAAGATTATGAGAATGTGCACAAAAATACCATTTTCACAAAAGCCACATTTTCACTCCCAAAGGAATGAGCTCAGGGAAAGGAAGGATGAACCAGTTCAGAAACTCCACCCTCGAATGAACCTCTGCCCTCTTCTGAAATGCAACATTTGTGAAGTTCTGTAAACTATTTTTTCCATGCACTTGTGGATTCAAAATAGAGCTGGAAGAGGAAGTGCAGAAATACCACAAAGAAGCTGTTCCTGCAGTGTTTCTAGCTTGGCTGGAAGTACAAACAACCAGAAGTCTCCGGAGAAAGCCTTCTGTCATGAGATTTCCGGTCCAACTTTGCAGACTTGGATAGCTTAGAGAAACTTCAGGTAAATACCCAAATTCTGTGGTGTTTCATCCACAGGCTGAGACTGCAGTGTGGGGCTTTAAAACATTTTCCTGTGAGACCAGTCCTTTCATTAACCACATAGCCCAGCTAGTAATGGAAGAGGAATTTTTTTTTACTGGCACTCCACTCACTCTTCAGCTGTACCTACATTGGCAAAATCAGGACCTATAGTTCACCACCAGTTTGGCTCCATTAGTGGTAGCAACAATAGAAGCTGGAGTGTAGGAAGAAGGCAGGCATTTTTATCATTGCTAGTCATAAAATCAGTCATCTCCTGTCTTCACTACAGCTTCCACTGTTGCTACCAAAGTAGTATTTTCCCCAGTGTAGACAAGTCTGCTCGTTCTACACTAAAACAGAGAAAGTGAATGGATTTAAGATCGGAGTCCCTGCTCATCACTCTGCCTGAGATCTGGGGTCTGGATATGAAGAATCTCCTAGAACTTTCAGAACGCCTATCATTCGCCCAAACCTGGGTTCCCAGCAGAGATGGGGGTCAAGATTCTTTCACAGCTCAAAATCTGTAGAGGGGATGAAGATTGTCCCACGCTGCCACTCCCAGCTCTGGAGGCCGGGGTGAAGATCATCTGTGGTGTCCTTTCTGCTCAGGAGAGGTGAAGACTAGATGATCATAATGGTCCCTTCTGACCTTAAAGTCTATGAGTCTAAGAGCCTGATAGAAAGTCCCCATGCTTGATACCAGACTGAAAGAGCAAATATGAGGAGCTACCAGAGTGTAGGGGTGTTTGATTTGCACATTTTTGTTTGGGCCATCAAAATTCTACTGGAATTCCCTTTGATTTACCAAAGCCATTGGGCTGTCATATACTTCTGTGCTACACCTAGACAGCTCTGAGAAACAGAGGGCAGTCATGGAAAAATGTTGTGAGCCATATAAAATATACTGTCCAGGCCACTTCTGCCACCTACCTGGCCTAGGGGAGAAGGAGACAAAAAGGAGGGTGGACATGGCCTAGGAAGAGAAGCAGAGGACTAGGTTCACATGAGGAAAAGTGCGGGATGGGGTTGGGCCTGGCTGTGTTTTGGGCTTGTCAGATTATGTTGCCTATGGCTATGTTGTACCCATGAATCCTGCCCTGTTTATCTGAACCTTTTGCAGTTTGCCCACTGTCACGGAGTTTGCAGGAGACAAGGCCCTGCACCTCTGGCTTCCTGCAATTCACCATGACTCTCAGCCAGACAGTAGAACAGAAGGTTTATTAGGCAACAGGAACACAGTCCAAACCAGAGCTTGTAGGCATAAATAGGACCCCTTAGTCAGGTCCTTCTTGGGGGGTAGAGATCTTAGACCCCAGCCTTGGGGTTCCCTCCGATTCCCCAGCCAGCCCAAAACTGAAACTCCACTGCAGCCATCTCACTCCCCCTCCCCCTGGCTCCTCCTCCAGCCTTTGTCCAGTTTCCTGGGCAAAGGCGTCACCTGGCCCAACCCCACTCCCAGCTCGGGTTACAGGCTCAGGTATCATCCCTCAAGAAAAGTCATCCTCTGCTATCCCAGCAAAACTAGATGACATTCCCAGGTCAATCCACCCCACTCCCTACTGCATCACACCCACTATCTATTCCGTAATACAAATTGCAGCACAGGAGTTCATTAGACAACTGTAAGAGCTCGAAGTTTTCCACAGAGGAAATGGCTTCATTTTATGGCAAAAATCTTAGCATCTTTTCTAGTTTGTTGAGGATAGATGTGACAAAGGCTTAACAACAGCTCAGCTTCCTCCTTTCCTTTCCACAGGTACTCAGGGAAAGGACTATAAAGTGGCTGCTTGGATGACAGAAGACAGAGAACGCCTTTGGAAAGGTCAAGCTCCTGTCCAGGGTCATAGGGCTGGGTTGTTTGTTTATTATTATTATTTATGTGTGTTACAGCAGTGCCTAGAGGTCCCAGCTGAGATCAGGGCCTATTGTGCCTGGTACTAGCAGTTAAACTTAGTTAGTCTTAGATCTAGAGAAGATAATCAGGTAGGGTGACCAGACAGCAAGTGTGAAAAATTGGGACGGGAGTGGAGGGTAAGAGGAGCCTATATAAGAAAAAGACCCAAAAATCGGGACTGTCCCTATAAAATCGGGACATCTGGTCACCCTATAATCAGGCTATTGTTGCTTCTTAAGGTGTTACATGATGGGTCCAGGATGCCTTTTACAAAGCTTTTTCATAGCCGATACCTTTGCCAAAATAGCACCTCGCTGTAGTTCTCCAACTGTGTAATAAAAAACATGAAGAATCTGTCTGGCTACTAACAGTGTTCTCATAAGGGGATTTTCCACCTAGTTATAATATAAGCATCTTCTAAGAGGTTTAAACCACAAAACTTTTACTGAAGTATTAAAGGAACTGTGCAGGACTTTCTACAAACATTTGTGCAGAGGCATTAATAGCAACCTAGGGAAACTCCCCTATATTAATAGACTTTGTTGTCACTGCCCAGCTGTCTGAGGCCTCTGAGGGGGTAATTAACGTATTCTTCTATGTTATTTGGTTTGCGAATGAGATCTTGATAAGTGGGAAAGTCTAAAAAGCAAGCTAATAAAGAGTGGCCGTGTTTACAAATACAAGACCAGTGGGCTGTGCTGTATGAAGGACTCTCCTGTATCAACATACGCATTTGTATCAAAGAGGCAACCTGTGCTGCACTCTAAGAGCTATAGCACAGGATCAAAGGACCCCTCTTTCCAGCTATGCACAGTTTCTGCATCAAGACTATTTCTGTTTCATTGACTGCATTCTAATCAGCACTCAGACCCAACCCTAGACCTCAGGACTTTGTAAAATTAAACTGCTTGGTCTGGCTAGGAAAAAAAAAAAGTCACAAGTCTGAATCCTTGAATGACAGTTGTAACAAGTGAGAACTGTCTAATCTTGTTGAACTATTGTGATCAGTTTGAGTAGCCGCCTCACTCAATAGAAGTCCTGGTATCCCCCAGAGGCTTTTCTTTTTCTTTCAATTGCTTGTTATCAGATAAAGTTGGGCTCATGAGTGACCCAAGCTAGCTAAGTTTTAGAATGTGCAGATAAAGAATCAATATCCAGGATATACAGGGTTATAGACGTTTTAAGAACAATGATTGATGGGGAAGATTTGAATTAGTTATTGTTTCTTTTCAATGTGTGAATTAAAATGAATATTGCTACAGAATTGTCTCCAGTTTTTCCTGACACTTGAGTATTCTGAGCTTGCTGGAAATTAATTTCTTTAGTTTATTAACAAGCACCAGGATTGCATAGGGAATAAAACTGGGAAAACAAGAAAACCTCATAAAGAGCACATGGGAGATTATGAAATATGTTATCTATTTTGCTTCATTTCTGAGACAGACGCTCACAATAAAGTTAATGCTGGACTCCCTGAGAAATTGCATGCCAGCAAATCTCTTGACAGTAAAGTTCTTGACAGTTCCCAGGGCTTTTCATACATAACACTTGGCTGTCTTTAAAAAATGCAACTCTTTTTGACACTGTGCTTGCTGCTTACTGATGCTGTCTGCTTGTACCTGGCATTGGAATAGAACACAACATTGCTCTGTGTAAATGTCATTACCAAGGCTTTAGTGATCTGCCTGGAATTCCTTCACTTTTTTCTTCTTATAAAAATGAGCAAGAAGAAACAATCACTTTGCAAAAGAAACTAGGGATTTTGGGTGCTGAACTTGAGACAACCTAAAGGTGCCTTATTTTCAGAGGATGGGTGCTCAGCGCTTACTGAAAATCAAGCAACTTTAAGGTGTCTTCAGCAGAAATGCCAAATCCACGGGGAAAACCGCAGAAATTGGGCTTGTTTTTGGCTTGGTTGGCTTGTGGGTTGCTTGTTGGCTAGTTTTTGGCTTGTAGCTTGTTTGGCTTGTAGTTTGCTGTTTGTTGTAGCTTGTTGCTTCTTTTTTTATTGGCTCCCAGCAAGCAGGGCAAGGGGGGGAGAGAGTCAGGGGTGCACAGCGGGCCCACCACAGTCCCAGACTGCACGCCGGAGGAATCTAGTCACATAGAGTGTTGGGGTTCTTAGGGATTGGCTTGTTTTGGCCTTGTTTTGAAATTGGATTAGTTTGATTTTTGGCTTATTGTGAAGTCGGGGTGTCTATTTACCATGTGAAAGTTGGCAACTGTGATCTCCAGTTAGGTACCCAAAAATCACTAGTAACTTTTGAAAAATTAGGCCTAGACTTTCACTAGCAGCTCAGTCTCAGTTTTAAAAAGCACATGGGGCAGATTTTCCAAAGAGTTCAGTACCCAAAATTGGTGTCACGGGAGGTGTGGGGGGGCTGCTAAGTGCAGAGCACTTTTGAAAATGTGCCCCTATTTAGGTACTAAGGGTATATCTACACAGCAATTAAACACCCATGGCTGGCCTGGGTCAACTGGCTCAGGCTACAGGGCTGTAAAACCGCTTGGGCTAGAGCCTGAGCTCTGGGACCCCATGAGGGGTCTACACAGCAATTTTAGCCTCACAGCCTGAGCACCACTAGCCTGAATCAGCTGACTCACGCCAGCCTCAGCTGTGCTGTGGGTTTCTTATTCCAGTGTAGACATACCCTAAATGGGATGTGAGCCCTGACGGTGATTGCTGAGCACTTGAAAATTGGGCCCATAGTTCCCTCTTACTTACACCAGTATAAAATAGTTGCAAAAGTGTAACATGGTTATAGATCACATGAGAATCAGGACCATGGTCCACTGAGAGCAGTTTCATTCCATTAACTACTCTTTTAGACAGGCTCATTTTAGGGAAGGGCTAGCTGGCCTTTAGCTTGGGGTGATTCACATGCCACAGTCTGATTTTTCCTATTCCTAATTTTAGTTAGACTGAAAGAGACTAGAAGCCAGAGTCTGGTCATAGATTTACTTCAGTGTAAACGAGTCCAGAGTATGGCCTTTATTACAGGTGGGGTTGATAGCATCGCCTTTATGAAGGTTGCTCAACCCTTCCCATAAGACTCATTTGGCCACTGTATAAACCCTTGGGGAAAAAAATCTGTTTTCACATGCTCATTATAGACTTCTTAAATATTAGCAGCTAAAATCTCCAGATTCCACCCTCACTGAGCATGCTCCCAGGCTCTCCCAGCTTCTGATGCTGACCAGACTATGCCTGCAGCATCTCCACAGGGTGACCATGCTCTAGCTTACAATATGGAGGCAATGCTGCTCCTGGCTGCTTTGGGCCAGGATGGGGCTGGGCACTGGAACTAAGAAGAGGCAGACGGCCTTTCCTGTGCCCTTAATAACACTCCACACCACCAGGTGTCCAGACACCAAAGAGGAGGATGATACAGGCAGATGGGGAAGAGCTGGATCTCAGGGGTGGGGGAAAAGGGTGGGACAAAGAACATTTGGGGAGAGACTGGGACTGGATGGGGAGAGGAAGACTGGGAATGAGGGAGGAGACTGGAAGCCAGGGCAGAGACTGGGACAAGGAGGGAAACTGAGGGGAAAGTTGTGAGTGAGTAAAATACTGACATTGGATGAGGAGCCTGGGAGTGGCAGGGAAAGGAGATTTGAACTAAGAACCAGTTGGGTGCGGGGAGGAGAGATTTGATAAGGGGTTTGATTTGAGGGGAGTACTGGGTAAAGAGACTGGGACAAAGGGGAGAGGACACTGAAACTGGATGAGAAGCATGGGGAGGGATACTGGGACTGGGGATGAGGAACATACATAGGGGAGGCTCTGGGAATGGCTGGAAAAGGGAAATGGGGACAAGGAGATGGACTGTGAATGGCTGAGCAAGGAGACTGGGACTGGGGGGATTGGCTAAGTGAGGAGAAAGGGACTGGGATGAGGAGTAAGGGATGAGGAAGAGACAGGACAGGAACAGGAACAAGTTGTTGGGAATGATCAGAAGAGCCTGTGCTCACTCGAGAACACTCTTCTCCAGAGCCTGGAAAGGAACACAAGATCCCTGAGTCCCACCATTCTTCTGCGGTCAGCCATTGGCAAATTGTCCCATCCCCCTCTAGTGGTGGTCCACACAGAGAATAACAACCTGTTACTCCATTAGCTCAAGTGGCAGAAGTCTATAGGTTTCAGCCCTGTGGGGGTCAATTTGATGCCACATCATGGAATGTGTGTTTTCATTCCACTTTTATAAAAGCTAGGAAATTAATAAGAAAACCCCAACATTAAAGAACATTATTAAGATTGCAAAGTCAAGCACTCAGAAGTTAGGAAGTGTTAGAATTAAGGTTGTCTGTGTAACCTTAATTCAGTCCCCTTTTATATATGCATGATGATATTGTTTTTAATTACATAATCAAATTATTTTTTCCACATAACCCCGGCTTTATTCAATGCACACAACGGTCTTGCTCAGGTGTGAAGTTTTATAATGAATTATGCAGGAGACTGCCAAAAGAGAAAGGAAAGTCTATGATTAAGACAACTGAATGCCATCCTAGAGAATTAGATTCTATCCCTGCCTATGCCACTGTTCCCATGTGATGCTGGGTAAGTCATTTAAATCAAAATTTTCATAGATGCTCACTAACTACATGCTCAACGTGAAACAACTGGTGTCTGACTGGCAGAAGTGCTATGCACTTAGCTACAACTGAAGTCAATGGGAGCTGTGCTTTGAACATGTAAAGTACTATAATATGCTACATTCTTCGAGAGAAAAAAAATCAGGCCATAGGTAGCTGGAATTTAGCACCTAAAATGAGTGTGTGCTTTTGACAAGGTGTCTGTGCCTCAGTTCTCCACCTGTAAAAATTGAGATACCACCAGTGCTGAATTTGTGCCAGGCCTTGACAGGGCTGAGCCCCAGCACCTGTAGGTTTGGCAGTTCAGAGCCTCTGCACTTGCTGCATTAGCTATAAATGTAAAAAAATTATTTGAGACCCGGCACCTAATTGCTTGAGCCTGGCACCATTTTTGTTACAAATTAAGCACTGGCTACCACCATCCCCTTTGGGCTAGTCATGTTCCTCAAATGCCTGACAATCAACTGCAGGTCATGTTCTCATAACTGACCCATGGCCAATGGATGGGCAAAGAACGAGTTTCAAAGACACCGTCAAAGCCAACATGAACAAGTGCAATATTAACAAACTCATGGGAAACCCAAACCCTCAACTGACCAAAATGTAAACGGACCTTGTGGCAAGGATCCCGGTATTTCGAGATCCAACAAAGACAAGAGGAAACAGAGAAACGGAGAAAAGAACATGCCGCAGCCCGACTCAACAATCCAGATCCACTCCTTCCATTGGGTAATGTCTGCCCCAGCTGTGCAAGATCTGTGAATCCCAGATTGGTCTCATTAGCCACCTGCAAATCCACCAGCAATAACTGGCCATCATTCCCTGGAAACCAATCATCCTTGAACTCTGAGGGATTGACGACTATCTTTTAGAAAGACATCCAGTCTTGATTTAAATAGTTGAAGTGATGGAGAATCCTCTACATCCCTAGGTGAGTTGTTCCAATGTTACTGTTGAAAATTTGCACCTTATCTGTTGTCCAAATTTCTCTAGCTTCAACTTTCAGCCATTGGACCTTGAAATTTACATATTGTCACACACAGCAAGCCAATGGCAGAGTTAAGACAAGAACTCAGGTCTTCTATCACCTGGATCACACCACCTAACATTCACACCTGTGAAGAGGGGTGTAAAACATTACCTCTTTTGTGGGTAAGTGGTAGGTACATGGAAGTAAAGAATCAGGCTCAGAGAATAAAATTTAAAATGCAATCTTATAGTCTAGAATGCATCTGCAAAGACCAAATGGGGTTGAATCTTCCCTTGTTTACACCAGTGTAGATCTAGAGTAACTCCCCTTACATAAGTGATGTAAAACCAGTACAAGTGAAAGAATAATCAGGCTCTTTGTTGTTATTATTTTAGAGTACATATATTTTGTTTCCTAGTTATAGCATTAAGCACACATCAAAGCAAGTAGCTGAATAGAAGTAGGTTTAAGAACAGTTTGCATGTGACCTACCAAGATTTTGGTGAACAGGATAAAGCAGAAAAAATTCTCACTTGAAATCAATGCTGATTTTACCCAGCAAAGGAGCTCAAGATGAGTCTTTTATTTTTAAAAAATGCAGCCATAATCATGAGATTGCATAGCAAGCTTTTAAAGGGAAAATTCTTCTGCTCTGTAGATAACTGTGCAGTCACATAGTTGCCATGCAGGAAGAGATGCATGAAAAGCAAAAGAACAAAAACAAAAGGTCTGTTTACAGTCATAGCTCAGCTCAGAAAGCAGAAAAAAAAAAAAAAAACAGAAAGCATGCTGAACCTGGGACCGGGTGGCTTCCGTATGTGGTTTCACACTTTTGATGTAATAGGCTGATGTTATGATGCTCTCTGTGTTTAGTGTTTGCCATTCACGCCACAGTCACACTCAACAGAGAAGCAGAATGTACAATACAAGCACACAGTGGTTTTTCCACACACTGGGTACCAAAGTGCTGTTACAGGATTAAACTATACAAGGTGGTGGAGCATACATGATATAAATGACAGAACCCAGCAGTGTGAAGGCTTGAATAGTGAGTAAGTAAAAGCATTCAGCCATAAGGCTGATGAGAGAGGGAAAGAGAAATTAAAAGGTGGCTAGGCAGGGAAAAAATATTTGGAGAGTGATTAAAAACTGCATTTTCTTTGTGCCAAAGTGCCAAAAGTGAATTACAGCCATGGTACTCAACCCTGCAGTCAAGGTTTCTTGTCTACACACCACCCGTCTAGCGTTGGTTCTGCTTTTCCACTCAGCTCTGTTCATTTTATTTTTACCTCATCCTTCCAACCAGCTGTTTGTCTATTTCATCCACCTCCTGCCTCCTGTCTGACACTGAAGATGTAGCAATTTGGGGCAAGGACTGATTTCATTACTTCTTTGTATGGCATCTAAAACCATGGGCCCTGGTTATTGATTAGGGTTTTTAGGTTCGGCAGTAATAAAAAAAAGTGGTAAGCATTGCAGATTTGGATCCTTGCTTTGATGTATATAAGGGTCTGACAATACCCCACTTATTTGAACAGGAGTTTTGCCATACATTGCAGTGGGAGCAAGTTCAGGCCCATTAGCCACAAACAATGGGACCTGTTCTCAGTTTACTGGCTTCCTGTTCTTGCTCTAGGTTTCTTCTCAAGCCAGCTTTTGGTGGTGACACCAGTTTGGCTTAAATTGGTGAGAGAGTGTGCAGCTGGGGTCTCAAGATTGTGAATTGGGCTCTCACTACTGTTCAATCTTTACTCATTCCCAGCTAAAAAATAAATGTCCACTGATAGCTGTATTCTCTAGGGGCTTCCATGCTTGAGGGGTTGTCTGGATTTGGATTTTGTCCTTATTTTAATTAACTTCTATCTTATTATATTTTTTATTTGGTTGACTTTTAAATTTGCTCTGTGGCTAGGGTGACCAGATAGCAGGAGGTGGAAGGTACTAGGTGCCTGTATAAAACAAAGACCCGTATCAGGACTGTCCCTATAAAATCAGGACAACTGGTCACCTTATCTATGGTGCCCCAAATGCTTCTGCTGGGAAGAGGAATATATTGCTTGGAATTGCAATTATATATACCTAAAGTCAAGGTTGGAACTCTAGTTTTTAAATGAGCAATTTTTCAAATAAAGAGGCAGGAAGATAACCCCACAGTGAAGAACCAGAACTAGCTATGCTTGGTATGGCACAGAAGACTGTGCTGGGACCCGGCGGGGTGGGTGTGGGGAGGAAATAACACCAGGCTAGATTCTCATCTCACTTACACCTGGGTGCAAAGAGATAATTGCATGCACAAAATGTACTATCAAGAATGCAAAATGAATGTTTGTGTGTATACATATAGACCAGGGGTCGGCAACCTTTCAGAAGTGGTGTGCCAAGTCTTCATTTATTCACTCCAATTTAAGGTTGCGCTTGCCAGAAATACATTTTAACATTTTTAGAAGGTCTTTCTAAAAGTCTATAATATATAACTAAACTATTGTTGTATTTAAAGTAAATATGTTTTTTAAAATATTTAAGAAGCTTCATTTAAAATTAAATTAAAATGCAGAGTCCCCTGGACCGGTGGCCAGGAGCTGGGCAGTGTGAGTGCCACTGAAAATCAGCACGCATGCCGCCTTCAGCACGTGTGCCATAGGTTGCCTATCCCTGATATAGACTAACCTAACCATTGCAATAACAGTGTTAAAGAATTTCACTCTTTTTCACTAGTGACTTCTGTGCAGCCATTGGTCTGTGTTAAGTTGGAAGAGCTAATGGAAGTTTTTCTGGTACTTTTCTACCCCAGTTTTTAAAACCCTGGCATATGAATACATCATTAGCACTTCCATTCCCAATGCTACACATGGGATATGGATATGGAACACAGTTCTTCTGTTCCTCCTTACTGTTGTGCTCAAGTCAACAGAACTCTATGGACCCATGTAGATTAAAAACTGCACTCTTATTTCTTCTGAGACACAAGCTTCTCCAGAAAAGCTTGGGCATCACTGCATGAGTCAGATCAACATTTCTGTCACCCTGGCCAATAGGAAGGCTTATATTTTCCACTGTGCTACTCCTGGTGGAACTAGGCTTTTGGGCAACACATCAGTTACTTTTCAGGAAGAAAGAAAAGTGTAACACACATTACTTACTTATTTTATCCTGTCCTGAGTATGAGCAGTGATTTGATGGAAGTTGGGGGATCTAATACCACCACAGTTTCACACACACCATGTAACCTAACGTATGTACTCTTAGATGAGCCAGACCTTGTAGGCAAGGTTTTCTATTCTGAAATGTCATAGTGAGGTCTCCTAGCCTTATACACAAACACTGTAAGAGACAGGTTTATATAACTGGGTGCTTATACGCATCCCACTGCCTCGATGTCCTGCTGTCATTATAGGACACGGAACATTTTGGCCTTATTAAAAAAAACACCACAGGATTGTACAGTAATTGTCTAAAAATACTGTAGTTTCTAATCATGTCACTGCAGTGATTTGGACCCGTTCTGTTTACTACTATAGTATTTTACGGGTGGCTTTTGCTATCATATATCATATTCTATATGTAGGTCAACACTTTAATGATTTTTGTATGTTTATTAAAAATAAATGGCAGCTACTAAGAAGAGCCACTGGTTGTAGTTGCCATAATTTAATGTATGCTTACTTAAGACTTACACACACTTTCAGAAAATTAAAAGAAGATAAGCAATATAACGAACTAAATAATTTGAGACTCAGAGATCACTGAGCACTGATTTAAAATAACTACCTCTACTAATACCTAGCTCTTACATAGCACCTTCTATCCATAGATCTCAAAGCGCCTGTGATGGGGCGGCTGCCCCTCACTGGTATGTAAGGGGTTAAAGCCTCCCCAGGGAGGCTGCGCAGGAGGCAGTCAATAAGGAAAAGGCTTGTAGTGCCAGCCAATTAGAGGAACATTTTTTGAAGGAGCCAATCAGGGCCAGACTAGTCCATATAAGAAGGGCAGAGTAAAGCAGGGGCAGTCACTCCCTGGAGTTTGAGGGAGGAGAACTGACTGCTCAGAGGGCTGGAGCACCATGGACAGAGCAGTGCTGGAAAAGGTCAGCAGAGAATGATAAAGCTCCGGAGGCTGATGGCTGCCAAACTGAGGCCCTGGTACAAGGGCAGAGGAGGTGCTGGGGTTGTGGCCCAGGGAAGGAGAAGGCGGAATTGGAGGAGGGACAGTACGTGACTGCCGGCTATAGGGTCTCTGGGTCAGGGCCTGGAGTAGCAGGTGGGCCCGGGGTCCCTTGCCCCCACTTGCCATTGAGGGAAGTAGCCAGTGCATGGACTGCACTCTGCCACTGAGATGAGTGGCTAGAACTGAGACTGAAGATTGCCACTGAGGCAAGTGGTTGGACTGAGGACTGCTGGTCCCCCGGAAGCGGGGAAAGAACTGAGTAGGGCACAGCTGGAGGGCTGTGTCCAGAAGAGGATGATGTGGTCCAGGGAGCGACACAGGTCCTGGACGCAGGGAGGGAGTGATGACGAGTGAGACACCACCTGAGGAGGGTGCACTGGCAACCCTGAGCTAATTCCCAGGAGGGCCAGCAGGAGGCACCATGGTGGTGAGTGAAGCACTGTCACAGCACCTTACAAAGAAGGTAAGCATCATTATCCAATTGTACAGATGAGGAAACAAATGGAGAGAAGTGAAGTGAGTTACCTAAGGCCCCCCAGCAATCCAACGGAAGAGCTGGGATTAGAGCTGAGACCCAGTCCAGCGCTCTAGGCCTCCCTTACATATAATTTTTATCTAAAAAAGTTCAAATATGTGACTGACATAGGCTACCCACCTAGATTGGCAGTGACCAGATGAGCATTAGCTAATGAGACTCAAGAGGAGGAATGGATTCTGGTTTTGCTTTTCAATTCTACATTCCATAATTAAGGCCAGATTCTCAATTGGTGTTTATATAGATTTTTAACTCCATTGAAGTCAATGGAACTTCTTCAATGTACACCACCTAAAGAGGTGAGTCTACACATTTTCCTATAACATAAAAAGGTTAATAATGGATCAAAGTCTGCTCTCAGCTATACCTCATGAAGACAGCAGGAAATAAAAACATAAGACCTGTCATACTGGGTCAGACTAAAGTCTATCTTGCCCAGTATCCTGTCTCCGACAGTGGCTCTGTACTACAGCTTCAGGCATAGTGAACAGAACAGGGCAATTCTGATGATCCACCCCTCTCCTTTTTTCAGCTTCTGGCAGTCAGAGGTTTAGAGTCACCCTGAACCTGGGGATGCATCCCTGACCATCTTGGCTAATCACCATTGATGGGCCTATCCTCCATGGACTTATTCCATTCATTTTTTATCCTGATTATATTTTTGGCTAGCACAACATCCCATGGCAACGAATTTCAGAGGTTATTTGTACATTGCATGAAAAAGTCCTACTTTTCTGTATTAAAACTGCAGTACCATTTCTCTATTCACTTTTTCCACACCATTCATGAATGTATAGACCTCTATTATATCCCCCCTTAATAGTCCCTTTCCCAAGATGAATAGCCCTCATCTTTTTAGTTTCTCCTCTAATGGAAGCCATTCCATATCCTTGGTCATCTTTGTTGCCCTTCTCTGAGCCTTTTCCAGTTCCACTATATCCTTTTAGAGATGGACACAATATTCAAGGTGTGGACACACCATGGATTAATGTAGTGGCATTAGGATACTTTCTCTCTTATTTTCTATTCCTTGCCTAATAATTACTAACATACTGCTGTACATTGAGCAGAGGTCTTCAGATAACTGTCCACAGTGACTCCAAGATTTCTTTCTTGAGTGGTAACGGTTAATTTAGAACCAATCATTGTATTTGTATAATTGGGGTTATTTTTGATTAATGTGCATTACTTTGCATTTATCAACATTTAATTTCATCTGCCATTTTGTTGTCCAGTCACCCAGTTTTGTGAGACTCCCCCTGCAACTCCTTGCTTTACACTTAACTATCTTGAACAATTTTGTATCGTCTGCAAACTTTGCTACTTCAGTATTTACCCCCTTTTGCAGATCATTGATTAATATCTTGAACAGCACAGGCCCCGGTACAGATCATTGGGGGACCCTGCTGTTCACCTCTCCATTGTGAAAATTGACCGTATATTCCTATCCTTTGTTCCCTGACTTTCAACCAGTTACTGATCCATGAGAGGACGTCCCCTCTTATCCCATGGCTACTTAGATTCCTTAAGAGCCTTTAGTGAGGGACTTTGTCAAAGGCTTTCTGAAAATTCAAGTATACTATATGGACTGGATCACCGTATCCACATGCTTGTTGACTCCCTCAAAGAATTCTAATTGGTGAAACATGACTTTCCTTTACAAAAACCATATTGACTCTTCCCCAGCAAATCATGTTTATCTTAGAATTCTGTTCTTTATAATAGCTTCTATCAATTTTCTCAGTACTAAAGTTAGGTTCACTGGCCTGTAATTGCCAAGACTGCCTCTGGAGACCTTTTTTAAAATTGCCATTACATTAGCTACCTTCCAGTCATCTGGTACAGAGGCTGGTTTCACTGATAGTAGTTCTTCAGTTTCATGTTTGAATTCCTTTCATTTCCTTTCCGCTTTATTTTGCAGCTGAAAAACATCCCTTGTGTGCACCTGCCTGCCTACCTCCTGCTAGTCACAGAACAATTCTTGGGTAAAATCAGCACTGCATTGCCATCTGAATGTGAACAGATTTCCCAGAAGGAGCCTTGTGTTGACATCTAGGGAAAGGTCAACAAGTGAGCACAATTGAACAGATTGTACCGCTGATTCGACATCACTTTAAAGTAGAAATGGACCCAAACTGAACACTCCCTAAGCTTTGAGTTCAGAAAGGTATTCAAAACCTGAACACAGAACAGGTTCTGATTACAGAATGGACCAAGCTAAATCTCTTGGTCTGACCATCCCTGAACTCGGAAGTGTTTGAAATCTGGATCAGAAGCAGAATTTAGCAGTTTGGGTCCATCTCTACCTTAAACATTTTCTCCTGACTTATAGCATCAGTAATTCATATCAATTAGCCTGCCATTTACAAATTATTCCTCACCTGGCCCCAAAAATCTAACTAACTTCAAGCAAAACTGGGAGTGAGAAGAGGGCTTATGGTGGTATAAAAATTCTGGTTTCCTCTCGCCACTCCCAAAAGAAAGGAGTTTTCAGCACAGAAACCAAATGTGCACGTTGTTTTCTCCTCAAATCAAATGCAGTGACCAGTAAAGGTACTGACTGCAGCTCCCTGCACTGTTCCTGCCCTACAGAATACTCTTCAACTTCTCCAATTGGAGTCCCTCCTGAGTAGTGGATTTAACAATGTTTTATTATTGTATAGCTAATAACCATATAGTTACTGATTGCATAAGGTCATGTTCAAACATTCTTTTTTCCAGGGTCCTGGAAAGTGTCTAAAAGCAAAGTAGTAACCGAATCAGATTTTGCAAGGTGACGTCTTGCAACGGTCTTTTCAAATTGCCAGAACTCCATCATCACGGATTGGTGGTGTCCCTAAATCTTCTTATGTCAAGCCAAGTGCATGTGGTGATAAAACAGTCAAAGACAGCTTGACCTAGACAGCCCACAGATGCAGGTTTTGTTTCAGCTATCAATCAAGATATGTAGCGGTGAAACTGGCCTTGGATCATCATCCCAGCAGACCAGAGTGGGCACCCTGTGTTCAACAGAAGGGTATTGGATGCTTCTCTCTGTAGCACCCACTGCTGGTTAATTTAGAGTCTGGAACTGTCATCAGATCAAAAGAGAAGGATACACAGAACAGGCTCTTCATCAGCTGTGATTGCAGTGATCAGTTACTGGAAGCAAAGAGCTTGAAAAGGAAAATGAGACAGTGATTTCCAATCGGAATTTAACTCTGTAGTTAGTGAAAATATTTTTCCCATTTAATAGAGTTTTTATTTAATTTTCCTTTGTCTCCTGTTAGTATCTGAGCACCTCACAACCTCAAAAGTACCCTCACAACAGCCCTGTGATGTGGGGAAATACAACTATCCCCATTTTACAGATGGGGAAACTGAATCACAGAGAGGCTAAGTGACTTGTTCAAGGTCACACCAGAAGTCTGTGACAGAGCCAGGAATAGGAGCCAGATCTCAGATTTCTAGTTGAGGGCCTTAATGAAAAGACCGTCTTCTTTCGCTTGTATGTATGTTGTGTAATTAGTCACATAGCTTCCCAAACCAAGGGATACATATGCAAATATGTATTCACACATGTGTTTGTGTGGCTCCTATAAAAGCTCTCTCTGGGCTTGTGTCATCCAATCAGGGAGCAGTAATAATACCATCACATAATACAAACAGCTAATTGTTAATAGCAAATAAGCAAAACAATAATTACAGCAAATAGTTTGCAATCTACCCATAGAATGAAATATATTTCCATTCATCATTTACCTAATCTGAATAATGAACAAATATGTTAAAATCAAAGTCAGCTTGCAGATAATTTGTAAACTGAAAAAGGACTACATTCTTCCTAAAACTTTTTCATTACAAATAGTTCATCCAGCTCCAGTCATGAGTTCTAGTATCAGCTCTGCCACAAACTTACAGTGAGACTTTGGAGAAGTCACTTGAACCAGATTTTTAAAGGTATTTAGGCACCTGAAGATTCAAACAGGTACCTAGTGGGATTTCCAAAAGGGAGTTAGACACCTAGGCGCTAGTTACACACCCACTAGGCTCCCATCTGCATCTCTAGGCACCTAAATATATTTAGAAATCTGTCCCTTCATCTCTTTGCCTCAGGACCCCACCTGTACAATGAGGATTATCATAGTTCCCTATCGCACAAGGGTGTTGTGGGAATTAATTAGTCAATGTCTGTAAAGTGCTCTGAGCATGTACTGTAAAGCTGCTATTCAAGTTCTAAGTATTCAGCAGGTTTAGGTTTGTTCAGAAATTCTTGAGCCTTAGAAAAACTCTCAAGGAACCTGATCTGAGTTTCGACTGTCAGAAAACCTGAAACCTGCTGAGATTCGCCTGGTCTCAGGTTTCTCTGAGCATTGAGCACAGCTCTAATAATGATCCCTTCTGATTTATGTGCTCTTTTCTTCAGTCTTCAAACTGCTTTCTAACTGCAGCTAGACATGAACAGACAGCTTTCTGCTTTTGCCCTAAGCTAGAATATCGATTGCTCAATACACCCGTACGCACACAGTTATATATGTATTTAAACTAAGTTCAGTGACACTCATTTAGGAAATGTAAATACAATCGCTCTCATCATATGCTTGGCAAAACTCCCTTAATCTCCCTGGTGCAGAAAAATGCTGGTGCTAAATTTACAAAACACATTACCAACATTTCTATCTGCACTCAACACTATAATTCAATACCAAATTCTGAATAGAATTTACATTATCCAAAACTTTTCAGCATGGGTAAATTGGATGGGAACTCCTGCAGAAGGAGGAGTGGGTCCACTGGAGATTTCAATCATATTAGGAGGGACCAGCCCATTATTGGGATATGCTAAGAACATAAGAATGGCCATAATGGGTCAGACCAGTGGCTCATCTAACCCAGTATCCTGTTTTCTGACAGGCCAACATCAATGATTCAGAGGGAGTGAACAGAACAGGGCAATTTAATCAAATGATCCATCATTTGCAGATGACACTAAGCTGGGGGGAGAGGTAAATATGCTGGAGGGTAGGGAACAGGTCCAGAGTGATCTAGACAAATTGGAGGACTGGACTAATAGAAATCTGATAAGGTTCAACAAGAAGAAGTGCCAAGTCCTGCACATAGGACAGAAGAATCCTATGCACTGCTATAGACTGGGGACCGACTGGCTAAGCGGCAGTTCTGCAGAAAAGGACCTGGGAATTACAGTGGACAAGATGCTGGATATGACAGTGTGCCCTTGTTGCCAAGAAGGCTAATGGCATATTAGGCTGCATTAGTAAGAGCATGGACAGCAAATTGAGGGAAGTGATTATTCCCCTCTATTCGGCACTGGTGAAGCCACACCTGGGGTATTGTGTATAGTTTTGGGGCCCCCACTACAGAAAGAATGTGGACAAATTGGAGAGAGTCCAGTGGAGGGCAATGAAAATGATTAGGGGGCTGGGGCACATGACTTATGAGGAAAGGCTGAGGACACTGGGGTTATTTAGTCTGCAGAAGAGAAGAGTGAGAGGGGATTTGATAGCAGCTTTCCACTACCCGAAGGGGGTTCCAAAGAGGATGGAGGTAGGCTGTTCTCAGTGGTGGCACATGACAGAACAAGAAGCAATGGTCTCAAGTTGCAATGGGGGAGATCTAGATTGAATATTATAAAAACCTATTTCACTAGGCGGGTGGTGAAGCACTGGAATGGGTTACCTGGGGAGGTGGTGGAATCTCCATCCTTAGAGGTTTTTAAGGCCTGGCTTGACAAAGTCCTGGCTGGGATGATTTAGTTGGGGTTGGTCCTGCTTTGAGCAGGGGTTTGGAGTAGATGACCTCCTGAGGTCTCTTCCAATCCTAATCTTCTGTCGTCCAGTCCCAGCTTCTGGAAGTCAGAGGTTTAGGGCCACTCAGAACATGGGGTTGCATCTCTGCCCACTTTGGCTAATAGCCACAGTTGGACCTATCCTCCCAGATCTTGTCTAATTCGTTTTTTAATCCAGTTATACTTATGGCCTTCACAGCATCCCCTGGCAACAAGTTCCACAGGTTGATTTTTGCCTTGTGTAAAGAAGTACTTCCTTTGGTTTGTTTTAAACCTGCTTCCTATTAATTTCATTGGGTGAACCCTGGTTCTTATCTTATCTGAGGGGGGAAAGAACACTTTCTTATTCATTTTCTCCACACCATTCATGATTTTATAAATCTCTATCATATCTCTCCTTAGTTGTCTCTTTTCCAAGCTGAATAGTCCCAGTAATTTTCATCTCTCCTTATATGGAAGAGGTTCCATAACCCTAATCATTTTTATTGCCCTTCCCTGTACCTTGTCCATCTCTAATATATCTTTTTTGTGGTGGGGCAACCAGAACTCTATGCAGTATTCAAGGTGTGGGCGTACTATGGATTTATGTAGTGGCAGATACTATAATATTCACTTTTATTATCTCTTTCCTAATGGTTCCTCACATTCTGTTAACTTTTTTGACTGCCACTGTACATTGAGTGGATATTTTCAGAGAATTATCCACAATGACTCCAAGGTCACTTTCCTGAGTGGCAACAGCCAATTTAGATCTCTTCATTTGGGATCTATAGTTAGGATTATGTTTTCCAATGTGCATTACTTTGCATTTATCAGCACTGAATTTCATCTGCCATTTTGTTGCCCAGTCACCCAGTTTTGTGAGATCCCTTTGTAACTCTTTGAGCTTAGCTATTTTGAGTAATTTTGTATTATCTGCAAATTTTGCCACCTCACTGTTTTACCCCTTTCCATGTCATTTATGAATGTGTTGAACAGCATTGGTCCCAGTACAGATCCCTAGGGGACATCACTATTTTCCTCTCTCCATTGTGAAAACTGACCATTTATTCTTACCAGAGGCAGATTACTGTTTTGTGGGGTCCTGGGCCAGAGCAAGTGGGGACCCTCCTCCACTTCTGCCTGCAGTGTCTCCCCGCACACTCAGACACTCCTGGGGCAATGGGGTCCAGGCTCAGGGGCTTGCCCTGCTTCCCCCCCCCTCCCCAGCACTCCTGCTGGGGAGTGGGGTTGGGGCACAGGGGCTTCCAGGTGGAGTGCTGGGCAGGCAGAGAGGGTCAGGGCATGGGGGTGCTCATTTTTCCGGGCCCCGCCCCAATTGGCTGAGGTCCCTGAGCACGGGCCCCATTAGCACAGTGGCTAATCCGCCATTGATTCTTACCCTTTGTTTCCTCTCTTTTAACCAGTTACTGATCCATGAGAGGACCTTCCCTGTTATCCCAAGACAGCTGACTTCCTGAAGAGCCTTGGTGAGGGATCTTGTCAAAGGCTTTCTGAAAGTCCACGTACACTTTGATGTTTTGGAGACAAAGGTTTTTCTGCACTGTTCTATTTACTGTGAGCTTTTCTTTAGAGGATAAACTTCTCAAAGGGGAAGGAGATCATGCCTCCAGGTTCTGCAGATGCAGTTCCTTCTACACACACCTTTAACCCTTGTGCCTGCTTCCCTGGCACCAACCACCTTTGTTCCTGGACCTGCTGAAGGCATTCAAATGAGCTATTTGGGCACACAAGCCAATCTGAGCACCAAAGCATGGAATTAAGTGTCCTCTCTTAGCTGGACCATGGAAAATGGTTCCCAGAATATTAATCCTGCACATGCAGGCTATGCTTACACAAAGTAACAATGCTATCTATAGTAAGACATATATTGACAGCTGAGTTTTAGTCAGGAAACTGTGCTTGTATCTTTCTCTATCTACATCAGTGAAGCCTTTGAAAATCAGAGTCAAGAAGGTGAAATTTTCTTTAAATGATCTCAAACAGTATAATACAATCAGCCTGATGCCACTTTATGGCTTTTAAAAGAGATAATGCAACATTAGAAACGATGAGAAAAGGTGTTCTTGTGATTAGATTTATAGATATATGCAGACTATGGGCTTGGTTTTCAGCAATGCTGGGCACCAACAGCTGCCACTGGTTGATCAAGTCTTACATATATAGATGCTCTAGCCCTTGATTCTGTGCCTGTAATCTGGTCCTAATCCAAAACCCATCAAAGTCAATGGGAACCTTGCAGGAGCTGATTAGGCCTTTTGTGCACACACTTACTTGTTGATGGAATTTTGCACCTGCATTTGAGAGTTAAACTCGGTGTAAATCATTTTGATTTCTAACTAGATGACCGCACCTACAAATCAGGAATTTAGGCTTTGTCTACACTACACAGCTTTTAGCGACACGGACGTGTCACTAAAAATCGGGCAGTGTAAATGCTTTTTGTCGGCACTTTTGCCAACCTGATACTTCCACCCCTTACAAGCGGGGTTTGCATTGTCGACAGGAGAGCACTCCTGCCGACAACACAGGCGTTCACACAAGCACTTGCCACAGCAAAACTTTTGTCTTTCGGGTGGTGAGGGAGCTTTTTTAAGCATCTGTGAACAACAAAAGTTTTATCATTCAATTGGCAGTGTAGACAAAGCCTTAGATATCTAAATGAACTCAGCTGTACCCCAAAATAATGGCAAATCCAATTCACAAGTGAAAAAACTAAGGCCAGCTTTTCAAAATGATCCCACACTGCACCCTATAATTAATATATGCATTTCACTTACACTTTTCTGTTGTGCATAAATATGCAAGAAATAGAACAGAGGGAAGTCTGGTATTTTACCACACGACAGAAGATAGAGCATACACAAAGTGGAACACTATCTTAGAAAACTTCACAGAACAGGTGGGTATCCTATTCCTTGTGATTTATTATTAGACCAATTCAAATATACACCAGAACTTTGCTTTCAGGAATCAATTTGCTCCTGCTGTTTATTCCTTAGCTGGTGTCATTCTTAGCATCAAAATTTCCAAAGCAACCAATCATGCTGGCACTACTTAAACACAATGGGTCTAATTCTGATCTCATTTATGTCAGTGTAAATTGGGATTAACTCTGCTGACGTAAAGAAGTAACACAGTGCAAATTACGTCTCAGGCTGTACCCTATGGCCAAGATTTTCAAAAGTAACTAAAAATTATACGTCTCAGGACTTTTTAGTGCCGAACTTGAGCCACCTTAGATTGGCCCAATTTTCAGTTAGGGCCAAGCCCTTATCATCTGAAAATCAAGCCCCTTTTAGGTGTCTTGAGTTGGGCATCCAAAAATTGAGGCAACCAAAATCAGTGGTCACTTTTTTAGATTTACACCATACACAATTACAAGTATAGACTAGCCAGCTTGGACACCTAATACTGAAGCCTCTGAACAACAGTTCAGGGCCTCATTCTGACCTTCTTACCAGAGTTACTCATGTTCACTCCAGTATAGGTAAGATTATTCATAGATTTTTAAGGCCATTAAGATCATCCAATTTGACTGCTTAAATAGCACAAGTCATACAACTTCACCTGGTAGTTCATACATCAAGATCAAGAGCAGGACCTGTTTTCATACAAGTATTTCTATGGAGAAAAACTGAAGAGAACACAAAATTGTAAAACACATCTGAATAGAATGTTCCTTAAACTTTTTAATGAACGATTAGGGATTCTTTAAGATGATATTTAAAAAGTCAGTGACTCTTTATTATCATTACCTAGCAATAGATTCTAGTCTACAGACAAACACATCTTGATGGGGTGAGGGGGATATGTGCAGACCCTGCAAATCCCAATAGAGCAGCTCTACCACAGTTAGCAAGCTGTTCCATCATGTATTATAGACTGATTGTGCTTCCATTCAAGTGCTACCACAGAAAAAAAATAATCAAGTGTGGTAGAAGGAATGTAGAGCTCTCAGCAGAGGGAGGTATTGACACAGTGTATAACTCCAGGATGGGGGAATCACTGACTTGACTGTTTCAGTGCTTTGAGTCAGGAGCTATATTCTTATCCACCTCCTGTCTTCATTCAAAAAAAAAATTAAGCTCTTGAAACAACTTTGCTGCTGTCTGCCTGTTTGCAGATGTTTGGTTCATATTACGCTGGCAGTGAAAAGAGAAAAAAAATGAGAGGGGAGAGGAAATAGAGACGTAAACTTTAAGGCCTTTGGTCACCAAAAATAGCCAGAGTAGCAGAAACCTGCCTAGTGCCCACACTGCCAGTGCAACAGCACAGGACAAAGTTACATTATATTTTCCACATTTCTTTGAAGCAGGGCTACTAGCCAGCTTAATATAGTTCTTGGGAAGTCAGAGGAAGGCCGTTCGATTCTCTATGTTTTGGTATAAGATGAGGGAGAAATTCAAATGATTGTAAAGAAATGTGTGTGTAATTACAGCTCACCCACAATAAAAGAGAGATGCTTGGAAAGGGGGGCATCAGGAGCTGTTTCAATTAATGTAGTAAGAAGACTCTCTTTTGTCCAAAAATAGAAATTCTGAGAAAAATAATGGTTTACACAAATTTAGTAGACAAATATTTTCAGGTTTTGTTTTTTAATTCAATAAAAACTGCTTGTTTAGATTAGAAATGTGCTGAAATCTCAGATTCCCATCTGAACTTTGCCATAATTCAGGGTTACTCTGAACCAGGGTTAGGGTGACCTAACATCCCATGTTTTAAGGGACACCAATCATTTGCTGCCTAATTTCCTGTGACCCAATGGAGTTACTACAAAGGATATGATCATATAAAAAGTATGCTTTTCTGAAGTAAATGTGAAAAGGATTAAATGTTTGATTTTGTACTATGAGTAAAGCATTATCTGGGGATGTCCCATAACAATAAATGTTGGCCAGTACTTTTCAAGGTATTGTCCTTTATTTCCTTGAACTGTAGCTGGTCACCCTAGTTGGACTTACCTGTACATCTAGTTTAGATTTGATCATTGCATTTCAGGACTGCATCAGAATCAGCAGCCAGTGAAACTGACTAGAAGAATGAATACAAACATAAAAGAAACCATTGGCCAACATGGAGGAAGTAAAAAATGGGGAAAAAGAGCAAAGTCAAAAGTTGAAAGAAAACCTTTTGTTTAATAAAACCAAGGTGTTCATAGCAAAACACAAGACAATATATATTCATACATTCATTTCCTGAGCTTCCTACCTCACCTTTCTATCCCTCTGCCAAGGGCCACACATCATCTGGCATCATTGTATCAATACCATATCATTTACCACTCAAACTAAACCTCCAAAGGGTACTACTCAGTACATAATGTTAAATAAACAAAGGCAAAAGGATGCCAGCTGAACTCCAGCATTTGTCATAATGTTAACCTGTGAAGCGGAGATTCTTTCAAACCAGTGCAGAGTTAAAACTCAAGCCCAGTTCATAAAAAAAAGGTAGCGACATAAAGTGAAGTGTAAGGTATACACTTGCTAGCAGCATTGTGTGGGTTTTGGCATGTAATGTTTGTGGCAGTTCACTCATCCTCCAGACCACACTCTCTCCTTTCAGTGTCAGTCTCACCAATGGTTTACAGCTGTAGTTTATTGACCTTGTTTCAGTGAACTATTTTAATACCCCCATAAGATAGAATTAGTAGTGGAGCTGATTTTCCTCTCCAGAGACAAGCTTCATGGCAACCACTCAAATGTTATCTGAGGTGAGGTTTTGCCATTTCCACTTCCAAAATTTTCAGTCCCAGCATGGGGAGATTTCACTAGGGACAAAACAGTGAATTTCCTTTCATTTGTCCCAAGAAAAAGTTTTGTCTCCTTTTTTCCTACAAAAAGGAACTTAATTTTAAAATAGAAAGTGAACATAAATGGATTAACAATGGTCAATTGTGACCAAACAAAGACACACTCAAACTTTGGAAGAGAGAATAAATATCCTGTTCATAAACAGATAAAATAAAATAAACTATCTGTAATAGAATAAACAAGGTGATTATGTTCCATCACACAACTGTTACTGTGCATTCTTTATTGCTGTTTGGTGAGTTATGTAATTGGATATTTAAGGATTAAACATTAAGAGTGACAAGAAGGAGGAAAAAGGAGAAGAGAAAGGAAATCTGAGGGAGAGAGAGGAGGAAGACAGAAAAAATGGATAAATGAAAATAACGGTGTTTGTTTGAGGAGAGAGGTTGGTTTGGCAGTCCTTGAAGGATATTTAGACTAGATAGGTCACTGTGAGGAAAAAGGCTATTACTGAATGATTGTGAAGCACTAGGATGATGAGAATCATATACGTACTGTGACAAAGTTCCTCCTCTACCTTGGTGGGTCCTGCGCTTATTGGCAGATTTGCTCACCTCAGTGATCTTCCCCACAGTCTGGGTCAACTCCTCCTGTGTCTGATCAGGAGCTGGGAGGTTTGGGGGGAACCCAGGCCCGCCCTCTACTCCGGGTTCCAGCCCAGGGCCCTGTGGACTGCAGCTGTCTATAGTGCCTCCTGTAACAGCAGCATGACAGCTACAACTCCCTGGGCTTCTTCCCCTTGGCCTCCTCCAAACACCTTCTTTATCCTCACCACAGGATCTTCCTCCTGGTGTCTGATAACGCTTGTACTCCTTAGTCCTCCAGCAGCACACCCTCTCCCTCTCACTCTCAGCTCCTTGCGCCTCTTGCTCCCAGCTCCTCACACACACTTCCTCTCCTCTGGCTCCCCCTCACCTGACTGGAGTGAGCTCCTTTTTAAACCCAGGTGCCCTGATTAGCCTGCCTTGATTGGCTGTAGGTGTTCTAATCAGCTTATTACTCTAGTGCAGCCCCTGCTCTGGTCACTCAGGGAACAGAAAACTACTCAGCCAGTGACCAGCATATTTGCCCTCTACCAGACTCCTGTACCCCACTGGCCTGGGTCTGTCACAGTACCTAGATAGAGAAAGGGACATTTGTGGTTAAAATATACTTTGTAGCAGCTCCCAAGGGATTGAAGAATTCATCTCGATAAGGGTTCCAGAGACACCTTAAAAAAGTCTCACATAAACAAGCAAATGTCTTTACCTATGTTGTTAGTAACCTTACTAGAAGTGAAAAAATAAATCAAATCTCACTATTTATGCTCTGTGTTTATAGTTTGCATTTCTCACTGTTTAGGTAATGAAACTCAGCGAAGACTATTCCACTGTTGTATATAGTCATTTTCACTGCCTGCTTTTCAGTGCTCTAATGTTTGGGTTTCCAACATTGCTGGGGAATGTCTATTTCTTTAAATATAACTGTTTTCATTAGTGTGTCATCCTCATTTTGGGGTTTGGTTTTGGTTTTTTGTTTGGTTGGTTTGGTTTTTTAATTGTGGAAACATTTAGTGCTAAAAGCTTTTACAAAATTTAACTTATGGGCCAAATTTAAGTAAACAGAGTCTTTAATTATTTCCCTGATGATTGTTGACAGTACCTCCTGCCTTATTTAGTGAAAGAAAAATGACATTGGCCTTCCCAATGGTGTGGGAAAGTTCTTTTAAAGGGAGCACCTTGGTACTTAGGTTGTGTTTCTATTATATATATATTGTTGTTATTATTATTATTATTATAACAATTATCACTCACACAGCACCACAGATGTGCATGATACTTTAACAGCGATAAAACTGATAGACCCAAGAAGCTCCTAATTTACAGAACCAACCCTATCAATTGGTAAGGGCCTTCAACTTCCATTGAAAGATGAGAGTACTCAGAGTCTTTCAGGCAACAAAGAGTGTGTGTGTGTATATACATACTCTTTGATATATTGGAATAGGGGTGACTTCAGCTAGGCCTAATAGACATTGATAGGCCAACAGAGCGAGGGGGAACGTATTAAGTCAATAAGTAAGATTATAGACTCCCTGACAGAAGAGACCAAGGTGTGCATGATAGGGATGCTCAGAGGTCATAGCCAGGACCAAGGGATGCTCAGGAGTTTTGATGCCTCCAGCATTTTGTAGAATGTTCTTAGTTTATCTCAAAAGCCCTTGCAGGAGTCTAACAATATCTGTTTAAGGTTTTGTTATGGGGTAAGCAAAAAGAGGGTACTGAGGATGAGTGACACAGGGGACAAGCTCCCCAAGGGACTTAGGTGCCTAAAGCCCAGATTTAGGTGCTATTGTGATCCACAAAACACCAGCTCAGCTGCCACCTAACCTTGTAGGTTCCTAAATTCACTCAGCACCTAACTTTTGCTGAAAAAGTTCCCTACATACCTAAGTTTCTGCCTCTAGGCATTCACACTTCTGTCTCAGGCAGGCATCCAGATGCCTATTTCATGCGTAAGTCCCAGCATGATCCTCAGACCAAGTGAAGACAGGCATTCCTCTGCCTATTTCATCTGCAGGGCCCAACCAGCAGGTGCGCTCTGAGCACACCAACTCCATGCACAGTGGGGAGAAGAAAGGATGAGGCAGCCATAGCAGCAGCCTATCTCCTAACCTATGGGAGATATCAGTTCAATTTTCCCCTCTGCCTGATGTGGAGAAGGGATTTGAACAGGGGTTGCTCACCTCTTAGAAGAGAGCCCTAACCACTTTACTATGGGATCTTCTGATTTAGGGATCCCTCAAACTCATCTGTTGAAGCTGTTCCACTTTGTATTACCTATTAATCAGGCCAGAGAGAGAGGGAGATAATTAGAAAAAGGTTATAAGGTAGGCCACCACCTCATCCTTAGCCATTTTGTGTGCAGTTAGGCATGTGCTGTCATTCTTGTAAGTAAACGCCTGGGCACCCTTCCAGGAGAGGGGTTCCTCACTGTGGATCACAAGCAGACATGGACACCTCTCTCCCCAGCTTGGATTTAGGCACTGAACTCTCGGGGGAGGAGGGGGAGAAGAGGGTTTAGGAAACACCTCTCTCATTGGCATCTCCTATTGGCTAGCTTAGGTTGCGCCTCACCTAGCATGCTGGATTTGTGGATCCCATTCTTAGGTGCCCATCTCCCCCCATGCATTGTACAGGGAGCCTAGGTGCCTAACCCAGAGTTTGTGGATTCCTAGGTAGCAGGGAACCCAAAAGTTAGGCATGGCAACACTCAGCATTGCCATGCCTTAGTCCCTTTGTGGATCTGGACCGTGGTCTTTTTCACTCCTGGCATGATGGAAGGTGAGTGCCCTGCTTCTGTGGTATGCTTCTAGCCCCCAGCAAGCTCAGGAAACAAGAGACCTGGACCAGTCAGACTCATTAAAGACATCTAGGTGAGAAAAAGAGCAGAATCCACTATGGGCAATACCATGCAAATCTAATTTCCCTGTTTAGTGATCAGATGGATGCTGTTGAAATATGACAGACAGATACTATCTGCTTAGTTCAGTACCTCAGAACAACAAATGTATGTTCCTGAGGCTACCTTAAAGACCAAAACAGACTAGGCCCATTGAAAAATATTTCACATTATTATAGATGACTAAATTTAGTTTATTAAACTTTCCTAGACTTTTCTTCATGCTCTGGGCCCTGCCCTTGGCATCAGCATGGCCACAACTTTCAATACCCAATTCACTTTCTGATGCACACATTTTGGTTTTCATTAAAAAATATAGTAAAGTCAGTAAATGTTTTACTCACTTTGTTTTGCTCTTTTTTAAATTGAAAACCAGGAGTTAAAGCAAGTGCTATTGAAAGTTGCATCCATGTCACCAGTCTCAGTTTCAAAACCATTTTTTTTATTTTAACCATAATATGTTTATTGTGGTAGATAGCAAACCTCCAGTCATCATAAAAGATACCTAAGACATTGTCATATGCCTTAGAAATCAGCAGCTTTTATTTATGCGGACTCTCTGTAAAAATCAAAGTCTCAATACAAAATATCTGTCACTGTGTTTAGGTTGAAGAATTTTAGCTTGAACTTAATTTTGCAGAATCCAAAATTTTGCAGCACCTGTGCATTTGGTCTATCCTCACAGAAGTTAGCAGCAGCCAGCCATTCTTCTGCAGCCAGCATTTTTAAATGAAAGCAGACACAGAAAGTCTCTCATTTTAAGAACTGGCATTCATTTTGCTCACAAAGCCTGCACATATTCGGTTTACTATCAATTTTATTGGTGTAAATTATTTCCTTCGGAAACGAAAGAGCATGAAATTGATCACATAGAAAGAGTCGCTGTAACCATGTTGTTCCCAGGATATTGGGGAGACAAGGTGGGTGAGGTAATATTTTCTATTAGACCAACATCTGTTGATGAAAGAGAGTTTTCAAGCTACACAGAGCTTTCATTCTGTAGCTCCAAAGCTTGTTTCTTTCACCAACAGAAATTGATCCAATAAAAGATATTACCTCACCCATCTTGTCTCTCTTATAGAAGGAATAAATCCCAATATCATTCTAAGTTTCCTGCATGAATAATTGTGTCCTCCACTCTGGGTCTTTGTCACTCTTTCTGTGGGATAGCCTGATCAAAGGATGGTCAGTTTGGTTTAAAGTGAATATGGCAAGCAGCTGAATACTGTATCTTTAAAGGAACAAGCAAACCTCAATATCTCCCTGAATGACCCAGTAGAGGCCTGGACATTGCAGAGCACACCGCTTTGGGAAAATATGGACTCAGGGGTGTTGGGATCCTCTTGCCAGCATAGGCATGTGCAAGGGGTGTGCCCAGGCACACCCTAATGCCCTGAGCAGTACCAGCGGGTTTACAATGGCCCTGGGCCCATGCTCAACAGGGGCCCGTCAGCCGGCCAGGCGCTGCACTTCACTTGCACTGCCAGCCGAGGGGCCACCGCAGGCTGGCTCCTCTCCTCTCCTCTCCAGCCCCTCCCCCATGCTCTGCTCAGCTGTCCAGCCAGCCCAGGTATCTCTGCCCCGTCCCCTCCGCCCACTTGTTCCTCTGCCAGCTGGAAGGCTCTCGGGAGTAACGTCCCACAGGGTTCTGCCTGCCCCGCTCCCCAGCGCGGCTCTAGTTCATCTTGATCAGCCTGCCACCTCCTGGGTCTCTGGGGGTGGCGCTGGGCAGTGCCAGAATAAAAGTCCTGTATTTTCCTCTCCATGCATCTGATGAAGTGGGTTATATCCCACAAAAGCTTATGCCCAAATAAATGTGTTAATCTCTAAGGTGCCACAAGGTGCCTCGTTGTTTTTACAGAATAAAAGTGTAAGTTAAAGCAGACAACCTCTGCTGTAACTTACACTTCCTATCACTTCTTCATCTGTAAGAGCACTCCAGTTTAGACTTCCTTACACCAGGCTTAAGGGCTGATGGATTTCAGACAGTTAACATCAGAAGAGATTATGTTCAAAAAGCTATTGGCCTTTTTTTTAAAAAAAAAATGAGAGAGAGAGAGAGAGAAATCTGAATTTTTGTTGTTCTTCACATCCATGCAATTGTGTTGTCAGAAGAAACTAAAAAAAATTGAATTTTAAAAATGTCGTGCCACATTCTATACTTTAATGTAATAAAAAGTTTGTCTACAATTATTTATGATTTACTTTTTGCTGCAGATCTATACTCTGTAAGTGCTTGATAAAGTGCAAAGGAAGAATAGAATCCCTCTCCCAGACAGTATACATTCTAAGGTCCCATCTCAATTATATTAACATCCACATCAGGGAACTCAACTACAACATTTGTCCTGCAATATAGTTAAAACACAGTTGCTTCTTGTAGTGTAAACGTAGGGTGACCAGATCACAACACTAAAATATCAGGACACAATGGGGTGCCATCAGCCCCGCCCACAGTCCACCTGCACTCCTCCCAGGCTCTGCCCCCACTCTGCCCCAGGTCCCCGCTCAACCCCCCTCCCTCCACCGCACCCTTCCTCATTCCCTAGCCCCTTGCTGGCTTGCTGCATCCCTCCTCAGTCCCTCACCCACCACTCACCTCTTCACCCCCCCGCCCACCTGCCACTCGCTCGCCTCTTCACCCTCCCCACCTGCCACTCACCTCTTCTCACACACCCCCACCTGCCACTCATCCCTATGGCGCCAGCTTCGCCTTTGCCGGGTGGGTGCTCACCTCTTCCCACCCAAGCATCTGCCCTCGCTCTGCCCCCATTCCACCCCCTTCCTCCAATTCCCCACCCCTGCCTGCCTCTTCTCTGCCTCCTCCTCTCGGTGTGTCGCATCCCCACAAACAGCTGTTAGGCGGTGAGAAGCACTGGGAGAGGGGGAGGAGCTGGGATGCTGTGTGCTGGAGGGAGGGGGAAGAAGGAGGTGAGGAGGGGGGAGCTTGACTGCAATTCTCCAACCGTGGAGCACCCACAGAGTCGGCGCCTCCATCCCACTTGCCTCCTTACCTGAATATCGGGACAAATGGCGTCCTGATCATACATTGATTGGAATGCAGGACAAAGGGTTAAATATCGGGACAGTTCCGATTTTATCGGGACACCTAGACACGTATTTACCCTACGTAAATGAGACCTTGCCATTCTTCTACACCAAGCAACAGACCTGGACAGCTGCGTTATATCATAGTATTTATTGGGGAGGCAACACAAAACATGGTTAGGTCCTATCTGCACTAAAGATGGAACCATATTTTCAATGTGTCAGGTTTTGACACCATTGTAGTCAGGTTCTCTGACTCGGTTATTATTATAATTAAGATGAGTGGTAACAGGCATGAGTAGGAGTACAGAATAATGCTGTGTACAAATTAAACAGAGGGCCCAATTTTCCTGTCACTTACACTGATGTAAATCATGAGTCAGTAGAACCACAGTGTGAAGTCGGCTGTGTTACACCACAGTAGAACTAATGCAAATGAGAGGAGAATCAGGTCCCCGATATCTAGTGGATGTTACAGCCAGAGACAAAAGGTGTCAAAATAGGGCAGAATGCCAACCCCCCCCCCCCCAAAAAACAGTCATCCCCTGCAACTGACGCAGGCCTGCCTGCAAAAGGGACATTACCTCACACGCTTGGTGAGGAGCCACTGCTCTGCTGACTGAAAGGCCTACAAGAGAGTACAGATAGCAATGAACATGCGTAACCATTCTGCCAGAGGCCAATAGCAGCAACAAGAATTAGACTTTAGTTTATCTAGGTGTCCTTTCTAAAATAGATAAAACTACAGGCTACAGCTCTACCCCCAGCCCAGTTTTATGCTTCTGGTTCTGGGAAATTGAAAAACAGCCTCCCTGGCCATTTTTGCAGGCGGCTCTTCCCCACTCACAAGCACTCAGAGTCCTTGGGAACATGCAACCATAGATGCCAGCTTTGGGTGGGAAAGGAAAAAACAAACAATACCATATGCATGTTTATATACAACAAAATGAGCAAAACCCAGCAGTGTAACAGGAGTAGTCAATAGCACACTTCCAATATATTAATTGTCCAGCTTGTGGAGGTCCAATTTCCACCCACCTAAACCCCTACTCACAGATCCAGTTAGACACAGTGGTATCAAGAGTGGCTCTTATCCTGTCTGCTACAGTCCAGAGAAGGCTGCACAATCCAGTTCTGTTCTGATCTAGAGCTACCGACTCCACTGTGAAGTTGGTTGTGTGCCTCCACCACCTGTGAGGGGGTGTGAAGTCATCTCCACACCACCACTGCTAGTCCCGTCAGGCCTTGCTGTATCTAATGACCCTGCTGGACCAATAAACTCCAGTTCTGCTGATTCCTTCACATTCTCTGAGTGAGGAAGCCAGAGCAAAATAAAGCCCATGGATAGAGTCCCTCAGACAGAACCCTCTGTGCTCTCCTTATTGAGCTTGAATTCCATTTCCAAACCAGAGTCCACTGCCTGTAAAGTCAGAGGAACTCACTCACTCCAGGGAATATCCTGCTCAATTCCTAGGCCCTTTCATGAGTACAGTCACACTAACAATCTAGTATTATCATTTATACGATCAAAACAGACAAATTCCAACTAAAGCAACAAAACACTGTGGGTAAGCAACATAAAAATATATGTACATGGGGCTGGCTAGAGCTAGCTTTTCCTTTATATAGGGAGCATAGACTTCCATCCCTCTCAGCCTTCTAGGTCTGGGGCTTCCACATACATACAGATATAACATTCCCCCTGAGCATATATATAGCTCTGCTAGGATACCTCATGGTCTTGTCCTCTAAAACTTTACAGAAAGCCAGCATTGTAACAAAGTACTGAAATCCCTATAACTTTGGATAACAGGAAGGAGATGGGGGGGGGGGCAGATCTGCAGAAAGCATAACCCTTGTAAAGCAAAGCTAACCAGAAAGAAATGCTAGGAAGGAAATGCACACCTGACAGAGAATGCTATGTATCCTCATCAGAACCTGTGTGCAACAATTCCTTTGTATGTGGAGTCAGGCCCCTTGGAAAACAGCTATTGTACATTGAGGTGGTGACTGAAATAAGTGTATTTCAGTTTTCATATAATGAACTCAGCTACAGAGATGAAACAACTGTAGATCCTAATCATACAATGTGCTTTAAGCGTGCTACAGATCAAGCCTCAGGTGCTAATGGAACATAATGTGCTCTAGAGCTAATCATCACATGCTGCCATTGGCTGTCTGCAGGTATCAGATGGAAACATCATACCACAGCTCAACCAAAGCTGCACCCACTCTTTCACAGCGACAGACACTTATGGCTCACAATCAGCATCAGTTATGTCCCCCAATCAAAGAACAGGAGTGTGATCATCTTACTGCACTTGCAAAGTGCCTTATCTAGAATGCATGCTTTGTTGCGGGTCCTGTAAGGCAACCTTAATTCTGGCATTTCCTAACTTTGCAACCTTAATAATGTTCTTTTAATATAGGGACTTTTGTGCGTAATTTCCTAGGCTATTAAAAAAGCAAACTAAAAGAAACCAGAAATTCCATCACGTGGCATCATACTGACACTCTCACAGTTCACCAGCAGGGTTGGCACCTTTAGATCTATTGCACAGACTTCTGCCACTTCAGCTAACAGAGTAACTGGTAGCAGTGGAGGGTTGCCAGCCAAAATGTGGACTTCCCGCCCCAGCCTTCCTACTTCCCCGTCCCACTTTCCCCCTTGTTCCCAATCTTTTTACCCAGCCAGTCCCAGTCCCCCCTACATCCCTGACTCCTTGTCGCCAGTCTCTTTTCCAGCCTAACCAAGACTTTCCCACTCCCAGCTCCTGGCCTGATTTGTGTCTCTTCTCGCTCCCAGCCTCCTCCCACATCTACATTTCCATCCCCACTGGCTCAGAGTCCCAGTCTCCTGCCCTGGACACCTCTTTGGTCTCAGCATCACACACACACACACACACACACACACAACTACTTGTCGCAGTCTCTTTGTTTAACCAGTCTCAGTTCTCCCCTATACCCAGAAATGTCTCTGCCTCCTATCCTCAATGGTTTCCAGTCCCAGTCTCCCTTTCTGGCTCCTTGTCAGATCTCAGTATCCCCCAGCCACTGGCTTCCTGCCTCACCTATTTCCCTCTCCAGTTTGGTATTGGTAGGCTGACCAGATGACCTGTTTTTAAAGGGACAATCCCAGTTTTGGGGACTTTTTCTTATATAGGCGCCTATTACCCTCCCCCCCACACACACCCTGTCCCGTTTTTCCACAGTTGCTATCTGGTCACCCTAGGTATTGGGGACTGTTCCTTCAAAGGCTAAGCTTCCCAACAGAGTTGGGCAGGGTGCTGTGAAGCTCTTGTTGTTATGCACAGACAGTTGGAGCCAGACACAGAATAAAGCAGATTTCTTGCAAGCACCCTGAGTGATGACTGAACACCATGTGGTCTCAGGAGTAGCAAAGGAACTAGGAAACGACTCTGAGGCCTGGTCTACACTGGGGCGAGGGGGGGGGTGTCAATGTAAGATATGCAACTTCAGCTACGGAATACCGTAGCTGAAGTCAAAGTATCTTATTCCGACTTACCTCCCGTCCTCACCACACGAGATCGACGTCCACGGCTCCCCGTGTCAACTCCGTTACCGCCGCTCGCTCCGGTGGAGTTCCGGAGTCGACGGGAGCATGTTCGGGGATCGATATATCGTGTCTAGATGAGACACGATATATCGATCCCCGAAAAATTGATCGATACCCGCCGATATGGCGAGTAGTCTGGACGTACCCTGAGTGGTAGAATTGAGCAGTTAAAAGCCCCACCAGAATTTCAACTGTGGAAATGTGGAAAGTGAGCGGATGTTTAAACAGCATTTCTTGTTGTACCTGCAAGGAATGGCTGCCAGCAAAAAGGAAGACCTTGAGAAGATAGCCTTTTCTCTGATAATAGCCAGTTCTGGATGCGTTTAACAGTTTTCAGTTAACTCAGACAGGAGTCCGGCAATTAAACTGTATTACAAAATTTGAGCAGTACTGCACTCCACGTAAAAATGAGACGAATGAGAGAAATGATTTTAAACAGAGTGTACAAAAAGAAGGTGAAACCACAGAACAATGTGCAACTGATCTGAGGCTGAAAAACCCATCTTGCTATTTTGGAAGGCCATCACAGTCCCTGATAAGATACTCGATTGTGATTGGCATCTGGAACAAAAAACTCAGTCTCTGGACAGTCCGAATTAACCCTTGACAAAACATTTAGAATCTGTCAAGCAAAGGAACTCCCCCAGTCCAGAATGAAGCTTATAAAGGGTGGACTGTGCTCTGACATTGTGGACATCAATGAGAATCCAAAATACTACAAGAAAAGAGATCTGAAGCAGAAAGGCTCAAAGCTGGAGTCCAACAAAAAACAGCAAAAGGGCCTGTATATGCTAAGGCAACCACCACAAGTCAAGACAATGCACAGCATATAGGAAAAGATGCAAGAAATGCAATGGATTACATCACTTTGCAAGAGTTTGTAAGCACCAGAAGAGTGTGTACAGCTTGGACAAAAAGTGTGATGACAGTACTACTAGCTGAGATCAGCTCTTCAGAGGAGCACTGGACAACGTTGCAACAGATGATGACTGGACTATTAATCTGAATGCAAATGGGATGTTTATTCCTTTTAAGTTGGATACAGGTACACAACCCAAGGAGTTGCCAGACACAATGTTATTAGTATGAATAGGAGAACCACAGCCATTGGAGGGTAACTGAGTAAACCCCAAGGCGTACAGTGGTGAGGTTATGCCCTCTAACGGCATATATGAACTAAATATATGGGTAAATGACAACTTGGAAAAGATAAAATTTGTAATGGTACCAGGGAAGAGTTCACCCATTGCTGAGTGAAAAGCATGTCAAGCCCTTGGTCTCATCAAGAGGGTGCACTCTTTGGAGAGGCAGGGATGAAAACAATTGAGGACAAGTTTGAAGACATCTTCCAGGGGATAGGGAAGCACTCAGAGTATGGAACAGAGCTGAAAGAGCACAACCATTCCAAAATGCATGTCTCCCAAGGAAAGTTCCCCTCACTCTATGGCAGAGGCTAAAAGAGGAGCTGGAGAGGGTCCTTATTCTGGGAATCATAGAGAGCAGAGAAGAACCAGCAGAGTGGGTACATTCAGTCATTGTAGGAAAAAAGACAGAATACTTCACTTAGGTAAAAAAGGAATATTTTTCACTACCTACAAGTGGGAGAAATTCTGGGGGATATGGACTGATGCCAAATATTTTTCTATGCTAGATGCATCACATTTGTGCACATTCAATACCCTCTTTGGGAGACACTGTTTCCATAGATTCCCACTGGGGTTATGTTTGTCACCCAAGGTGTCTCACTGGAAAATACAACACATTTGAGGGTATAGAGGGTACTAAGGATTACATGGGTGACATTTTGATGTGGGGAAAAACAGTAGAAGATCATGGCCAGAGGCTCACCCAAACACCTTAGGAAAGAACCAGAGCTGCTGCTAAAGCAAAATGAACAAAAATATACATTCTGTTTAACGGAAGTAGCATGCCTGTGAGGCAGATTAACAAATCACAGTGAACAGACAGATTACAGGAAGATTGAGGCCATCACCCACATGCCTGCCCCAACAGACAAGGAAAGGGTGAAAAGATTCCTTGGAACGTTGAACTAAACAGGGAAATGTGTGCCTAACATAGCCACCCAAACCAGCAATCTGAGAGAAGTGTACTGCAAACATGTCCAATGAACATGTGATGCCAATTTTAATAAAGTCTCTCAGAAACATGGAGTTAATTAAAGAGACCCTAGTCCTGAGGTACTGTGACAGTAAGAGCAAAACTAAGTTGCTCACGGAAGCCTCCAAGGAGAGTATTGGTGCAATCCTCTTACAACAGTATGTTCAAAACTGGAGATCTAGGGCTTCTGAGTCACAGGTGCTAACAAAAACTAAGTGTCAATCTGCTCAAACAGAGAAGGGGGCTTTGGCCTTAGGCCACGGGTGTAAAACATTTCATGTCTTTATTTATGGGAGGCCTGTGTTAGCTGAAACTGCCCATAAACCACTTACTGCCAAAAAGGGTCCGGCCAGCCCCAAAGACGCCCAAGAAATGGTGGGGGGGTTCAGATGTAAATGAGAGCACAGAACAGACAGGCTCCCTGCTTTCAGTTCAGGAGCCTGACCCAGCTTGCAGCAGCCTAGAGCTACAATTGCAGGAAAGGCCCCAGGCTAGAGCATATTCAGCACAGAGAGAATCTTTGCAGATTTTAACTGTGATGCCCTAGCTAGTCTCTACAGAGCATGTGTGAACCGAGATTTTTCAAAGTCTTATAACTTGGCCAAATTTGGGACAATTTTCAAAAGGAAGGCAAAAAGCACATTCTTGGTGCAGTCACCAGCCCCCTCCCAATTCAAGCCCCTGCTCCAAAGCATGGGGACACTAAAACTTCTTAAAGAAAAGGTTGCCAGAATTTTTTAACATGGGAAAAACACATTTTTTTACTAGTCTCATCCATGGAACTGACTGAACCATTTTCACTGAAATTTTCTGCAAATAAACCAGCCTGAAGCAGACATCTGGCATGGAAAATTTCAGCCCCAGTAGTTAAAGTCTGGCAAAGTTATAAGCAGCTGAAAACATGGTCTTATAATGGGAAATGTTAGGCAACCTTAAGAATAGCACTGCCTATAATCTCTCTCTCTCGTTCTCTCTCTCTCTCACACACACACAAATACTACCTCCTGTATAGAGAATGGCAATACATATATACATATATATACACACAAGAATAGCCACCTCTTCAGAAATAAGAAAGGGAAAATCCATAACTAAAAGAAATTAAGAATACTTAACATCTGGAAGAGAGGGAGAGGCAGCAAGCAGAAGCCAGCTCCAAAATGTCTACTTTACAGCTGCGGTTGCATGTCTAAAAGGCCAGCCCCAGAAAATACAAGCAAAGCATATTGGGAACAAGGTCTTCTAAGAAGGCAACTCTACACTAAGTGTTAGTAGTGACCAGGATTTTATCAAGGTGCTCCTACAGAGGGGGTTACTTTTGTGTTGTGGGTATCACAACTATGGGCCAGATTTTAACAATTAAATGTCACAAAACAACTTGTTAGGTTCTGAGCACTGTCAAAAATCGGTCTCTTATATAGGTGCCTAAATGGGAGCTGGGCTCTTTGAAAACCTGGCCTGGAGTTCATTTGAAAAATCTATCCTGCATTTTGATATATGTATATGAGAGACAGAGACAGATAGGAAACACATGCTCAAGTGGTGAGGATCTGGCTGAAAGAGTTTGCAAGGACTGTAATACTCACAGGTGGCAAAGGCACACATGTATAAGGCAGGTCACTTCAAAGGAATGCAAACCTTTACACCACTTCATATCATGCATTCTATACACATCAGCTATTTAAAGGGGACATCATTTCAGAAATGTCTACTTTTAAAAAAATAATAATAATGGGACTTTATTGTGTCCTTTTTACCTGTGCAGCCAGAATCTCTTACTGCCAAGCCCTGAGATCCTGTATTTCTGAGGGAGAGTGGAAATATAACTAATACATTTTTCAAACTTTAATTTTTACCTAATAGCTTTTCTAGTGTAACCCTTCTGCCAGGTGGTGTTGACAACAACAAGGGGTGGGTTCCATATCTAAACATTCCTCTTAAAATTACAAAAATGAGCTCAAGCCCCCACTGATAAATCTGGGAAAACTAAACACCACACCTGGGCTCCTCTCCCCACTCAGGAGCACTGAGTGTATGTCTAGTGGGGGGAGGGGGGAAGCTTTTATCAGGGGAGAGGGAACTGGGAAATCACAGCTACAATGACTCAAAAGAATGTAAACACCCACATCAGAGTATCTGGGTCATTGTCCTTTGCCTCAGTTTCCCACCTTGCGGTGTGAAAGTCTATGGAGGAATGTCCCTCTATCACACCGCTCCTTCTTTCCGCCACTGCACCCCACTCACGATTTGTTGTCCAAGAACAGCGAAGTCACAAAATCCAGCTGTGGGTTCACTCCCAGACCCTGGGGGTGGGGAGGGGTGAGTCATGTCCTCTGCTGCCACTCATTGCTGCTGCCACTGCTGTGCACTTGGTCCAGTCCAGTCCTACATCATTACAATCACTTACCACAGCTATTAGTAACCAGAGCTTTAGCTAGGATGCCATGTTTGGAGGTTCCACCATCTAGTCCAATTCTTAGTGATTTCAGCTTTAGTGATTTCACAGGGTAGTGGGGAATGTCATTTCTTCTACCTCCTCTATAGAGTCTTTCTTCATGAGGCTCAGTCCATAAACCAGCTTATCAATGACTTCAGCTCTAGTGATCACTGAAAAAAGACAAGGAGTCTCAAATGAGTCAAGTCGAGTCGAGTTGGGTTGGGTCTGGTCTGGTCTGGCTCTCTCTTTTTCATTTCTCTACCCCACCCTTGGCTTTACTTCACTTCCTCACGCTTACCGAGTGAAGTTAAAGTTAGAGTGACCCCCTCAATTAGGGCACCTTAAGTCCAGTTCTGCCACCTCTTAGTCATTCAATATGAGTAACTACGTTTCATTACCCCTGTATCCAAGACTTAAGTGAATTTTAATCCCTAACTGTCAGAATTGATCACTTTGGAAAAACAGGAATGTCTATTGATCATCTAGGCAAAGTATTTTTGTTTATGCAAATAGAATCTGCTCCTCAGGTGTTTTTCCCCAGATGGAAGGAGAGAGTTTATTCAGACCACTGGCTTACACAATACCTTAAAATGTTGTGATCTTAACATCTGATACCTTGAGACATTCTATGGCTAGAAGCCAGTGGTATGTGCCTCACTGGAAAGCTGGGAATCTCTCCTTTCTATTGGAAAAAGCCCTGCCATTTCTAATCCTGCAGGTTCCTGAGAGACCAGCCCTGAAATTTGTCACTGGTCTAGACTTGAGTAAAGTGCATCCAGGGCATTGGACCAGTATAGTTTAGGTAGGAACACTTCTCTGGCAGACAGATTTAGAGGATAAATGGCAGATGACTGTTCAGAATTTGGAATGTTAGAAATAGTCTCAGGGCACATGGATTAGTGGGCAGAGTGCAAGTGAGGCAGTCAAAGGTGCATGATAAATATAAGTTATGACACGGCCCTGCAATCTACTATATGGATATTACCAATGCATAAGTGCCTGGTATAAATAGATTAGATTGGCAGCAACAGAGACAGGATATATAAACTTACGCCCAAACACAAACTGTATAGGTTTTAAGCCATGCCCCAAACTGAAGGACATTTAGGCAGGCGTCACAGTAGCTGGAGCTATAATGGGAGTTCTGTCAGATTCTTCGTAGGGCTCTGGAAGAGTGCGTGCTCCCACACCTTTTGAAGGGTATGGGTTGGCCTTGCCTACACTCTACCCTTCTCAGATGGCTTTGTCAACATGCAGACCTAAGGGTGTCGGTTGGGGTTTTGAGTGCTCGATAGCTCTGAGAAACCAGACCCTAAGGTCATAGCCTCCACTCCCAAGCCTGTGTGTGCCTCTCCCTTGTGCAAGAATGCAAGGACAGGGAGTTTCTTTGTACCTTCTCCCCCCACCCCACCCCGCCCCACCCCTCATACATTCACATAGAACCAGGCACAGTCTGACCTTATATCTCTAGATGTGTTCTGTTGACTTAGTACATTCATAGTACAAATTGCATATATCTGTAAATATGCAATGCCATAAAAAGCTTGTTCTCAGCCCTTTTTCTGGAATGAAAAAAAATGCTGAAGATGCCTTGACTGATAACATTTAGCAGTTTTATCTGTTGCTTTGTGCAAATCATGATTTGTTAAGTCTTGTGACATGCACGGAACAGCAAGTCGGCAGGATGCTGAAAGATATGCTCAGCATCAAAAATTTCCCTTGATGAATGTGGAGCAGTAAGGAGCCAGAAATTACATAAAGATGCTCAAAAATATTTTGCATTTGACAATTACAAAAACTCAAAGCTCCAAATGATTTTGCTTTTCCAGGCCACATTTTGCCTTTGGAGACATTCTGCAGCATCTTAAATTCATTTCATTCTTAAACATTTTGTAGGCATTGTATTCCAGCTGGATACAATTTGAGTCCATTATTCAAATCTCCAGAACAGGCTCTCTGGTAGCAAGTTGACAAGGAGAAATGAGGGACTTGGACAGGGTGGAAATCACAAAATTAACATGCGTATTTTGGCATTAAAAATGTCTTTGCAGAGAGTTCACCCTTAAAATCTGACAGGCAATTTGCCCATTGGATCTGTTTCCAAAAGGCCCAATCCTGTAAGGTGCTGAGTACCTCCTGCAAAGTGATTAGCACCCTCACCCCTTTTGAAATGAACAGGAGTTGCAGTTGCTTAGCAACCATTAGGATGGGACCCAGATCAGTTTTTAGGACTTCTGACCACCCTAAGTAGGTCCCTACCGAATTCACGGTCCATTTTGGTAAATTTCATGATCAAAGGATCTTAAAAAGCTTAAATTTCACGGTTTCAGGTATTTAAACCTGAAATTTCACAATGTTGTAGCCATTGGGGTCCCGACTGAAAAGAGGGTTGCGGGGGTGGTCACAAGGCTACTTTGCAGGGGTGCAGTATTGCCACCCTTATTTCTGCCCTGCTGCTGCTGCTGCTGCTGCTGCTGGTGCTGCCTTTAGAACTGGGCTCCCAGTCAGCAGCTGTGGAGCTTCTTGCAGCTGGGGAAGGTGTCCGAAGGTGGATCTGACATGGCCCTGGAGCAGTTTCTGCAGGGGAAGAGGAAGTCCCATCCTTCCCCAGCCCAGCTGGAACTAGCAGCTGGAGCCCAGTGCAAAGTAGGAGCCCCTGGCAGGACACCTCCAAGCCTACCCCTCCCCAGCTCTTGGCCCAACACTTGGGAATTAAAGAGGCCTTGGGCTGGGCGGGGGGTGGGGGGTAAGGTGACCGGATGTCCCGATTTTATAGGGACAGTCCTGATATTTGGGGCTTTCTCTTATATAGGTGCCAATTACCCCCCACCCCCTGTCCTGATTTTTCACCCTTGTTATCTGGTCAACCTTGGGAGGGGTGACCACAGCATCCCCCCCCTCAACCACAGCACCCTGGCCCCCTGCAAAAAAAGTGATGACCCCTGCATATCATGCCACCTGTGCTGCTGGTGGCACTGCCTTCACAGCTGGGTGCCCAGCCAGCAGCTGCCACACTCCAACCGCTCAGCTCTGAAGGCCTGTCTGAAGTAAGAGTGTCAACACCATGACCCTCCTACAATAGCCCGATTTCATGGGAGGGAGGGGCACAGATTTCACGGGAGGAGAACTGATTTCACGGTCTGTGATGCATTTTTCACAGCCATGAATTTGGTAGAGTACTAACCATAAGGTATTGGCTTTTCTGAGTACAGACCAGAGTTTCAGTCCCTCTGTAAATCAGGTAGCTGATAGGAGCTTAGAACTTAGAGCTATCACTGGCCAAAGGGAGACCGGCTCCCTTTGATCCTGTAGTTCCATCCTATTCTCAACAGATACTTGTAGCACCCTCATCCCATGTAGAATCTGAGTGCCTTCCGCTAGTGCATTAGCAACATGACTAATCTGTTATGTATGGTTTATTCTCTGTCTCATTGTCTCCTCAGGGAGGGAATCACATGTGCAGTGGATTGGGTTTGTTTGGGGCGAGGGGATCTTACATACACTCTGATACATGTTTATATTAAGAGAAGGCAAAGTCAAGAAGTGCTCCTTGCACTTGGTGCAGAAGGTGGTGAGGTCTGTAATGGTCCTTAGTTCCTGTGGGAGTTCATTCCATAGTCTCACTGACCCTGGCCTCTTTTTCCCACCAGACAAGCTTTACCTTTATGATAATAAGTGCCATTGTGCCTGAGAAGCAGAATTGCTGACCATGTCCTTCATCCCAGAGCTTTAGGTGATTTTTTAGATGTCCTGGCCATAGCAGAGCAGTTACATATGGAACATGAGTCTCCCAGTTTACCTAGCTATGATCATTTGCAAAATAAGGGCTTCTGCTGATTGGATAAGTCTGCTTTAATATTAGGTCTTCAGCTGACTGAAACATCTGACATAACCCATCATGTGAAGAGTTTGCTTTTCTCACACTCCCTCCAGTGCTGCAGAAAAGAAGGGAGAAGTCCAGATCCATATGACCAATATATGCAAAAGGCACATGCTGTTGCCAAGTCAACTGCAGAGGAAAATTCTGTACCTTACAGGCCAAATGAAGAAGCTACAGAACATGAAGAGGTGGTAAGATGTCCTGCATGGCTAGCACTCTTTCCCCTTTTTATCAAATGCATTTGAGGCATGGTGGTTGTTATTCACTTCATACTTTCAAGCCGTGGTTTATGTAGCCAGTAAGGCACTAAAATAGCACATGCAAATTTCTTCCCCCATCTCTCAAATCAAGAATCAAAGTTAATCCTAGGTTGGGAGATGCTTTTTGTCTACAGTTTATATTACAGCCCAGCACTGTGTAAGCCTTACAGACTTTATGTAACATATCTCTTTCACACCACAGTGTGTACTTTGGTGAGGCCTGGTCCACACTAGGACTTTAATTCGAATTTAGCAGCGTTAATTCGAATTAACCGTGCACCCGTCCACACCAGGAAGCCATTTAATTCGACATAGAGGGCTCTTTAGTTCGAATTCTGTACTTCTCCCCGACGTGGGGAGTAGCGCTAAATTCGACATGGCCATGTCGAATTAGGCTAAGTGTGGATGCAAATCGACCTTAGTAGCTCCGGGAGCTATCCCACAGTGCACCACTCTGTTGACGCTCTTGACAGCAGTCCGAGCTTGGATGCTCTGACCAGCCACACAGGAAAAGCCCCGTGGAAATTTGAATTCCTTTTCCTGTCTGGCCAGTTTGAATCTCATTTCCTGTGTGGACGTCGTGGCAAGCTCAGCAGCACTGGCAGCGATGCAGAGCTCTCCAGCAGAGGTGTCCATGCAATCTCAGACTAGAAAGAGGGCCCCAGCATGGACTGACCAGGAAGTCTTGGATCTCATTGCTGTGTGGGGCGATGAGTCTGTGCTTTCGGAGCTGCGCTCCAACAAACGGAATGCAAAGACCTACGAGAAGGTTTCCAAAGCCATGGCACTCAGAGGATACAGCCGGGATACAACGCAGTGCCGCGTGAAAGTCAAGGAGCTGAGACAAGGCTACCAAAAAATCAGAGCGGCAAATGGACGCTCCGGAGCCCAGCCCCAGACATGCCGGTTCTACGAGGCACTGCATGCCATTCTCGGTGGGTCTGCCACCACTGCCCCACCAGTGACCGTGGACTCTGAGGATGGGATACTGTCGACGGACTGTTCCTCGGAGATGTTCGTGGACGGGGAAGATGAGGAGGACGAGGCAGTCGACAGCGCTTACAACGCTGATTTCCCCGACAGCCCGGATCTCTTCATCACCCTCACTGAGATCCCATACCAACCCTCCCCAGCCGTTACCCCGGACCCTGAATCAGGGGAAGGATCAGTCGGTAAGTGCTTTAAACATGCAAACATTTTTTCTAACAGAACAGGAATATTAACTATGCGAAAAGAAGGTCAATATATATGGGGATGGAACAGAAATCCTCTTGGGAGATCTCCACGAAGCTCTCCTGCAGGTAATCAAAAAGCCTCCGCGTGAGGTTCCTGGGGAGAGCTGCCTTATTGGGTGCTCTGTGGTACCACACTTTTCCGTGCCAGGCTATCATCAGGTACTCCGGGAGCATTGCCTCCACGAGCATGGCCGCATAGGCCCCTGGTTTGTGCTGGCTTTCACGGAGCATGCGCTCTCTATCTGCCTCAGTGACCCTCCTCAGGGTGATCTCGCTCGGAGACTCCTGGATTTAATTACAGTAATTTGTGTACTATTAGTATTGGGAGTGCTTCACTGTTCCTTTGCATAACAATGAGCGTCACTTTACAGCCACGTGGTGGAGGCTGCAGAGTGGCATTATACAGGGATCTTTCACAGGGAACAGACGCGGGGGGGTGCAACAGGGGCAGAGTTTATGCTTTCAGGATTGCCTGTAGCAAGAGGACAGTGGTATACATTGACTTTTAAGCTTAGCAAAGTTTAAGCAAAGTTTTTGGCTTACCATGCCTGGCTGCTCCACAGATTCTGCTGTCCCGCCCCATTTGTCTGGTCTGCAGTGCAATCCCCCAGGCAATGAAAGCGAATTCCGAAAATTCGAACTTTCCCTGAGTGAGTGCTGTGCATGGTCTTGTTCACAGAGACTGACTATGGCGGGATGGGAGGTTGAGGCAAATCGCCTGGCTGCTGATTACGCTCAGCCAGACACCCGTGCAATTAGAAGAGCCCAGCGGGAAGGGCTGTGCATCCGGGAGGCTTTGAAAGCTAGGTTCCTCAGGGAGCGGGGTAACCTGTGACTGTTCAGTTTCTTTACAGAGAAGCTGAACCTGCCCCTGCTTCAGTTACTGTTGACTTTCTTCTGCGGTGACGTACCCCATTCACCACGTTTCCCCCCTTCCAACACACGTTTAAAAATAAAGTTAATGGAATATTTTTAATTAGCAACGTTTTCTTTACTAATGAATTCGTGTTAAAGGGTTGAAACAGGGACGCAGACTGTGGTGGGTAGGGTGTGCAGTGATGTACAGACCGCTTCTACACTCGAGGAATGACAGGCTCATGCCCCTAGAGCTCAGATGTAGTGGTGAGCACCAAGCCATTAGTGCTGCCTGGCTTTTTCCATTTTTTAAATAAAAACATTAGCCAAGTTATTTTTTCTAAGTACTATGTTCTTGGGCAGAAGCTTTTGATGAGGTCTCATACACAGCCAGGAACACTGACAACAACACATTTTAGTGAAATAACCCCTTTTGGTCCCACAGACCCAAGATAACTTGAACGGAAGTATCTTGAGGAAGGTCCATACTTTCCTGCTTTCTAAGGAGAACAATTGTCTAGTGAAACCGTCGGATCTGGGAGCAAGGATCCCTTGACTTTATTCCTCAGTCTTCCACTGATATTCTGTGTCCACATACAAATGAAACAGAATCCCAGATGCAGGCAAACTGCTGTGCCTATTGAAGTCAATAGGGCATCATAAGGGCTCAAAGATCCAGCCTCATAGATCAGGACTTCAGCTGTAATCTCCTCAGAGTGGGGATCTATCATTTTGTATTTGTCTGTAGAATGCCATGTACCCTGACTGATGTGCAGTAAATAAACAACAACAGCAGCTACAAAACTCTAGAGCCAAAGCTAATTATGAAATCATCCCATCAAAATCCTCCACTGCCTCCGGTAAACATATACAGAATGGATAACAGCTGGGACTTGATCCAGTGAGCTACGGAGCACCTTCACGTCCCATTCAGTTAAATAGCTTCAATGGCAGGGGAGGGTGCTCAGCACCTCACAGGGTCAGGCTCTTGGAAACATGACAAACCTTTGCTTTGTTACTATAATCAAAAAATGAAGAATTATTCAAGGTAAACAGTAACAACTAGCATCTTTGATATACACGCACAGACTGTGTGGAATCTGGAATATGAAGAGTGTTAGAGGGATTGATTGATTGATCGATTTGCAGTGGCTTCCATTTTTGTGAGTGTGAGTGGTACTATTTAGAAATTTGAAGCCAGATGTCCATATGACCCCCCCCCCCACTACTTGGTTGTGCCCACAATTCAAGCAAACACCCAAATGCTAATATTTTCACCTAAAATTTATTGAGAGTTCGAAACCACAGCCTTAAAAATAGAGAACAGGCCAAGCACCCTTTCAAAATTTAGCCCAGAAGGTTCCCTTCTGGAAACCCCCCTTATCTGATGTTAGTGGGACCAAATTTACTAAGACTGTCTTCTATGTTGTGTTTGAATAGATGGCCTTAACTTGCACCACAGATTGAGAATGAGAGAGCACCTCTTATGCAGCATTTTGTTTAATTGCCAGCAGTAACCAGGCTGACTTCTAGTGATTTCTCCTCTTCCCCTGTTGCCCTCCTATATCCTTTTCACTTGTAAGCCAAAACATTGCACAAAACTTCGGTAGTACATTATTCAATAATTTGGGAGATTCTCAGCTATTGTTTTCAAAAGTTCATTTCAGTAGGGGAAATCCATTGTTCTTCCCCCTCCACCCAATCACCGTTCAGACCATGTTCTCTGCACAGACTCTGGAGTAGTTACTCCACATTCTGCCAGATGCTCATTTGATGTAAATTGGCAGAAAAACTGGCCCAAAAATTATATATGACAACAAAAATGATAACAACCCATGTTTGGGAAGGAGGGAGAGAGTTAATAAATACTCCCAACAAATGTGAGGAATTGCACGTTTCATAAAATCAGACCAGCAGAATAAACACTGCACTTTCCCAGAGGACTTTGCCCTGTCCCAGCATTCTTCATTGTAGTACGTAACATATAACGCTGAATGTCCACCTTCTTCCATCCCTGGAACAAACAGCATTCTAAATCTGCTCTGGCAATCTGCTAGGACTCAATACACTTCACACTATAGTTTTATGTAATACACAATTACAAATTAATTAAAGATGTGCAACTTCTGCAGTACTCACATACATTTTTCAGAAAGCTCCTCAGCTTCAAAGCTTTATAAACACCTCACTTATTTGTAGCCTAGCCAAAGCAACATAACACTGTTCCCTTTCTAAATTGAGTACACCCAGAGCTAAAGCCTCTACCAGTGTACAGCAGTACACTTCCATTGACCTCGGTGGAACTCTGCAGACTTCCTCAGCTGAGGATATGGCCCATAGTGTGTACAGGAATTCACTTTGTGCAGGGAGGGTGTATGGAAAACAATTCCATTCGTGGTACAGGAAAACGCCAGTGGATATTAAAGCAGCATGGATCTGCTTCACGGCCCCCACTAATGACAAATGATTTGGGAATAAAAACGTTCTCCCCCTTTCCCCACTTTTATGCTGATTCTATAGCTCTCGCAAGAAGTTCAGACCTTTGTCTGACAGCTGCACTAGTGGAGGATCCAAAAGATTATTTTTCCCCTCTCAGTACTGATCCAGCTACAGTAATGGTGTGGCAGAGACAGCCAGCTAACTTGGGTTGAAAGCCAGTATCTCTTCCTCCCTCCCAAAACATGCACACACACTCACTGTATCTTTGGATAACTGGGAAGCTGACATCATCTCCTACCCCATTGTATTTTTTCCCTAACATAAGCCCATAGGATGACAAAACACACCCACTATGTGAAGCATTCTTGCGGTAGCAGAGAGGTTGGGGAAGGAAAGCTCAGATTTTTCTCCAAAAACTTTTCAGACCTTGATTTTATAAATCCACAACAGGTCATATCTGAGGGGTTGCTGAGGACAAACGTGTGTTTTTAAAAGAAATCCACAATTTCTTTATATCATTCTGGATTGAGAATTACAGTTACAGGTACTGTTGTGGAGCTCTGTTGACTCCTTGCAGGCAAAGATGTCTGGGAGACAAATTAACTGAGGCTCCATTTTCTGAGCAGATTAATTATAAATAAAGCACATACCTGGTTTAAGTGATGCATCCAAATATCCATTTCAAGTAGGGAAATGGGAAGGCAGAGATATATGGAGTGAACATGAATGTAGTTTAAAAATTAGAGTCCACTTAAAAATCTTGCCTCATAATTGTATTTCTATGAACTCTGTATTTAATCAGTTGTGCAGTCAGGGACTCCAGAGACATGGTTGGTTGAGAGATTACTTTTGTAAGCTGCTGAAAGCAGGAGTGTGGTTTTCCATTAAATACATCTGCTGGCTATTTGGAGAGGCTCCTTCGGCAACAGAAATACAGGCAATTATCATGGAGACGGGGCCAGTTCAAGCAAATTCCTTGCCCTGCCCCCATCCCCCCAAAACAGTGTCAATTATGGGGACCTCCCCTCTTCCAGCTGCAACCTTGAGGTTCCATTTGCATCCTTATCTCCAATCTCTTAGCCATGCCAGCCGAGGCTGGTTGAAGGGAGTATAATCAATAGGCCTGATTCTCCAAAGCTTTGCATCTGCAGCAGATATTTATAGTGGTGTGAAGTGGGTGAAAAATGCAGCCAGATCCAACTGGTAGCATTTTATACCCATTTTGCTCTTGTGTAATGACCGCTCAAGGGTCTACATATCCACTGCCCATACCAATATGTCCGAAACTTTGGTTGATTTGTTTATACAGAGAATTTGGGGGAAGAGAGAATGGAGGTTTCCTCTTAAGCAGCAGTAGAGGAAACCTGTGCTGTGTCCCAGCCAGGGCCATGACACCCTGAATCACTACAGGGATCCAGTTATTGCCCCCAGAGCTCTGTCAGCATGAAGCAGCTTCCACTACCCAGCACTGGAGCGATTTCAACTTGTTCATAGTAACTAGGGCCCCCAAACACCTGGTAGCATCCTAGGGTTGTAGGTCTAGAGCTCTTCACCTGAGCCAGCACTGTCCTGGGAGCTCCATTCAGAGGAAGATGGAATCTTACAGGGTATTTTTTTAATGAAAAAAATAGGATTGTATTGCCCAGCCCTTAGACTTATTATTTCTTTTCTTTTATTTATTTTAGAAATATATTGCATCCAGGGTTTCAGGCTCTCATGCGTATGGCCCTGTGACTCATTCACCTCACCAGCTCAGTTCCCCTCCCCACCTTCAGCGCTCCAGTAGCACTGAGTCTTCATGCACAGTATGCTTATAACACTATGGATACATGAGGCTTAAATGCCATCTTCTCCAGATGTCCATATTACACCGAGACCTTTTTAGAGATTTTATTTGGGTTGGACCAAACCCAATGGACCAGAAGGAAATAACCAAAGGAAGTCAATGACTGAGACAGACCAAGGAGACTAGAAGGAAGGGCATGAGAAAGACCAGGAAAGGAAAAATAGTAGGGGACTACAGAGAGAAAAATCAGAAGGGAGATTGTAGCAGGGGATGAGAGGCAGAAGGCTGGTGAGAATGGGCACTGGAAATCAGGGGGGCAAAAAGGACAGATGCTTTGAGCAGGGGGTTGGACTAGATGACCTCCTGAAGTCCCTTCCAACCCTGATATTCTATGATTCTCTCATAATGCACCACTACCACACATTCCCATCATGCAACTGCCTTCCATCAACTTGAGCGAAGACCAGGGTGCATCATGGGAGATGTAGTCCAAACAAGAAGCCTGGTCTATTGAGAAAAATGGGAATATGAGACAGCCAAATTACAACTCCCATGAGCCACCACAGCAGGATTTCTTAAGTTAAATATTTCAGTTTTCAAACAAAATATTTAATGTTTTTGCCAAAACCTCAATATTTTCTATGGGAAAAAGTACATTTTCCAATCAGCTCTGCTACTGAAGTGTTGAGTTTTTTTTATTTTTGTTTCTAGGAACCTATGTACTCCTTCCCTTCTGCTTCAATTTTTTGAGGCCCCATAGTCTCCTCTCATCCACAGCCATCTTTATGGAGCCATATCTGCAGGCAGAAAGAACAGGCCAGGATGCCCCTTCACTGAGGTCATTCCAAGATTCAGTTGCTAAAGGCTTGAAAAAAAAAAACAGTGCACCTTTCACCTTCCCTGGAACCGAAGCCCATCCGATCTCAGCAGAAAAATGTGACGAATCTCACTCTGCATTCAGACTCCATGAGCAAATAGTCCCACTGGAGCGGTATTGAGAAGGAGAATACATAGCTCTAAATAGGTGTCACAAGCATTCTCCTTATTGTGACATGGCTTTCAAGGAGATAAAGTGCAAATTTTCTATATTCTAAATGCCATATTACTGGGAGGTAGTGTGGTCTAGTGTCTACAGCACTGGACCAGGACTCAGGAGACCTGGGTTTTATTCCTAGCTTTGCTGCTGGCCAGCTTTAGGCAAGTCACTTCACCTCTGTGCCTGAGTTATAATTTGTAAAGTGCTTGGAGCGCCTCAGCTGAAAAGCACTACATAAGAGTTAGGTTTTATCATCTTACATATCATGCTATGATATAGAGATGGAAAAGACCTATTTGTTATTCAGTTCACCTCTCACTGGTCCCTTTCAGTACATATGCTGGTGCTTTGTCCACTCAAGTTTCAACAGCTCCACTTCCATGGGAAATAATTCCCAAACCTCGATGTCCCCTTTCTAAGGGCAGGTCTACACTACAGCAGGGATCGATGTTCTGAGATCGATCCACAGGTCTAAAAAATCAACTGCAGATCACTCTCCAGCCAATCCCTGTACTCTACTCCCAACGAGAAGAGTAAGGTAAGTCGACGGGAGATTTTCTCCCATCGACCCTCTGTGGTGTAGACCTCGCAGTAATTCGACCTAAGATACATCGACTCCAGATATGTTATTCACATAGCTGGAGTTGCATAGCGTAGGTCGACTTACCACGGTAGTGTAGACATCGCCTTAGTTTCATCCTATTAGGGCTAGTTACACTACTCATCCCTCCCATGTTCCACATACAGAAATCCTCCTTCCTCCTTGGTGCTAATGGTCTTCAGATACCACTTTTGGGAGCTTATGCTGCTCACCCTTAGATCAATCTCTCCAACCCCCTGGATCATTTTTGTTGCAAGGGAATTCTTAAAAAAGCATGTGCTAATATCTTTCCATCCGTAGATCTCAAAGAGCTTTGAACTGAACACAACACTTTAGGGAAAGCAAGTAGGCCAGATTCTGATCCCACTTTAACCAGTTTTACACTCAGATGATTTCAATTGAGTTCTGTTACTCCTGATTTACAATAGTCTAACCAAGAGAATGTTTCCTATTTGAAGTGGACTGCTGTATCTACCATACAGGAAGACTGTAGGGTTTATTCTCTATAAAGCACTTGGGGACTTACAAGATAACAAGTGCTATATATGTCCAAATATTTTTATTATACATCACATTTGGCTGCTGTGAAAGCAGTTGCAAAATGATCAATTTACCATTTGGAGTCAAGCCACAAGATTTTGTAGGCGGAGCTGATGGGCAGTCAGGGGGTGGAGGGGCAAAGGAACAGAAGACTCCTGCCAGTACAAACAGATTTTATAATTAATAGAAGTGACAAAGAAAATGATTAAAAGCAGATGCCAGGGAAATTAACCTATGTTTTAATGAAGCTACCCTTGGACATTTTCCCTAGGATGAAAGCCCCTCTTTAAGGGCAGTCAAGCTTTTTCAGAAACAATATAACTGTTTCACAGCGTGTAGAATAACCTTTCTCCTGACTTTTCCCCCCTTTCCATATGCCAGTCCCATTTGACAGAGCTGTGCAGACCACAGGGCTGATGTTTAGAACATAAAGAGAAATTCATCTGGCATGAAAGGAGGTTATCCATGGCTCTGTTTCCTGTGCCTTTCGCCCCAACCCCCCTATCTTAATATCAAATGTCTGCAGAGTTTTTAGAGGAGATTGGGGGTATATTATGATTAAGCTTTTTTATTATTACCTGAATTTCAGCCAAAAAAATAACCAACTACAATGTTCATAAAATGTAGTCCCAGATCCAATTCATACTGCTCACTGTGGCACTAAAACCGAAGTTAAAAGTAAAAGAAACATAATGTTTGTTAATGCACATGAGGTCTCTTTATTGCTTTGTACAGCCCAAGAAGGAATTTCCTGTATGTGAAGCCAAATGCTGAGTGCTCAAAAATGTCCTCCCAGCTTTGTACAATGCAACAAATAGACCTGTTCAATATATTCATTTATTTTTAGACTAGAAAAAAATGTGCTCTGTGTGTGCGAATGTGTATAATAGAGAGGTGCATATGTTATGGAAAACTATCAGGATAAAAATCAGACATTAGGATTTAGGTAAATAGCCATACACAAAGAGACCTTGAAAGAACCCTTACAAGAACATCCTGTAGTAACCAAAATTCTGTTACCTGCTTTCATTTGTCAATAGCACAAGCAGAAGCACAAAAAAATAGATGTATATACTTTCTAAAATGCAGATTGATTTTAACAGACTCAGTCTGGTAAATCTATATTTAGGAACTGCTGCATCACAGTCGACAGTGTCAAGAGTCAGACCTATTGGAGCTCTTAGTACATGGTCTCCTGACATGACAGACTAATGGCTGGTTCAGAGCTGCTAGGATTTATCGTGTCAAGGGTTACTGAAAGGCTTTTTCGTTTTCACTTTCCTGACGTAACAGTCAGGCACACATCTGAGCAGCTGATGTGTCAAGGCAGCTAACATCTTTATGATGGGGAGAGGAAGTTAGTACTCATGCAGAAATTGGTTTCCTAAATAAGATAATTTTTTCTTTTCCATTTTATTTAGCTGTTCAAACAAAGGCCCCATTCTACCCACAGTCACCCACAAGAGTAACTTTACACATATGAGTTAGCCTTATCGGATTCAAGGGGACAGCTCATGCGCATGATTGTTTACAGGATCAAAGATATATACCCCTAAGCCATGCTTGGTGGCATAACTGAGCGTGAGAGAGACCTGCGGGCAGTTTCCAGTCTTGAGACCTTATCCAGCCAAAGCAGACCACATACGCAGAAGTCCAAGAGCTCCAAAAGACTTCTCTTCAGCTGGAAGGATAACAATGATAGATTGAAGCGGGTGTGTGTTAGGAGGGAAAATCTGGAATTAATTTGGGTAGCAGTAGGTACATGGCAGACCCACACAGGAAAAATAAAGCCATTTGAGTTTTGAAAGTGCAGAGTGTGTCTGAAACTGAACCCACTAATATTTATTTTGTTTTAAAATCGACCTGTTTGGGGTTTTGGTGGGTGGAGAATAAGGTTGGTTTTTGGTTTGTTTTACATGTCAAGGGGAAGGAAGCAGAGCGGTGCTGCAGCCGCCTGAAGTCTGTTATCAAGTTCTCTTCTATGCTAGTTTTGATATGCTCAAATTATACATGTGATTTGGGGCGGACCAATGGTTCAACACTAAGCTGGCATATGTACAGTAAGAGCCTGATCCTGAAAGATGTACAGCACCTTCAACTCCCACGGAACACGAATGAAGTTGAAAAAGCTCAGAACCTAACAGGATAAAGCTCTAAAGGCCCAAGTCAGCTCCTATTGAAATCAACAATGCCACCAACAACAACTATGTAGGTGAAACCAGGCTCTCAAAGGGACTCACACGGGAAAATGACAAAAGACAAACACCACCCTGCCACCTGCAGGTGTACACTTTTCACAAAGCGATCACTCGCTAGGAAGACGTGAAAGCTCAAATGTTCAGGGAGTGTGAATATAATTTCCCCCCATTGTGGCCAAACTGCATTCTGCTAAAAAAAATACAAACAGTTATTTAGAACTGTGTGGAAAATTGGTCAAGCTCTGTTCACTTATGAGGCTGTAGATCATATACCTACAGATTCTCCAGCCACTAGCTGTGTCCTTTCATAATGCTAATTTCTTAATGAGCCAGAGGGTGGAATGTTCAGGGATAGAAAGATCTAATTCTCTGTAGAAAGAATGATATTAGTGATATACATACAACTTTGTACACAGCATAGATTCTGAGACCGGAAGGGACCTTTCTGATTATATAGTCTGACCTCCTGTATAACACAGGCTTTCCCAAAATAAATAAGGGAAGTACTAATCCAAGCAAGCAAGAGAAGCAATGCTACATAACTTATTTGACAAAGCATCAGAATTTAGAATAATCATGATCAATCCACAAAGTAAAAAGCTTTCAAAGAGATACTGGTAAAATCCATTCAAGTTATAAATACATTTCCAAGAATTGCAATCTGATGGCAGATACTCCACAGTCAGAAAGAGGCTAAATTCTTTGGATACATTTGTCACAGACTGTCCAGTGAGCTCTGTCAGCTGGCTAGTTTACTGCAGATGGAGAGGGACAGGAAGGTGAGTAGATTCACATAGCAAGTAGAAGTATAGTAGATTTGTTTGCAAGGGCTCATGCACATTTTTTTTCAGTTGGGATCTTTGTAAAGTCACACACTCCTCCCGGTGTTTTGCCTTGAGGTATGTGTTCAAATGACCCCAAAAATCTCTTTGAAACCTCCAAATGTCAAGCTCATTGTGTTATCTGAAACAGGGGGAGTTTCAGGTTTCATTGTGATCACTGAGTTCTAGAATGTATTCTCCCCTAAATTAACATAAATGAACGGGCAAGATACTAGGAGGAAGAGATTGACTTGCTCAGCTCAAAATCCACTTCAAAAAGTTTAGAGGTTTATCTAAAATACCTGACCCTCTGCAGCTGCGCATCTGGAGTTGGAAATCTCAAGTAGTGTCTCAAGAAATTCCCAGCAATTCTGACTTTGCCCTGGTAGCAAGCTAGAAAAACATTGACTAAAGCTGTGTCTACACTAGCACTTTTGTCAGCAAAACTTTTGTCGGTCAAGAGTGTGAAAAAAACCATCGTTTTGGTGGGAGACACTCTTCTGCCGACATAGCTACCGCGCTCGTTGGGGGTGGTTTAATTATGCTGACAGGAGAGCTCTCTCCTGTTGGCATAGAGCGGCTACACAGGAGACCTTAGAGTGGCGCGGCTGCAGCGGTCCAGCTTTGCCGCTGTAAAGCCTATAGTGTAGACAGTCTAAATGAGCAGGGTTTTCCTGAGGCTAAGGCACTAGAGTGGAAGCGAGGAAAGAGGTTTTATTCCCAGCCCCATAATTATCTCTGTACGGCCTTGGGCATGGCATTTAACCTTTCCCTGCTTCCATTCACAAAACGGGTCTAATGATATTTACCCACTTCTGTAAAGCAATTTGAGATCCTCAGACAAAGAGCAACAAGTTTTCCATCTGTTATATATATTATATCACAGAACCTAAAAAGTGTTCAAGAAAGCACGAGTAAAGACTCAAATCACTTCATTTGACCCAAACTAGCTCCCTTATCCCTAGGGAACATATTCTACATATTCATTCCCCCCCCCAAAAGGGTGCACTTGAAATGGTATTTGCATCTTTTAACCTCCATCTGTGTCATTTACAAGAGTTTTGATAACACTGCTGCAAGCTTCCACTCCCATCCCCATGGAAACTAGCATTAAACTGCCAAAAACGGGATAGGGTGCTTTAAACTAATCACTGTTTCAAAACAGGAAGGCTCTTTTTTTTAAGATCCGTTTCCATGGGATCGGAAGCATTGCCGGCCTCCCAATTGTTTGAAATCTTGTCAATTGCACAGGCACAGGCTGAGCCCTTGCAAATGCCATTTTTCCACCACGTTTCTAAAGAAGTTAGAAATTGTGGGCCCGATTCTTCTCTCGTGTACATGGGTGTAAATCAGAAATAATTCAGCTGAAGTCAATATTACACCAGTGTAAAATCAGCATCAGAGGAGAATCAGACCATATGTGTTGATTTTGGAGGAAGATTTTTTTTTTAATGGAGGGAAGAAAAGAGAAGGGACACTTCACTTACAACTTTTACCCAACATTGTTTTAAAATCAAGAAATACAGATCATCCAGTAGCCTTATTATGTATTTGAAGGCAAGAGCCAGGAATCTGAAACAAGGTACCCATGCTGTGCACCTATCCGTAAACCACTTGCCTGGTCAATGCATATCTACAGGAATAATAGGAGGGTTCTAGTTATTTCCAGCAAATAAAAGAGGGACTGGGAGTTGGGGGATTGAGGCTTGATTCATGAATCTGACACTGACCTGAAGAAGAGCTTTGTAGGAGGTCAAAAAGCTTGTCTGTTTCACCAACAGAAGTTGGTCCAATAAAAGATATCACCTCATCCACCTTGTCTCACTGACTTGTTTTGTGACTTCATGAAAGTTACTCATCCCATCTGTTACTCAGTTTCCCCATCTGCTAAAGAAAAATAATAGTTGTGTTGCTTACTTCTTATGAAATCCTCAGACTGGAAGTGCAAAATATTATTATGCAGCTCAGATAGGGAAGTGCAAAGTATTATTGTTGTGCAATGCATGTCACCTCATGAGGTAAGAAGTTCTACCAAATCTGAAGGGATATTTTGATGTACAATACCTCTGACAAACACTTCAGGCCAAATCCCAAAGTCCTCACTCAATGTTTAGTTCAGCCCTTACATAAGGAAAATGCCCTAGGAGAGAATATTCCCTGCAAAATGACTTCAGGTCTTGGCATGGGTGATGGGTGAACACATTGTTAGGGAAGGCTAGTCCCTGGCCTATCTTCCTCTGCCTGAGGCCCTGCCCCCCCACCTTCTGCTCCCTCCTCTCTCCAGAGACTGGTGCACACACACAACCCTGCATGATCAGAGCACCCCAATCCCAGAGCACTGGGCAGACGGCGCAGCCAGAGGACCCCCAGCCCTGGAGCGCCGGGCAGGCAGCAAGGCTGGAGCGCCAGGTGGGCAGCAAGGCTGGAGTGCTCTCAGCCCTGGAGCGCTGGGCAGGTGGCATGGTCCCAGCGCTGGGTGGAGGGGCGGCAAGATGCATTCCCAGCCCCATTGCCCTCAGCCACGGGACTTGGGCACACCAGCACCAGCACCAGCCTGCCTGCCCCCCAGCCTGTTGGCCACAGAAGAGTGGGAAGGGAACTGGAAGCAAGCAGGAAGGGATCTGGGGGAGGAGTGTGGGTGAGGCCACAGCAGGCTGTTTGGGGAGGCACAACCTTCCCCTGCCTATGCTACCCGCATGGGTCTTGGCCTTTTCTTTTGGTATTAAACAGCTAGACATAGTTCTCTTATGGTATTCCAAGCAGCCACATTAAGATGATATGCAGTAGCCTATATAGGAGTATACAATTGCCTCTAATCTGTTCAGAACATCAGGTTCTGTGTACCTGTAATTACTCAAACTGCTAACAAGACAAGCAAACATGACCACAACTATGCATGTAAATTCACATTGTTCCCAAATGTAAGCAGCATAAGGAAAATCTAACTTTGCTGCAATATTTGACAAGGAAAATATTACAGTGATAAACACAAATTACAGTGATACATGTGAATTAAAAGATTTACCTGAATAAATATTTATTCATTTGGATCCTTCATTCTCATAATGATGGTTATTTCAATACACAGTGTTGCTGTTAAAACAAGTGATGACTCATAAATATATGAAAATGTAACTAAGTATATGAGCTTCCCACCACAAGTCTGCACTGTCTTTATTGCAATGCCTGAAGGAGAAGGAGGTTTGAAAATAATAAAACTGCTGACAAGCTGCAGGTTATGGGGATTGATTCCTTCCTGAAGGAAACTCAGAAGAAAAAATTAGAGCTCTGCACACGTAATCCACTGGTCAGTGGGTCTTACATGTCCTTCTGTGCCCAACCCACAGAGAGGATGTGAGCCAGTTACTGCTCTCAGCTTGAAAGGCCAGCTGCATAGCTCAAGCTGCCAAACTCACATTTTAAGCTGTGGTGGTTCCTGATTTTGGCCAAGATGGCAGCCATCACAACCCTGGCTAAAAAGCAAGGGAGAAGCAGAGAATTTGGGGCCAAACAATTTAGGGTCCAAATAAACAGGGTGCTGAGAGTTTCACAAGAGGATGAGCACCTCAACTTCCACTGTTGTCAACTGGAGCATCACCTCACAGAATCAGACCAGGGAGTTCATGAGGGGATGTGGTAGTTACAAGCTTGATATTCAGAAGTGCTGAGCACCTGCAACTCCAGTTGAAATCACTAGGCACTGTGGTACCTTAGAAAAGAAAACCAAAGACCCACATGTTTTCTTACAGGGGATGTCTACACCGCAAAAAAAAGGTATAACTCTTGTTAGCTAATCTGTATTAGCTAACTCAGGTTAAAACAGGAGTGAAGACGCTGAACTCTGCTTTTAACTTGAGTTAACAGCTCAAGTTTAACCAGAAGTTGAACTTGAGCTGTTAACCAAAGGTAAAAGCTGAGTTGCTCTGTCTTCACTGCTATTTTAACACACATTAGCAATATGCCTTTTCTTTTCCAGCATAAACATACCCGCAGTGAGAAATCATTTCACAAGCCTCACCTACAGTAGGAAGTGGATCTGTGTTTGACAATGTGTCAAATATGGCTCCCATCTGATCCCCTCACAACAACAGGCATTGAAAGTAGTTTGTTCTCCAAGTATAAACATGGTTAACAGACTCAAAAAGCTGTTGCATGAAAGTTGAGTCTTATTAGGACTAAGCTGTTAGAAAAGAGGTTGACCATGGTATTTTACAATGGGTAAGAAACAATAAGTTAAACATTGTGAGAAGCTATACTTAGGGTGAGTGAATAATGACTGGTCACTCTCTTCCTCAGCCCACATTCTTCTCCCATCCTCTCTTCTAGGCCTTCCTTCACATGTCCCAACTCTGCTTGGAACTTCCTTCCTGACCCAATCCACCATGCCTCCACACCTATGCCTACATGTCCCTGCTTACAGTATTCCATATAGATGGTCCATTCACCTTGACTCAGGCTAGAAAAAGCATTAACAAAATTAGACACCAGAAACTCTTACCCAAAACAAAATCCCACACAGAAATCCTGGAAGTGAGTGAAACATATTGAAGGCCACTGTTTAATCACACTGCATTTTGTGGCCTCTCATCTCTAACCTTGCCTTCAAATGTTGTCGGTTTACATGACAAGCTCTTTAGGGCAGGGGCCTGTTTGTAAGGTGCTATGCACACCATTTCTGATATATAAATAATAAATGGCCAGAAGAATAGCCTCCTTGCACCTCCTCTTTCAGTTAGATTAACTGGTAAACAAAATGCCAATATAGACAATTTTATCTCGGCCCATATTAAAAAATGGCTCAATACTGGAGTCCTTACTCTTCTTTTGAGTTGTCCTTCTGGTAAAAATCATAGTGACTTCAATAAGACTTTTGCCAGGATTTGGCCCCATAAGACTATCCCTTTACAATTGACTTTGTCCGTCTGTATCCTCTCAGCAAGGATTCTGGCATCTGGTTGCAGAAGTCACTTTTCTGGGCCTCTTTGATGTGAGTCTTTTTGTACAATGTGAGAAATATTTGATATTGTTTTTTATTAACCAGTAATCAATATACATCAATGTCTTGCTCATCTGTTCTTTCTAGGAGACAGTTTCTGTCATTCCCGTTGACTTGAATGGGAGCCTCTTACACACCTCTGAGAGTTTGTCCTTCCTGAGTGTGGTATTTTGTTTTGTTTTTCTTCTCCAAAAATCAAATAATAAAAAAAAAGGCACACTGGGGAAAATAAATTGTAACTAAATAACAAAAAAAGGGGGGGGCTGTTTTGGGCCATGTTTCATGTCCACATAAAGAAGAAATTGGATGAATAGTGAAAAGGAAAGGATCTCTATAATTGGAATCCTGCTGTTTTATGCAGGCCTGCACATCTGGAAGTGGGGGGGGGCGGGAATAAGAAACAGAGAAGTAGAAAATGCTCAAGTCGTCTCACTGGAGAAAACTGTGGAGTCAGGAAAGTGCACTGCCTGGTTTCTTAAGTTACAGAGAAAGTGAGAACTCAGCAAAGAAAAAGCTCAGCAACACCACCTTTCTCACCACGTCCCCTCCAGCTCAAAAAACATCTTAACTCTTTTAAGCTGTGCCTCAACCTCCTATGCTAGTTACTTTCTATAGATGTATATGCTGCTCTTCTTCTCTACCAACACCAACAAAAACAACAGCAGCACTTCTGTGGCAAGGCAGCTTTCTTCCAGCCAACCTGCTAGTTACAGATTAATAACAATAGGTCTGAGGTTACAGAGCAAGCCAGAAAGACAAACACACTCATTCACCTGTTTGATAAAGAAGTGCATTTGTTTTTTGTTAAAGAATCTATTAATGCTTTTTTAACATTGACATTGAAAAATAAGTTATGGAGGTTTCATTAGTAAGTAGCAAATCCTGTCCCTTGGCAAGGACCATGGAGGACCCTGGCCCAGCACAGCTACTATGATGTCATGGGGAAAGGATTTGGAGACCTCACCCAAGTGGTCTGCGCCCACTGGGCTTTGGAACTCTATGGGGGCTTCTACTTTATCTCAGCCTTCAGGTAACTTGGGGAAAAGGAGCAGAGATGGTTTATCTGCAGTTATGCAGATCACTACTTATTCTCCCCCCGTGAATGGGTAGTGCACCAGCTCTGCTGCCCCTCCACAGTCTGTGTAGGACTTCTTCCCTCTTCTACCTCTCCAAAGGGTCCTCAGCACAGCCAAGCCACCTGGTAGTGGAGTCCAAGACAAAGGCAACAGATACAGTCTGTAGAATATATACCACTGTAGATCAGGAACAAGTTATAAGAGAGCACTGGCATTCAAGTTGGAGTCCTAAACAAAGAGGTTACAGTATGTTGGACCTACACTGTAAGGAAGTATTGTATACCCCAAGCACTATTATTCTTATTACCATTATTTTGTCATCCCAGTCTTATTCAGCGACCCAGTTACAGCCTCAAATTCCATTACACAGAGTAATTATGTTCAATCTTCAATGTAAAAAGCTGAATTAGCTCTCAAGTTACATTACAGAAAGCAAGTCATTCTTAGAAGTTTCTCAACTGAATCACAGGCAATTAAAACATCTAAGAGTATTCCAGTTAATTTTCTTTAACAGGAGGAAGTCTTGGAGGTAGGTAGAAGTAATTTCCTTTGCAGAAGTCCTGTGAATGCATATTATATTATATGAACAATATATTGTTTGATTTAAAACATCTGAAGAACCAGTATGGTCTGTCACAAGCTGGTTCTAATGGCAATATAGCACAGGAGTGACAAAGTCCTATCAAGGGGCCAAATGCAACCCATGCAATGCTACCATGAAGCATGCAACTTGTCTCATTAATACAGGGAGCCCGCAGCATAGGAGACTTAACCTTATTCTGAGCACAAGGCTGCTTGGATCATGATAGAGCATTGCTGGGACCCATAGCATCCCCAGGCTGCACCCCTATGGCCACGCCAACACTGCACACTCCTTATGGCGGCATGGTGAGTACATACACTGCACGCCCCCCCCAGCACAGATATAAATAACAATATATAGACAGAGAGGTACTGCTTAGGTGAGCAGACTAAATACCCGCCTGAACCGTTAGGATATGTACCCTACATGGTTCTCTCCATGCCCAAACAGTGCCTCCCATATCTACACTACTATTTTTAGCAGTGTAGTGTCCTACTGCCTCCTTGAAGGGAAAGGCTCTGGTGGTGGGGAATGGCTCCCACAGGGGGAGGAAGTGAGAAAAGGCTCTGGCAGCTCCCCTCTGCCTCCCCACAGACGGAGCCTTTCACTGCCGCATGTAGCTATGTGCTGCAGTGTGGACACAGCCTCCTTTTCACTGCAGTGTGTAGCTACACATACCCCTACATGCCGCCATCACTGTGGTGTGCAGTATAGACATACCCTATAATGAAGATGAGGGGGAAAGTTAGGTGTCTCCCTCAGTGGTCAACTGGATAAAGTCTAGTCACCCCGAATAGAGAACACAGACCTTTTAACCAAATCATCTTTCCATCACTAACTCCACTGCAGCAGTACATTTATCAATTCAGTACTGGAAGATTTTGCAACTAGGAACCCTTCTGGATCCTGACGTTTTCTCATATCTATGTTACAATTGCCAATCCATCAGCCTCTTTGGTGCAGCAGGAATCGCAGTAATTCTGATGGTACAGCCCTGCCATCAGCACCATAAAATGAGAAACAATGAACCCTGTTCTCCCTGATTGTTTTAAATACATTTAGAGAACAAGATAGCTTGGAAACATGGTGTGTGGGTTGGCTTGGGATTTGAGCTAGGTTTTGATTTCTTCCCCTCCCGACCCCCTCTTCTGATTAATGGCATACTTGAAAACAAAATGCAGGTTCCAATCTGAAAACAAAAACTTTGCTTTGCCTTAATGTTTGCTTAGGCAGGACTGACTCACTCACTTATTTTGCTACACTGGCTAAGCTGGGTGCTGTCAACATAAAAATATAAAATGACTTTGCGCAACCCTGGCAGGCCAACTAGACAAAACATTCTTTGTGTTCTGTGGAACCCAGAACACTACATACAATAAATATTTGAGTTGAAGGTGTGGGGCTGATACGCTTGTAACCACTATCGCTATTTTATCCTGCTGGTTTTGTTAGTTTACAACCTCCCTCGTGGTATGGTAAAGTCATCCAGACAATTGCTTGGCAAGCTGCAGTGCAAAACATCACCCTGCTCCATAACATACACATTGCATCAGATGATTGCCACCTCAGACACGCTGATAAAAATTTCACTACATTTTTAGTAGCTGAAGTAGAATATGTAATGCATTAGAGTGGCTTCCAGTACCCATTACCATCACCTTTAACTCCACCAGGGGGAGGGGCTTACCAATCAGAAAGCAGCACACTCCTCTTGCTTGGAAATTAAGGACCAGATTCTGCCACACATAGTTATGTTGGCACATTACTGAAATGGTCCTTTACTACCAGTAGAATAAGGTTCTACTCGACATAAGAAAGAGTGGCAGAATCTGGCCCTCCATTAAAAGCTTAGAGGAACTAATTCCCTTATGTAGTATAGAACAAAGTTAAATATTAATTAGATTCTGCCACCATGACTCAAGTCGAGTTGTACTTGTGGAAGCAGAAAGTTTTCTTCCACATACCTTACTCCAAGAGTACTCCAAGTGGGAGCTATATGGGGTTAATTGAGAAGTAAGGTGCTTTTTCATGTGAGTAAAGCTGGCAGAATTTGCCCACATGATTTAATCCTATTCTTTTTAAACTATCACACAAAATTGTCTCCCATCATGTCACTCTTGCTACCATTCAATTAGATGTCAGGAACAGCCAAGGAGCTTTAAAATCTGCCTCTTCTCATTCATGCCTGTGCAAATTATAACCATTACTGAAATCTTACTGGGAACTAAATACTGAACAATGGTATGTTATAACACACCCAACTATAAACTAATAATGCTTTTGGCTTTCTAGCACTCATCTATCCCCAAAACAGTCCAAACACAAGTCTTTAAGTAACAAATGTTATTTAGTCTTTTGCAGTCTGTGAAATTTGCAGTTTCATCACAAAATATAACAGTTTTCTAAGAATCAAGAACATGTGGGCATCTGAATCAGACCCTTAGAATTTTCAGCCACAGTGCACAGGATGTTCCAAGTATAATTCACATGGATCTGAACCTTAGAAAGCAAGCAAACACTGCCAAGCCAACGTACTCTTGGACTGGAAGTTAGCTAATGTAACGCCAATATTTAAAAAGGGCTCTAGGGGTGATCCCGGCAATTACAGACCGGTAAGTCTAACGTCGGTACCGGGCAAATTAGTTGAAACAATAGTAAAGAATAAAATTGTCAGACACATAGAAAAACATAAACCCTTGAGCAATAGTCAACATGGTTTCTGTAAAGGGAAATCGTGTCTTACTAATCTATTAGAATTCTTTGAAGGGGTCAACAAACATGTGGACAAGGGGGATCCGGTGGACATAGTGTACTTGGATTTCCAGAAAGCCTTTGACAAGGTCCCTCACCAAAGGCTCTTACATAAATTAAGCTGTCATGGGATAAAAGGAAAGGTCCTTTCATGGATTGAGAACTGGTTAAAGGACAGGGAACAAAGGGTAGGAATTAATGGTAAATTCTCAGAATGGAGAGGGGTAACTAGTGGTGTTCCCCAAGGGTCAGTCCTCGGACCAATCATATTCAATTTATTCATAAATGATCTGGAGAAAGGGGTAAACAGTGAGGTGGCCAAGTTTGCAGATGATACTAAACTTCTCAAGATAGTTAAGACCAAAGCAGATTGTGAAGAACTTCAAAAAGATCTCACAAAACTAAGTGATTGGGCAACAAAATGGCAAATGAAATTTAATGGTGATAAATGTAAAGTAATGCACATTGGAAAAAATAACCCCAACTATACATACAACATGATGGGGGCTAATTTAGCTACAACGAGTCAGGAAAAAGATCTTGGCGTCATCATGGATACTTCTCTGAAGATGTCCACGCAGTGTGCAGAGGCGGTCAAAAAAGCAAACAGGATGTTAGGAATCATTAAAAAGGGGATAGAGAATAAGCCTGAGAATATATTATTGCCCTTATATAAATCCATGGTACGCCCACATCTCGAATACTGTGTACAGATGTGGTCTCCTCACCTCAAAAAAGATATTCTAGCACTAGAAAAGGTTCAGAAAAGGGCAACTAAAATGATTAGGGGTTTAGAGAGGGTCCCATATGAGGAAAGATTAAAGAGGCTAGGACTCTTCAGCTTGGAAAAGAGAAGACTAAGGGGGGACATGATAGAGGTATATAAAATCATGAGTGATGTTGAGAAAGTGGATAAGGAAAAGTTATTTACTTATTCCCATAATACAAGAACTAGGGGTCACCAAATGAAATTAATAGGCAGCAGGTTTAAAACAAATAAAAGGAAGTTCTTCTTCACGCAGCGCACAGTCAACTTGTGGAACTCCTTACCTGAGGAGGTTGTGAAGGCTAGGACTATAACAATGTTTAAAAGGGGACTGGATAAATTCATGGTGGCTAAGTCCATAAATGGCTATTAGCCAGAATGGGTAAGAATGGTGTCCCTAGCCTCTGTTCGTCAGAGGATGGAGATGGATGGCAGGAGAGAGATCACTTGATCATTGCCTGTTAGATTCACTCCCTCTGGGGCACCTGGCATTGGCCACTGTCGGTAGACAGATACTGGGCTAGATGGACCTTTGGTCTGACCCAGTACGGCCTTTCTTATGTTCTTATGTTCTTATGACTGACATTGTACAGCATATCGGCCACAATAGGTGCATCTACACAGTGAGCGGCAGCTCATGGCAGTGAGTCTCAGAATCCAGGTCAACAGACTTAGGTTTGTGGAGCTCGTGCTACCGTATTAAATATAGCTGTGTAGACACAGCAGCTATGGCTGAAGCTCGGGCTCCGCAGTCTACCCACAACATCTGCTCAGCTATTCTTAGTGCGGTGGTCTAAGCCCCGTGAGTGCGAGTCTATTGACCCAAGCTCTGAGGCTCTCTGCCATAGGCTGCGATTTGCTGTGTTGTTGTATCCACTTAGTCCTTACCCAGCAAGCATCACACAGACGTGGCTGAATTTTGTTTGAATAAGGACTATAGAAATCGCCCTTGTTAAGGACGAGTGAATCCATCAAGTTAATAGTGAAACCAAATCTTGGGCCAAAACTCAAACGTTTTTGGAAATTCAAATAATTTGGTTAACTTGGGGGAGTCATTTATTCTTTTACTTTGAGTCTCTGCCCATTCCAGTTCATTCTTGGAATGAAACAACCGCTATGAATTCTGAGCTAGACAGTAGCCCAGAGCATGAAAAAAAAATAACAAGATTTTAAGTGTAATTAACCATTAGAACAATTTGCCTGGGCACATAATGGATTCTCCATCACTTGAAGTCTTTAAATCAAGGCTGAATATGTTTTTAAGAGACATATATGCTATAGCTCAAATGGACATTATAGGCTTTTTGCATAATTACTGGGTGAAGTTCTATGCCTGTATTAATTAGGAGGTCAAACTTGATGATCGTAGTAGTGCCCTGTGGCCTTAAAATCTGTACATTTGAAAGAGGAATTGGACATTTATATCTGTAACAAGAATATCTAGAGTTACAACGTTTAAAGTTAACCAAAAGAGTTTTGAAAGGCAGATAAAACCATGTTTCAGAACTCGAGCCAAACTCTATTACAGATTAGGAGGAGACCTTATAGTGGGCTAATAACGCCATGTCTGCCCTCTGTGGGGACTGTTTACTTTCTTCTGAAATGTCTGGTGCTGTCACTGTCAGATACAGGGTACTGGACAAGTTGCAGTGCAGGTATGATCTAGTAAGGCAACTCCTATAGGCAGCCACACAGGGACACAAGGCCTCCTGCCCCCTATAGCATACTTCTGCATAGGCCCCCTGAACCATGAGTGTGGTGCCCAGGGTGAGAGGTGCTGCACACCCACTTACTGCCAGCACAGCAAATGCATGGAGCCTTGGCTCTGTTCCCCATCTCCAATATTCACAGCATGCAAACCATCAGAGCCAAACCAGTGTGGGAGGCAGAGGGGGTATTTATTTGTTGGTATAACCCAGCAGCAAATTACCTGGTGCAAGTAAAATGTGCAGTGGGCCCTGTCCTCAGGATACAATCTAGCCCTCCATTTGGCTGCTGATGTTCACACATCCCCACTGCAGCATCCAAATGGTTAAAAGGAGGCTTGTACTTTTAAGTCCCACATACAAGGGCGAGTTTCTTGATAGTTACAAATAGAAAGACTTGTCTCAGAATAAAAAGACCAAGACAGTTCTCCCCACCACCATCACCAGCAGCAACTCCCAGAGACACACATGGCTCCAGCATTTCTGCAAGTGACTGTTGCATGATCTAGATACCAAGATGAGAAAAGGTATTTGTCTTGCCAGCAAGCTCAACAGGCAACTAACTTTGCTTTGCCTCCAGTAGCTAAGGGGGAGGGAGGAATTGATTAGTTGTTTATGGGTTTGAGAATAAAGTTTCATGCTCTTTTCTTAAATTGTTAGCTCTTTAAAGCAGGGACCATGTCTTAATAAATATTTGAACAGTGCCTAGCACAAAGCAGAGCCAATCCTGACTGGGACCTCTGGGCACCACTTCTACCCAAAAAAGAGGAATGCAAATTAGGAGACATAACATGGGGCAAGTCCATGATTTATAATACAGACATAGAACTGTGCACTGTGCTGCCCTCACACAACTCCTATTGACATCAAAGAGAGCGCCAAACAAGGATTAAGAGCATGCAATGACCCACATTCCAATCTGTTTGGCTCCCTCAAAGATACAGCCTAGACTAGACAAATGAGCATGGGATTATGAGTCAGAACCTCCTGAGATTTAATCCCAGCTCTTTTGAGCTGATTCGCTGCAACATCAGGCAACTCACTGTTTCAAGCATGTTGAGGATTAATGATTCTATAGCACTACTGTAAGAAGTATGAGGCATTACTGTGGCTCTAAGAGCAGCATGTTAATTACACAGAGAACCAATGAGTATGTCTACACTACATTTGGGAGTGAGCTTCCCAGCCCAGGTCCACAGACTTTGTTATCAGGGTTCAGAGTAAATAACTAAAAATAACTGTGTGTAAATTAAGTATCAGAGGGGTAGCCGTGTTAGTCTGTGGCTCAGGCTGGAGCTCAGGCTCTCGAGCGTTACTAAGCAGTGCAAATTCTTCTAACATGTAGTACCATATTACAGAATAATTATCATAGCTCCTTAGTCAGGTTTCCTGGAACTAAGCTAGTAGATTCTGTCCATTTTAAAGCAAACGTTGTCTTTCAGTACCTGATTCTTTTATTTTGCCACGGCTAATATATATCAATTTAGATGAGTCACTGAACGTAGGTCCCTTATTTCCAGAGTTGGCCGGCCTTATACATGTGCAGGGTCCCAGCTTCTGAAAAGGTTATCAGTGGTCTTCTACTCAAGAAGAAGAACATAAGAAACAGCCACACTGGGTCAGACCAAAGGTCGATCAAGCCCAGTATCCTGTCTTCCAACAGTGGCCAATGCCAAGTGCCCCAGAGGGAATGAACAGAAGAAGAAGAGCTCTATGTAAGCTCAAAAGCTTGTCTCTCACCAACAGAAGTTGGTCCCAGGGCTGCCTAGAGGATTGAGGGGCCTGGGGTCTTCAGTGATTGCCACCGAAGACCCGGCATTTCGGTGGCGGGTCCCGGAGCGGAAGGACCCCCCGCCGCCGAATTGCCGCCGAAGACCCAGAGCCGAAGAAGCTCCAGGGGCCTGGGCACCACGAGAGTTTTCCGGGGCCCCCGAAGCAAATGAAGGACCCCGCTCCAGGGTCCCTGAAAAACTCTCATGGGGGCCTGGGGCAAATTGCCCCACTTGTCCCCGCCCTCTGGGCGGCCCTGGTTGGTCCAATAAAAGATATTACCTCACCCACCTTGCCTCTCTAATATCCTGGGACGAACAAGGCTACTACACCACAGTATTCTGCTCAAGGAAGACTGCTGGAGTGCAGTATCTTTCAGTGTTTCATTGCCCCACCCCCCTAAATGCCAGTGAGGTGATCAAGATCAGAGGGTTTGTAAGTACAATGCCGACACACTACACTGTACCGACTGGGTTTCAGGAACCCAAGAAGAGTTCATGAGTCCCAATACTTATTTACACCAGTGAAGAAAATCACAAAGATTTATTAACTATATATTTGTATTGCTGTAGAATCTATGGGTCCCAGTCAGACCCCACAGCCTCATTTGCTAAGCACTGCATGAATACAGAAGCCCTGAGAAGCTTACAGGCAAAGACAAGCTATGGATAACAGCACATAAACATAGCACGGCACAAGAATGATACCAAAGTGATTAGCATCTTGAGGTTAAGGCAGTGGACTGGGACTTAGAAAACCTGGGTTCAAATCCCATCTCTGACATACTTTTCATATGTACACTTACTCAAGCCATTTAATCTCTCTGTGCATTAGTTCCTCTGGTAAGAGAAGTATTATACTTTTCTCCCACCCTTTCCCTGCCTTGTCCATTTAGACTGTTAACTCTTTGCAGCAGGAAATGTCAGTGCCTAGCATAACTGGGCCCTGATTTCAACTGGGACCTCTAGGCATTACTGTAATACCAACAATAATATCTGCTGTGCCTGGAACAAGATGAATTTAAAATAACAGGATATAGACTGTGCAGTGACCATACATGTTTTTGGTAAAATGAACTATATATTTTCGAGTCTGCCAGCATTATACTGATCATCTAATGAGAGGAAAGAAAAATTTTAAATGTTATGGGCATTCATAAAACCAGCTCTATTGTTTAGGGCACTTTCTATTAGAAACATGAAATAAAAAAAGCCACTTTGCAGCAGCATTTGGAAAGAATGCAATGAACACTGAAAGGCAGCAACAGGAGTGGAGTTTGCCAAAGTACAGTGGTTGGCACTGTTTGGATAGCCTGTGTATGCATTAAGAAAACAGAATTTAGCAGGCAAAGGCAATTAAAGTTTAAGCCAGATTCTCTGCTGGTTTAAATCAGTTATGCCAGTTTGCACAAGCTGAGGATCTGGCCCTTAAAGTAATTTACACTGCTGCTATATTATCTATTAGCATCTATTCTCCTCTTCTGCACACAAGCAGTTTGAAAGGAAGTGTCCCATGGAGTGCAAGCCAAAATCCACAAGACATATCTCATCACACTTCCTCATCACATCCCCTCTGCCTCTGACCTATGGCCCCTTCCTTCCATAATCTTCTGCTGTCCCGATACCACCTACTGCACAAGCATGGTTACCTACTTCCTCCAGAAACAAACTTTACCCAGTAACCATAGCCATAATTTACCTAGTCAGGAAAAAGATACAAAACAACTGTCCATTGCAAAAAAATGAGAACTCTGTTCCCAGTCATTGACCCATTCTCCACTGACACCAGAGTGGTGATTTTTCTTATCTGAGGAAACATGACCATGTGTGAGAAGATTACTGGCTGGAATATTGCCGTCACATTGGCTAATGCCGCCTCCACAACCCGGAATCACAAAATTGGAGAATAGATCTGACAGGATTTTATTGACACAGACTTTTTATAGCTCCAGTTAAAAGGTCCCCAGATACCCATTCTGCTTTTCAGATGGCTCATTTGGAAGAACACTTAGTACAAAGGAATTGCTAAATCATGGTTAGTGAAAGTATGTTTTGCACTGAAGGGGGCTTTTCCAAAGATCCCAAGAGACATCAATGCGGCATGTCTTCCTACCTGAATTGTTCTCATGTATCAGCTGAGTACCAGCATCCCACAAATGAAGTGAACAAATAGTAAATAATTCATCCCATGTGCCTGGGATGAGATTTGTCAGAACCAATTCACAAAGAAAGGATGTGTGCTCTCCATAAATACAGAAGATTCTCCACACTGCAACACAATGTTAAGCATTGTGGAATGGGAACCAGGACTCCTATGTTATTTCCTGTCTTTGTGTCTGACTTACTTCATAGCCTTAAGGAAAGTCAGGGCTTGTCTACGCTTGAAACACTACAGCAGCATGGCTGCACCGCTGTAGCGCTACAGTGATGGAAGGAGTTCGCCCAGTGGCACAGTTAATCTACTCCCCTGAGAGGCAGCAGCTGGGTTGACACAAGTATTCTTCTGTCGGCCTAGCACTGTCTGCACCGGGGGTTAGGTCGACTTAACTACATCACTGAAGCGTGTGGATTTTCACACTCCTGAGCAACGTAGCTGGGTCTCCTTAACTTTTGAGTGTAGACCTGACCTTAGGTACGGCAATATGGGTTTAGGTACCTAAGTAAAAGGCAGCTTGCTTTTCAGAGGTCCTGAGCACTCACCGCTCCCACTGAAGTCAAGAGGAGAATTTCTAGTGTAAAAACCATAGAGAAGAGTTTTTCTAGCCTTCTTTATACAGCTGTAAAAATCAACGTTTTTTCCCCTCCTTTAAGAGGAAGGCTGGTCCTGTTGTTAAAGAACTCCCAAGATTTGGTCTCAGTTCCTGGCTTTAATCTGTGTGCTCTTTGGCGAGTGTCTCTTCAACTCATTTCCCCATCTTCAAAATGGGGACAGTACTGTTTCTCCCACCCTTTGTTTGTCTTGTCAAATTAGACTAAGTTCTTGAGGGCAGCAACTGTCGTTTATGATTTACACATACACTCTAGCCCTTTTACACCTCAGAACTCCACTGAGGGCCCCTAAAAGTCCCCCATCCATCCGGGGGAAGTTCCTTTTGTGCAGACACAACAGAAGAAAGATGTAAAGCTGCCTCCTGAGGACCTTGTCATAGGTCTCCGCATAGCACAATAAGGACCTGATCTCAGCTGGACCTTCTAGGGCAGGGGTGCACAAACTATGGCCTGCGAGCCATTTTAAGGTGGGCCGTCAGCCACACCACACAGCTCTGCCCCACTCTGGCCGGGGCACTGGGTCGGGGCCGCAACACGTGTCTTGGCCCAACTCTGGCACTCCGGCCAAGGTGCAGCGTAGGGGGCCACGCCATGTGGCTCCCAGAAGCCGCGGCATGGCACCGCTCCAGCTCCTACGCGCTTCAATGGGAGCTACAGGGGTGCTGCCTGCAGATGGGGCAGTGTGCAGAGCCACCTGACCACGCCTCCGCGTAGGAGCTGGTGAAGGGACATGCCACTGCTTCCGGGAGCTGCTTGAGGTAAGCGCCTCTCGGATCCTGCACCCCCACGTCCCAACCCCCTGCCCCAGCTCTGATCCCGCTCCCGCTCTCCAAACCCCTTGATCCCAGCCCAGATCACCCTCCTGCACCCCAAACCTCTCATCCCCAGCCACCCCAGAGCCCACACCCCAACCCCAATTTTGTGAGCTTGCATGGCCCACCATACAATTTCTATTTCCGATGTGGCCCTTGGGCCAAAAAGTTTGCCCACCCCTGTTCTAGATGCTATTGTAATCCAAATAATAATGCCACCTATAATTTAGATGTTCTTTGAGATCTTCAGATGAAGCATACAACAAAGAATTACAATGGTTATTAGTGTCAGCAACGATAGTTAAAGTTACAAAATAGTTTCCATTATAGCCCCTTATGTTCATAACTTTCCAAAACATTAATTATTGAGGCTGAATTTCTCTAGGCTTGGCCTCGGCTTGAAGGTTAAAAAAAAACTTGCTGAAAATGTGAACAAAATCCCTACAGCTGTTTTTGTGCTGTGAGACAGTGGGAAACAAACACATACACACACTTTTCCCATTGTAATACATTTCTAACCACACTTGTTTTTGAGCAGGGCTACAGCAGAAACAGCTGAAGTTTGAAATGTGAAACTCAGCATTGGCATTGTTTTTAATAAGGAGTGCATGCTAGGCTGTGTTAGGGGAAGGCAGGGTTTTTTTTTTAAAGTTATAATTGATTGAAAAGTCCCTTCTCACAATGCACAAAAGCATCTGCTATGATTTTAACAGGGCTTAGTGAAGCCATCCCTTTCTGACATCACTACGTTTTTTCTCTGCCCAAACTGGCAGGCCCACGGGATTCAGCTGAGGCTGCTGCTGTGACTATTTGCATGAGGGAGATTTTCAGAGAGATATTTATGAACTTAGCCTTGTTCAATTCTGCAAAGTGCTGAGCATCTTCTGCTGCCTCCCACTGAACTCAGTGGAGCAAGTGAGCACGCAGCTGTCAGCAGAACTGGCCCCATTATCAGGACAGAGCTGAAGAGCAAAACTATGTTTCAGCTAAATAACTTCAAACCTTGTTGTTTCCTACAGGGTTCTAGCACAGGTTTGACAGGGTTCCAGTCAGAGTCCCTTGGTAGGCCTGAGGCTGTAGAAGGGGCATCCCCCTCCACACCCACCCTCAGGTTTGTAGTACAACAGGACCATTTGTGCCAACTGAGATCCCCACTTGATCAACCCTGGCAGGTAGTTGGCGGTGATTGCCCCTGTTAAGTAAACGTTTTAAGTAAAGTTGCAGCTTCCACGTATGGTGTCCATCACATTGCTTCTATGTGCACATCAAAATACCTTATCATACGTCTGTGTGAGTCTTGCTGGTCTTTAGAATAAGGCAGCTAACCAAAAGTAGTACTAATTAGAAATGATTATGAGCTGTAAGGTTTGGCTCTAGCTATGGATTACCCCAGAAGGTGGGGATATTTAAAGCCTATCTCTACTGCTAAGGTACCATCTACTTTAAGGATCTAGGGCAGAAAAGAACTGAAAATGCACATTCTTGTCTCATACTTTTATTTCAGATCACAATAGTTGTCTTCTCAGCCCCAGTGAATCCTGTGTGCCAGACCTTCAGCTGGTGAAAACTGGCATACCTCCATGGTTACCAGTTTATAACAGTTGAAGATTGGGTCCATTTTCTGGTTTTCTTTAGAATTAGCATGGAGTTGAAATGAAGTAGAGATCCCTTTCTCAGCAGGCTTTTTTTCAGGGGGAGGCAGCTATTTTTGTTTGAAAACTTAAATTCATTAAACTCATAAGAAGGAACCTCATCTTTGATGCCCCTTTGACCACAGCCCTTTGGATCACTCAGCAGGAGCTGTAAAGGGCATTGCAAAATTTGCAGGCTCCTGTAAGAATTGTATTTTGGAAGGCAAATAGCTCATGGTGACTCAAGTTTTAAAAAATAACTAGCCCAGTACAATGGGATGTTTACACTATTTTCTTTTCCTTTTTAATATCAGGCCAGGCCTCATTTCTCTTGTTAAAATACCCATATGTACTTCATAGGTTAGCGTTCTAAACAGGTACTGTACATACCATATATGCAACTCTCTGGAAGTGTCCCAAAGAAGAAAAATATCAATAGTAAAGATACAGCCCAGCTCTAGAACAGCCCAGCTGTTAAGATTCCTTTTTATATGATGTGCATCTTTCCTAAGCTCACCAAGACAGTATCTTAGGGCTTGTCTACACAGTGCATTAGGCCATACCAAAGAGGTGCAAACTCTAGTGCCCATGTGGACCTGCTGGCACACATTAAGCGTTCCTTAGTGAATGTATTATAGTCATATTTGAAACAGTACTACATTAATGTGCACGAGGGAACTTTTAATGCACGTCAGCAGTGTCCACACAGGCTTCTTAGTGCATGATGTGCTAACGCCCACTAGAATTTACACCCCTCTGGGGCAGACTAATACCCTAGGTAGTCAAGCCCTCGGTGTTCTTTTACTGGTGAACCTCTTGTATGTCTTTATATGCCACTGACAGCACAATGAATTGCAATGCAGAGACCTAGCCTCTCAGCCATTAGGTCTCTCCCATAGCCTGTGAGAGTGAAACTTAAGTGCATGTTGGAACCGAAGTGCAGGTCTCTGAGGAACAGCCATCCATCTAATCTATGTTAGCATACAGCTGCTGACTTTTGTACATCACTCGGTCACATGCACACCTGGCTGCTTGTGTTTTTGTGGTGCGCAGGCTCACTGAAGTGGTTGCACTGATGGAAACTGAGGTGCATCACACATAGGTATCCTAGCGTGCCTCCTGCTGCTATTCAGTGCAATGCTTTGTGGGACATTTTCACAGTGCTTTCTGGGTTACCTGAACAAATTGCAGGTATTTCTGGCAACTAGGGGTCAAGTTCAAACAATGCCACCATCTCTATCCCATAATGTTTGTTCCATCCCATAATTTTTTCGCACCTTCTTTAAACTCCCACGGTGCTACGCATGCACCTGCAGAGCTAAGCACATTCCCAATGACTATTTGCTAATACAGGTTGTATGATTCTCCTGTATTTGCATAATTGGAATGAGCCCTAATACAAATAGGCATGTAATGAGGAAGAGGAGGAAATGTTTAAACACAATAACTAGATGCTGATGGACACAGCGAATAAAAATGCCAGATTGCAGCTGGCATTCACAAAGCAGCTCCACATGGTGGATTGCGATGTTAGGGTCCAAGAAATGAACAAGTTTGGGATGACAAGCAATGGCTGCAGAACTTTCGGCTGGGAAAGGCCACATTCCTAGATCTGTGTGCCAGGCTCACCTCAGCCCTCCATCACAGGGACACAAGGATGAGAGCTGGGCTGACAGTGGAAAAGCAAATGGCAATCACACTCTGGAAGCCTGCAGTGCTGGATTGCTATTGGTCAGTGCTCAATCAGTTAGGAATTGGAAAATCTACTGTGGGGGTCGTGCTCATTCAACTGGGCAAGGCCATGCTGAGAGTCAGGGGCGGCTCTACGTTTTTGGCCCCCCCCCAGCCAGTCATCGGCGAGCGCGCCGGGAGCCCGGGAGCAGCGGACCCTCCCGGGGGCATGACTGCAGAGGAGTGCTGCGTGGCTCGGCTGGGCCCGGCGGCTGCGGACGGTTCAGGGGCGGCGGCGCGCGGCGGCTGCCTGCCGGCGCCGCAGTCATGGAGGCGCAGCTGAGCCTGAGCCCTGGGATGGCGCCTCCGCAGTCTTGCTGCAGGTCGCAGGTCCAGGGCTCCGTGGGTCCGACCGGCCCTCGGAGCAGCATGGCGCAGCGGCAGCGGCGCGGCGCCCCCGCCTTTGCCGCCTAGGCCCTAGCACCCTTGCTGGTTGCTGGTGCCTGCCATGCTGAGAGTTACAGTCCTGTGCAGGAAATGGTGGCTGGATTTGCAGCAATGGGATTCCCAAACTGCGTGGGGTGATAGTCAGCATGCATATCCCTATTTTGATATCGCTCCAGTGAGTACACAAACAGAAAAGGACATTTTTCCCTGGTTATGCACATGCTAGTGGATCACTGGGGATGCTTCTCTGATATCAGTGTGGGCTTGCCAGGGAAGGTGCATGACATTTGCATTTCTACGAACACAGGTCTTTTCCATGCTAAGAGGTGATCTATATTATAAACATCCAAATAAAAACCCAAGTAAACACTAAACATTTATGTTTATGTATTACAAACATATTGCAACATTTTGGTCACGTTAGAAAACATGTAGTGCACTGTGATTGACCCTGTGGTTTTCACAGGCCAATATAGGTGTACTAGGGTTCTCTTTGTTTTCCCTTGGCATGGAACGAGGATCTAGGAAGCAGTGACCATGGAGATTTCCAAGGATTAGAAAGGCAGCTGAGTCTGGGGTCTTTGAGCATATAAGTTGATAATGTACTGGAACAAGTTTGTTGCAGCAAACCCATGATGTCCTGGTACACTTACCAATGTACCTTTCAGGCTTTTTGCCTCTCCTGTAGCAACTTCTCTCTCCATTCTTGGTCCTTTTCCATGGTCACAGTCATCTGGCCCCTCCAAGCCCTGTGTTCACAATCAGTGGCTGCAGAGGACTGTGGTATAACACAGGACATATCCCCCCAAGTCTGCTTCTTTCTCCTCCAGATCAAGGTCAGACATTCAGCAGGCATGGAAGGGGCACCTCTCAAGGCCTACACACCAGAGGCTGGTGATTAAAATACAGAGATGCACCATGAAAACGGAAAAATAAGTCTCAAAACTCCTATCCATAATTCCCATAAATACCTTCAATCAGAAAATGTTAATTGTCACCTTAGCTTTGGAGTGCCTTGTTACAGCACTGCTCTTGCATCTCATGCCACAGTGAGTATGGCCTGGTGGGGAGGAGGAACGGTTGTCTGTTGCACAGAAGGTGTATGTGCTGGTGCCCTGGGTATGAGTACAGGAAAAGTGCAGTAAATATTGCCAATGTTTTCACAGGCGGTGGTGATTTTGGCTGATATCTCACTCCTTAGGGTGACAAAGGAACAAAGAACCCAGCAGCTGCTGGCATCCCAAAGCTCCCTTGGCCCATGTGCTGCTAGTCTATGTACTGCAATGGTGCCTGCCAAACTCATAGCAGAGCAGCATGGGAATGTGTCCTACCATGGGGGAAGAAACAAGGCTGCCAACCCTTAAAACATCCAGAAGAGGATTACAGAGATCTCTCAAGAGGATAAAAGGGACATCCCTATTCAGATTTTAAAAAGTACTCCACCTGGGTCCCCCACTCATTTGGGGAGGTGGTGTTATTGTCTCGTTGTTCAAAACAAATATAGGTGTAGAAACATTAACAACTAGGTCAACATAAGTCGACTGAGGTTGGCCTACCCTTGTAGTATGCCCCAGACCTGAGAAAGTCCAGAAGGAGGTGACAAAAATGTAATGTACACCTTCCAGTGAGTGGATGTGTCCAAGTTCAGATACCAAGATGATGAACACAGAATAAAAACCTATACAAAACAGAATAGAATAGTCTACATGGGAAAACCAACTGTCATAGCTATACTAAAATAACTGTGGACATTATCCCAAAATAAGAGTTAACTTTTCTCCAGAATATAATTATTCTATTTCCAAAACAGAGTAATTATTCTGGAATATAGAGTCACTTAAATTCTGGAAGTGTCCACATCTGGGAATTATCTCATAATAACATTGTTGCTGAAAAAAAACATTGTTGCTGGAAAAAAAGCTTCTCATATCATGTTGATCAGCAAAGCTCTGGATCTCCATGGCCTTTGCTTGCCACCACTGATTCTTGACGTCATGCAACCTCCTTTGAACTTCAGCTTTAAGCTGATGATAAGTCTCTTGTTTTTGCTAGCTAGAGGATTCATTTTGCCAAGTGCAAAATGCATTTCTCTTCTGATGAATAAGTGCTAGATTTCCTCGTTCCCACCAAACCAATCCTGATGGTGATGAATGGAGTATCCAATTGATTCGGCACATGTGTTTGAATATCATTGATGTTGTCAGGTAGGTTAGAGAGCCTCTCAATGAGGCGTTGCTGAAAGGTCTCATGACAAGCACGATTTGGAGTGTCCTGATGTTAAATCTCTTCTGCATTCCTTTTGGTTGTTTACAGTGTTGTGGTGCAAGCTACATGTTCATGATTGATCTGATCAAACAATGGTCTGTCCAACAGTCATCCGTACCTCTCAAGGCTCATGTAATACGGATATCAATACAATCACAGGCTCTGATGATGCCAGTCAAAAAGATAGCCAGAACATGGGAGTTTCCAGTTGGTCTTATATTTGTCCCTCTGTCTAAAGATGGTATTTGTGATAAGCAAATCATGTCCCACACATTTGCTGAGGAGAATAACGCCATTAGAGTTGACTTTCCTCACACCTTCTTTCCCAGTGGTGCCTCTCCAGAGTTTGGGGAGTTCACCACTTGGAATGGTCACACCCTCGTGGATTTCCCAAGCAATGACTGTCCTGAAAGAAGAACTGCTGTAATAGCTAGAGAACTTGCAAGATATGACATTGATATTACTGCCCTAAATGAAACCCATCAGGAATATGAAAGCCAACTGAAAGAAGATGTAGCTGGTTATACCTTCTTTTGGAAAGGAAAGTCATCTGAAGAAAGACACATTCATGGGGTTGGTTTTGCCATCAAGAACAAGATTGCAGGCCAACTTTTAGAACTCCCTGTAGGTATTAATGAACATCTCATGACTCTTTGTCTTAAGCTTAGTAACAACCAATATGCCACAGTCATCAGTGCATACGCTCCCACACTTGACAATGGTGAAGACAACAAGGAACAGTTTTACTGTGCTCTTGATGTAGTCCTGACTGCCACAGCTGAGGAAGATAAATTTATTCTCATGGGTGACTTCAATGCAAGACAAAACTGACATAAATAAGATCACAATCAGTCCTGGTATATGAGCAAGTCAGAAGTAGTAAAGAAGAACCCATGCTTAACAGCTAATGGTCATACCACTTTAATTTACCATAGACCTTAGTTCCTCCTGTGCTGCTGACACATTGGGCAGTCCAGTTCCTCCACTGATTACAGTCACTTTCTGGCTTTGGTACTTCTTTCCAGGTGATGCCCACGCATTCAATATCCTCTGTTGCCAACTTCTACCAATTCTCCCTTGGCATTCCTCACCTTCTTTCTTCCCTTGGTACCCAATTCAATGCTTGCTTAACATGTCTCCCATCTTCCATATGGGGTATATGTCCCAACTTCTTCTTTCTTTGTTGATGTTTTCTAACATGTCTTGTTCTGTCAGCTCTTACTCTCACATTGGTTATTTTGTCTTTCCATGAAATGTATAATATCTTCCTCAGTGATCTGCATTGGGCTGTCTCCCATCTCTTTTTGTTAGACACTGTCATCAGCCAAGTCTCTGCTCTGTAGAGTAGCATGCTCAGTACAATCTCATGGTTTAACCTGGTCTTTAGTTTCTGTGGCCACACTCCAGAAAACTCCCCTTCTAATGAGGCTCAACAATGAACTTGAAGGACCACGACTGTGGGTGAGACCATAGTCTGGTCTCTAGATCCATTCTGATCTTTCCTTATTTTGTTTGGTCGGTTGGGTTTTTTTAAGTTATGTGACTTTTTAAAACAGGTATGTTTCAGCCAAGTCAGCACAGATTGAGGCCTACAGATATTCCTCAAATCAAAAGTATTGTATGAGAACTTGTACTTGACTACAGCCTCAATGTGACAAAAAGACTTTTGATGATGAAACCAATGTGACAGAATGGTTAAAAGAGAGAGAGAGAGGAAAACATTTGAAAGATTTAAGGATAACCAGGATCAACTATCATTTCAGCATCTGGCTTGAATATCTTCTTTCATTCATGCTTTCTCAATATCAAGAAGAACAGTCATAAAACAAGATTACCACTTCATTAGAATCTGCCCAGGTCATAGATTCATAGAGTTTAAGGCCAGAAGAGGGCATCTGATTATCTAGTCTAACCTATTTTATAACATAGGCCATAGAATTTCACCCAGTTCCTGTCAGTCAACTAGGATGAGGACTGTGACGTTGTACTCTATATGATTTTATGAAAGTATGCTGATGAGTGTGAATATAATGTAACTAAAATATGCTTCATGCAAAAGGTCTCTTGTAAGGTATTGTTACAAATCTTATAATCTACGGAGTGTGGTCATCCTATTTGTATAAATGTATCACTCTTGTATCTGAAACTAGAAATATGAAATATAACTCTGAGGTCCTATTGTAGTTATGCAAAGTGTGGGACATTAAATGGTGGGTTGGAATCTTAATGGCTCCCATTAACCAGGACAATTGACTGTAGATGGATCTGTTTTACTTGTAAGTCTTCCTGTATACATGTGTGCTAGCAAGTGGGTAATGAAGTCTTACAGTGACATGTGATCATGTCACCTGAACTGGAATCCATCTTTAACCTGGCGCTTTTCCATTGAGAAGGAGGGCTGGGAACCCAGAAGGACAAAGGATTCCTGCCTTATGCAAAAGATATATAAGTGGGTGGAATAGAACAAATTGAGAAGCCATCATGAGAAATTCCCTAGATACCCCCTGAGCCAGAACAAAGGCTGGACCAGGGGAAAGGATTGTTCCCAGACTAGGAAGGCATCCAGTCTGGGAAAGAAACTTATTGAAACATCTCAGAGGGTGAGATTTTTATCTGTATTCAGTTTTATTACTGTGTTAGACATAAACTTTTGTGTTTTATTTTATTTTGCTTGGTAATTCACTTTGTTCAGTCTGTTACTACTTGGAACCACTTAAATCCTACTTTCTGTATTTAATAAAACCACTTTTTAATTATTAATTAACCCAGAGTATGTATTAATACCTGGGGCAGGGGGCAAACAGCTGTGCATCTCTCTCTATCAGTGTTACAGAGGGCAAACAACTTATGCGTTTACCCTCTATAAGCTTTATACAGGGTAAAACGGACTTATTTGGGGTTTGGACCACATTGGGAGTTGGGCATCTGAGTGTTAAAGACAGGAACACTTCTTAAGTTGCTTTCAGTTAAGTCTGCAGTTTTGGGGCATGTGGTTCAGACCCTGGGTCTGTGTTGGAGCAGACTGGTGTCTCTGGCTCAACAGGACAGGGTGCTGGAGTCCCAAGCTGGCAGGGAAAGCAGGGGCAGAAGTAGTCTAGGCACATCAGTTGGCAGCCCCAAGGCGGTTTCTGTGATCCAACCCGTCACAAAGACAGTCTAGCCTTGTGGCCGGATCAGGCAGCAGATCTCGTGCTCAGCGTCTGGGGTCAGAGCCATAGTCAATCATTGGGAGCCAAGGCCAAGCATAAAACTGGAAGACCAAAACTGAGTACCAGAGCCAAGGGTGGAGTCAGAGTGTGTAGTCAGGAGCCAAAGGTGAGAGTCAAACCAGAGGTCAGGAACTGGAGTGGGCAGGGTAGCAAGTAAGGAGGGGTTCAAGGCAGGGCCAGGGCAGAGGCAAGGCTGGGTGCCAGGCAGGAGCAGCAGGAACAAGGTAACACAGCAGCAGGCTCAATGGTGGGCATGAGAAGCCAGGAAGCTGCTGCTGCCTGCTGGCTTAAGAGCTGGCCTCTGCAGCCAATCAGACTGTGTGGCTAATCAGGCAGCCTGCTGACAGTTAGCCCTACACTGAGACCAATAACTTGTGTTTGATTAAAGCTTATCTTCCAGAAAGGCAGCCAGTCTTGATTTGATCTGAAGACCTCAAGTGATAAAGAATCCACCACTTCCCTTGGTAGTTTGTTCCAATGGCTAATCACAACTATTACTAGTAGTTAATGAATGAGTATAACGCCAATCAAAAAGTGACAAAATTTTACAAAAATAACTTATTGACAAACATGTGAGATCAAAAATATATTGAGAATGCCTGCAAATCTTTACATGTTGATGCTTTGGATAACTGTACATACAGACATCCTTTTCTATGGTTCACTTTGTCCTAACAGCAACAGTCATTTTTAGCTGATTGTTTGGGTTTTTTTGAGTGGGGGGGTTGTTTGTTTTTGGCTAGTTGGGCCTTTTTTATTTATTTTAAGCAGCCATTCCTTTTGTGAACTTTTGTACATTTGTTTCTCATCATTTGGATCTTTAGAAGCATATAAAATTTGGATGTAAAAATCCCTATTCTGGTTTCTATCTCTAGTGGACCCACAGTGCTGTCAAACAATGACTCAAGCAGTTTCTTCTCATGCATTCCATGATTTTCATTCTGCCCTCTCTCCTACTAGAGTGGAAGGTTTCTTCTCACAATGAAATCATTCCCAGATGGATGCATTCACAAGTACTCCTGCACATGCACAAAAAAGGAATCAAAACTGCAAAATAAACAGTTCTGTGTGAGTAATTCCTGGGATGCCACAAATCACATTCGCAGATATAATGATAGAGAGCACTTTTATAGCACTTTACATCTTCAAGGCACTGAAAATGCATTACAGATGCAGATGAATAATATATGTAATAAATATTAATGTTGTTATCTTTACTAGTGCTCAACTATCTCAGAGTTGGGTTCATCAAAGACAGACAGAATAAAAGAATGGGTGGAGTTTAAACGCAGAGACTTTCAGAAAACTATCAATACCTTTCAGAGTAGCAGCCGTGTTAGTCTGTATCCGCAAAAAGAACAGGAGTACTTGTGGCACCTTAGAGACTAACAAATTTATTTCAGCATGAGCTTTCGTGAGCTACAGCTATACATCCGAAGAAGTGAGCTGTAGCTCACGAAAGCTCATGCTGAAATAAATTTGTTAGTCTCTAAGGTGCCACAAGTACTCCTGTTCTTTTATCAATACCTTGTTTGTGAAGTAGGATGGTCTTTTGGCTAAGGCACTGGCCTGGCACCCAACAGATCTAGATTCGTTCACAGACTCTTTGTGTGACCCTGAGCAAATCTCTTTATGCCTCAATTCCCTATTGACAAAATGGGTATAAACAATAGTGGCTACAAAAAAAAAAATCAGTAAAAAATGTGTTTTTGATCAAATGAACACTTCCATGGGAAATTTTTCATTTGGATAGAAATGTTCTGAAACTGAAAAATGTACACGTTAGGAGTAATTCCCCTTCCCCCCCAATAAAACAGTTATTGAAAATATTCTGGATTTGGAGGGGAAGGGGGGTGTTGTTTGGGTTTAGTTTGTTTTGTTTTGTTTTTTTGTTGAAAAACCAACATATTTTCCTGGGAAATTTTAGGGAAGAAGAATTATTTTTTTCAGAATTTCCAATGAAAAATAATTGGCACTCTTCAGCCACCTCAAATAAATCATACCGCCTAAATTGACAAGACAAACAGTGGGAGAAAAGTAAAGTCTTAGCAAAAGGGACTGTCTCATCCTATGCTATGTGAGTATATGGATAGTGCCCAGTACAATGGAGCCCCAGTCTCAGTTGGGTCAACTAGACACGAATGGAATATAAATAATTATAACTATGAATGATAGATTTAGATCGTTGTAGTTCATCCAATTTGCCCAAGACTTTGTTACTGAGATTTTTGGAAGTCCCGCTCTCTGAAGCAGCGACCGTAGTGCGCCATTTAAAGTGGGGGACCACAGAGTCACTCCCTACAGTACGCACACACCCAGCAGCCTGATGCTCCTCTTCCCCAGCCTCCACCACCAGCCTGACCTCTCAGACCAGCAGCAGAGCAGGACCATGGAGCTGCACGGCAGAGCTCCCAGCCCTGTGACCTGCATGCTATAGTTCAAAGATTTCTGCACAGTCACTGGCACCATCGCGCATGCACACGGCTTATTGTTGCTGGTTGCAGTGTGCCAGGGTTGGGGGTTTTTTTTGTTTTTTTCCTCCACTTGTGAGACAGAAAAAACCCCAGCCCTTTGCAACTGGCAATCAGCAAGGAAATAACAAAACCAGCCGGCCAGGTGGCAACTCTAGCTGCTTAAAACTGGTTAGGCTGTGACACCCCCCCGCCACATACACAGCACCACAGCCTGATCCTGCCAAGTGCTGAGCCCTTCGCTGGGAGTTGTGTGTGCTCCGCGGTGCACAGGATCAGGCTCTATTGTCTCGTTCATTGCTGATCTGCATGGCAGTGAGCAGGCCCAGTCCTGCGAGCCGCATTTGTGTGAGGGATGCTGATCCCCGTAAGGTTCAGGCTCAGTGTCTACGGGTGGCCTATAAGTCTTGAACTACGTCTCACGCCATGTTTTTTACAGTAACATCAACACGTACTAAATAAACAATCAATATCGAGAGAGCAACTCATGTTTTTACATTTCCCACACATCTCTTGGTACCGTTATGATGTGGAGAGGGGGAAAAAAACAAAACAGTTTCTCTGATGAGATCAGACTAAACAATTTGAGTAACTTCTTTACAGGCCAGGACTCTTCACCCTTCATGTTCCAAAGAACCACCCTGCATGAATACAGTATAGGACAAATTCAGTCCCCTGCCTGTGTAGACAGGCTGAGAGCTGGGGAGAGGCCAGGGGTTGTGAATTCTTTCCCCTAGAGTGTGGAAGTAGCCTACACAGGGCCCTTATGCATACCCCTCTAACTTGTGTTGTGAGATATTGCAGCAGATTTGCACCCCCTTCATGCCTTACCCACCATCGCCACATACACACTAATCTACTAAGAAAAAAATTCTTCCTAATTTTAGGCAATGCATAACAAAAAAATCAAAAAAGCAGAAGTAGTTGATAAACTGAAAGCAGAAAATTATGAATGAATGCTTAGTCCCGACCTTTGGACTATACCGCTATTAAAATACCTTCAGCATAGGTGCACTATATTTTACAATGTCAGTATGATGCTCTCTTGTGCTTCAGAAGCTGAAAGAGTTTAGTCATCTATCAAATGGCAACTTAACATTTTCCTGTAGCCAAGGGTTCAATGTGTTATTTGTTACCCACAGACTCCTGGATGGATCAAGCCCAAATCTTCGCTTTTGGTGATAAACTACTCACTCACAAGCTGAATTCATGCAGAGAGACTTCTGGCATAATATTTTACTTCTGACTTATGACATGTGACTTTTTTAACCTAATATTAAAAACAGAAAGGTAATATTCCAAACACAGGCTGCATTTTTTTGAAAGCTGATACCAAACATAACAGTAAATGAACCCTTCTGAAAGGTTGCAGTTGCTTTCATATAAAACATTTTCTACCAGGAAATGGAAGTAGAACGTTGAACTAAGCATTAACTTGAAAGAACTATGCACAGATTCCAATGGCTGCATTATCCTTTAAAACAAAAAAGCAAATCTTTTTATAAGCGTGCATAGCTCTAGTTTCATAAGGGTATTATGGCGACATGGAAAAATGAATCCAAGCCCAGTATTTTGGATACTCCTCTTAACCCCTTTTTGGCTCCCACACTCTGACACAGCAATTTTAGTGAGGCAACCATTCCAATTAATGAAATTTCAGATTATGTTGTGAATTATTTGTATTATAGGAACACAGAGTCCTCAACTGAGGTTGTGGGTCCCATTGTGCTAGGCACTGTATAAACAGAGTGAGAGAGAGTCTCTGTTCCAAAGAGTTTACAATCTAAAGAAAGCCAAGACAGACAAAGGGCAGGGAGGTGAAATGACTTGTCCAAAGTCACACAATAGATTAGTGACAGAGTCAGGAATACTATACTGAGTGCAGTGCTCCAGCCCAATAGCTCTCAACCTTTCTAGACTACCGTAACCCCTTTCAAGAGTCTGATTTCTCTCACGTACCCCCAAGTTTCACCTCACTTAAAGAATACCTGCTTACAAAATCTGACATAAAAATACAAAAGTGTCACAGCACACTGTTACTGAAAATGGCTTATTTTCTCACATTACCATATAATTATAAAATAAATCAACTGGAATATAAATATTGTCCTAACATTTCAGTGTATAGCATACAAAGCAAAATAAACAAGTCATTGTCTGTATGAAATTTTAACTCGTACTGACTTCGATAGGGCTTTTTATGTAGCCTGTTGTAAAACTAGGTAAATATCTAGATTAGTTGATGTACCCCCTGGAAGACCTCTGTGTATCCCAGGGGTACGCACACCCCTGGTTGAGAACCACTGCTCTAGCCTACGCTTCCTCATAATCAACAAGTGCCCATGTTCTGGGCACACTTGCTTTGTATGAAAGTACTGAAAGGGTTACATTACACATTGTCTTCTGTGTTCAGCCTGATTCTTTCATCACCAAATATAAAAAACAAGGCTATAAAAATGAACTTGGCATATAGTGCTATTTGCTGGTTTGCCAGCTTCCAGTGTCATCAAGCGTGACACAGCATTATTACTAAACATCCTGCATATAAAATCAGAGGTGATTTAATCTGGCTTTCTGCCATCCCACCGGCTGTCTTCTTGACACCATGTAAATAATACATCACTTTATGGCCAAACTACTTTCGTGCCCCATGCAGAGAGAGAAAAGGACAGCACATGGTATTATTATTAGCCACATCTTAGCCACCTTGGAAATGTGTGAGATGAACATTGACATTAATCTAAATGTGCTGTGATCTCCAATTTCAAATACTTCATTAGGCTGAAAAGAAAACCATGCATCCACAGTGATTAAAATCAGTGACGTGCCAATTTACATCTCACTCCCATTAAATGTCAGCCTCCTAATTAAGACTGCTGCTTAATAACAGAGTTTGTAGATTGATGCAAGATTTTTAAACATCATGGTTTTCTCAGAATGTTGTTGTTTGAAAAAGGCCACAGGTTTGGAGGGAATTTGTAAACCAACAAAAACAGAAATCACAACTCCAGCCTGAAAAAAATACAACTACCTAATTAAAATCCCCTGGTAAGATTAGACTGGCTTTTCTCTTGTCCCGATCATGTAAGGGTGTAAATCTATTGACGTCATCAAGGCATGCTCGTTAAACCAAAGCGAATTTGTGGTTTTCACTGGGGAACACTGTAAAACAAAAGATAGTGCAGCTGATATGATATGTCACCTCTTTCTTGCACTATTTGTCTTTTTCATCTAAATGTCACATACCCTGAGTTGAACTGAAAACAGGCAGCAACATCCTCTGCATTCTGTTTTCATAGCACCTTAACAGGTTCCCGACCATTGATGTAAGTACTAGTACTTCAGAATCTTCTGACTGGTATTCTGCTTCCACATTAGAGGAAGTGGTTAGAGTGGGATACATTTCCCCCTCCCACAGGTCACGGCAGCAGGAACCCTGCTTGTCTCTCTCGGGCTAAGTAGTGCTGCTGCCCCTGTGTTGTTAGAACAGTGCCAGCAACTCTGGCTTTTCATCAGAAAGTAAAGCAACAGCTTCAAAATAAGAGACAATAGAAAAATAACCGGGTTAGTGAAAAAATCAATGAGGATTTCCAGTGACTGAGGTTTAAGTTTTGAAAAGACTATGTTTTTGTTCTGGTACAGTATGTCTATATAAGGGGTTTGCACCAATATGGGTGAAAAGTTTCCCTAATCTAGACAAGCCTATACTTTTAAATTTTGATTGCAGCCCTTCGAATTCCCAAAGCTTTTAAAAAATAAATCACTTTACTCAAATACCTAAACTTCACACGCAGATCATCCGTTTTTAAGGTGAATCAGCGCTGTCAACTCTGACTCCCCTGTCGCTCACAAACTCTTTAGAAAACCACCAAAAATCAAAGGGGAAAGAAAGTTTTGTTCTATCTCCGGAGGACTGTTGATTCTGAAGAAAGCAAACACAGATTAGTTTTACTGATACTATAAGAGGAATACACTGTAGAATATTCCTGCACTCTCCTTCTTTACCCACAAAGATCAGCATTTCAAGGGGACCTATATTGTCTGGTTCATCCTTTAATAAAAGAGTGAACCTTGGGGTCTCTTTGCAAGGGTCTTTATTTGTTAAAAATCATGCAAAGAGACTGCATTTGCAATATGTAATTTAGAAAAGGAAAGAATACTGGAACTATTTCCTATTTGCTTCACTAAATCTATTCTCAATTTATACTCTTCCTGGTATTTTTTTGGACAGTACTTTACATGCTGTTCTTTCTCTAAAACTCTGCAATAACACACATATTAGTATATTTACATTAGCCAAGCTTTTCTCCTGATTGGAAAAGAGCTGTAGCAACACAAGCACAGTGAAGGGAAGAGTTCACTGCAGGGGAAGCGGGACACTGTGGCCTAGGGGATGGAGAACTTCACCACACTGGGAATCAGGATTTCTAGTCCCAGATCTGCCATTGCCCAATTGTGTTACCTTGAACAAGTCACTCCATTCTCTGTGCTGTTCTTTCCCCTCCCACCTTTTGTCTGTCTTGTCTATTTAGATTATGAAGTGTTTGGGGGCAGGAAAGAGCTTACTATGGGTTTGTCTTCACTGGGAAAATATAAGAACATAAGATGGTCACACTGGGTCAGACCAATGGTTCATCTAGCCCAGTATCCTGTCTTGCGACAGTGGCCAATGCCAGGTGCTTCAGAGGGAATGAACAGAACAGGCAATGATCAAGTGATCCATCCCCTCTCATCCACTCCCAGCTTCTGGCACATAAAGGCTAGGACTCTTTAGAGCATTGTTTTGCATCCCATCCCATCCTGGCTAATAGCCACTGATGGACATATCCTCATCTAGTTCTTTTTTGAACCCTGTTATAGTTTTGGCCTTCACAACATCCTCTATCAAAGAGGTCCACAGATTGTGTTGTGTGAAGAAATACTTTCTTTTTTTTTTTTAAACCTGCTGCCTGATAATTTCATATGGTGACCCCAGTTCTTGTGTTGCGAGAAGGAGTAAATAACACTCCCTTATTTACTTTCTCCACACCAGTCATGCTTTTATAGACTTCTATCATATTTCCCCTTAGCTGTCTCTTTTCCAAACTGAAAAGTCCCAGTCTTATTAATTTCTCCATACTCCTAATTGTTTTTGTTGCCCTTTTCTGCACCTTTTCCAATTCCAATATAACTTTTTCAAGATGGGGCAACCAGATCTGCAGGCAGTATTCAACACCTGGGTGTACCACAGATATATAGAGAGGCAATATGATATTTTCTGTTTGATTATCTACCCCTTTCCAAATGATTCCCAACATTATTTTAGCTTTTTTTTGACTGTCGCTGTACATTGAGTGAATGTTTTCAGAAAACTATCCACAATGACTCCAAGATCTCTTTTTTTTGAGTGGTGACAACTAATTTATATCCCATCATTTGGTATCTATAGCTGGGATTATGTTTTCCAATGTGCATTACTTTGCATATATCAACAGTGAATTTCATCCGCCATTTTGTTACCCAGTCACCCAGTTTTGTGAGATCCCTTTGTAACTCTTCACAGTCTGCTTTGTACTAAACTATCGTGAGTAGTTTTGCATCATCTGCAAATTTTGCCACCTCACTGTTTATCCCTTTTTCCAGATCATTTATGAATATGTTGAATAGGACTAGTCCCAGTACAGACCCCTGGGGGATAGCGCTATTTACCTCTCTCCATTCTAAAAACTGACCATTTATTTGTTTCCTATTTTTTAACCAGTTACTGATCCATGAGAGGACCTTCCCTCTTACCCTATGACAGCTTACTTTGCTTAAGAGTCTTTGGTGAGGGACCTTGTTGATCTTTAATATATTAATATGCAAACTAATCAAGGAATTTGCATGTGCACATTTTCTTATTTTCTGAAGAAGTGAAATACATGAAGTCTTAATATTCCCTAAGTGCAACACTGTGCATCCTTCTCATTCATTAGCTTGATGTTGTAAGAAATAATGCTAGATTCTCAGAAACAGCCTCACATAGAACAAAGATAATTGGTTGCTGCAAAAATGAGTCTACCAAGTTATTTGTGTATGGTGAGAATAAGAATCACATGATGGGAGAGAAGCATGACTAGCTGATATCTGTTACATACTATTGAAAAGGGAAAACAGAATGAAATCATTCAGTCACATTACCCCATAGACGACAGATAAGAAAGGGTATAACATTGGAATCACAAACATGCAAGTGAAAGTTATCAAGCTATAAAATACATTGTGTAAATGTTTCTGGGTGGAAATCTGGAATTTAATTTTAATGATTCTTTCTAAGAATGTGTTTGCTTAGCATCTGGCAGTCCTTTGATTTCCAAGAGATGTATTAGTACTAATAGAGACACAACCAGGAACATTTGTGATTCCTGGCAACCATTCTTATGCTCAGTCCATTAGTCTCTCCATATACAGACTGTCCCTTTTTATTTTTAGTGGAGGTTCATCAAGAGGATGTGAAAATTAAAATGCAGTTAATATTAGTGGTTCAAAAATCTAGCATAATTTTTTACTAAAGATATTCAAAGTACTGTATATGTGGGTATATAGAACATATAGCCACACCCCAAAATTGTACTTTGTGTAACAGTTAAGACTGGACTGCAAGTAACATACCTAACACATGACCTCAAAAGCAAGGAAATGAAAAGTTAATCCATCATTCTGCTCCTCCACCCACTGATACACACATCTGACCATTACCACAACCACCACAGACAATGCAGGGTCTCCCTTGCCCCAGTAGGAATGCCAGTCATCCACCACCTCCTTTCTCAGACTGCCCTCCTAACCATCATCAGACCAGGCTGTGGCTCCCCCACTGCCTTTCCTCCCTTCCCCTCTGCCAGTGTCCCTTCTGCACAGCTCTGGGAAGCCACATTCCCTGAAGTTCGTAAATATCTATGTCAAATTCAAGGCAGGAAGGTATTTGACTTTAAAAACCAAAGAGTTTGTTTCTGAAAGTGACAGAGACCTATTTTTTTTTCAGCTAAAGGAAACCACCATGACAGGAAGAATATACCATTTCCTCTTGAATAGACTCATTGTCAGTGTCAGCAGCTCACGTTTATCCAGACATGACTGCTGCTATGTTGACACACTTTCATGTGCACACACAGACACATGCTGTGAAATGGACTCGTAGGTTTTAAGTAGCCTAAATAGGACACTGTGGTACTGACAACAGGTAAGTCAGGCTATCATACAATGACAGCTTTTATAATAAACCAGTAAGTTAGTGCTGGTGACTGCTGAGCTTGGCTCCTTTCGAAGATTAGTAAGAATTTATCAGTTGTTCTATTTGTATGTTCCACTTGTCTAGGGTTGAACTTGTTTGGAATAGTTCCCCTACCTGTGAACATATGAATATATATCCACCAACAAATAATTCAGAGAGACACAGCACATGAGGTGAATATCTTTTACTGGACCAACCTCTGTTGGTGAGAGAGACAAGATTTCAAACTTACACAGCACAGAGCTCTTCTTCAGGTCTTCTTGGTGTCAGCTCGAAAGCTTGTCTCTCTCTTACGAACGCTGGTCCAGTAAAAGATATTACCTCACTCACCTTGTCTCTCTAAGATCCTAGGAGCAACGCAGCTACAACAACACTACATACAAGTAATTCAGGCAATTTTCTGAAGCTAATGCTAACAAAACTCCCGTTGAGAAGGAGAGAGAAAGAACCTTGCTGTAAAGAAGCTTTGACGGACCCTTGAAAAAGGCTCAAATACATTTGACATCCCTCTTACAATACTCACATTTTCACTTGTGGCGAGCACTCTTCATTAACTTTGTCATGCATTATAACTTCTTGTTAACTTTCCTCATTTTACCCACCTGTCCACTATGGTGTTTTCTCCTCTAGATTTTTAGCTACCATCCTTCCTCCACTATCTACTCTTTCCAACCCCATGTACAGCTGATATCTGGCTTTCCTATGCTGGGGCAATTTATCTGAGCTGTGGAATCTAAAGCCAAGGCAACACAAGGCCCATGCCTAATTTAGTCCTTCGCAGAGTTTGGTTTTCACCTTATGTAACCACCTCACTTTTTTATAATTATTTTTTGCATTATAGTAGCATCTAGAAGCCACATTTAAGATTGGAGCTCCATTCTGCTAGACACTGTACAAACACATTGATTATGACTACACTAGGAAAAAATATGTTAATGTGCATGAGCTAACACTGTTAAAATCCTAACATAGAAAAGGCAATTTTAGTTTTACCAGGTATGTGACATAGAGGTCCAATGGTGCCAAATGGCAACAGGTTCACTATTCTATGTCAGCAACTCCTATCACACCTGCCAAATTCATTATATCCAACACACTGCTTTCGTTGTATTTATCCAAAAAGTATCTTGTAAGTTATCAAATGAAAGCTTACCTCATACTGGTCATAATAAGCACTGCGAGATGAATGTGTGGTTGGTGTGCAAGGAGTTGTGTGTGCCCATTAAAATACGTTTTAAATGGTGTAACCAGGCAGAGTTGACAAACAGGTTTTTTTCAGACAGGAGATGCAATGTATATTTCTGTCACGTGTAAATCAAGCCAACACAGTGGAAGCTCCATTTGCATGTGAAGTCAACAGGAAAAATAAGTTGACGGGGGGGATGTGAAACCAACCGGGGGAGCAAACTGGAGAACAAGCAATGGGGGAGAAGAGTCTCATCTGGGGGTGCACTTCAAAATGGGACATTTCAAAGGCTTCACAGATTAAAGAGGATGGAAAAGGGCCCCTTTCTTATCCTTCACTAAACAAGCGAAAAAGATAGTGCAGATTGCATTCGTGAAAAAGCTGGATCCTGGCACTGCAGGCTAGCGACACTGGGAGGTTGCTTTGGGTGAGAAATTGCTTTAGACGAGGATTTTAGCCTGTTAGAATTAATTTTAGATGCTACAAAGCGAGTTATCCCTTTTGTTTTACATCTAACCTGTTGTTCTTATTACCCTTGCTCACTATCTCGTAAATGTTAATCTTTGTAAGTAAACATAATTTGTTTTCACTGTAAGTAGATTCCAGTGCTGAGCTGTTATAAAGGACTTTATCCTGCGTTGTACCAGGCAAGCTCTGTGTACATTGTGTCTTCAAAAACAGTTTACCTGGCTATTTCTGTGAGTGTCCAGTGACAGGGGCTGGATACTACAAAGCAGGATGCTGGCAGAGGTTCTTGGGGGTTGATGCATATCTGTCACTAGCCTGTACAAGATTGGGTGAGGTCTGCAGAGACAAATCAATGCTTGTCTGTGGCCAGAGGCTGTTAGTTTCAGGGAGCTGAGCTGCAGCAGGCACCAGGGAAGCCTTCTTCCCTTTAAGGACAGGTGGTGGTGAGGAGCCTCACAACCTTGAGTACCCTGGAAAGCATCACAAGATACTAGCTGGGGTAGCCTAGTGTTTAGCGTCACTAGCTAAAACTACAACTTGCCTAGGATTTCAACACATGGTACTAATGTGTTAACACCACACAGTTTTAAATCATTTAAATCAGCTTCTGTACCAGATGGCTGGAGGATAGCTAATGTGATGCCACTTTTTTAAAAAGGCTCCAGAGGAGATCCCAGCAATTACAGGCCAGTAAGTTTAACTTCAGTACCAGGCAAATTGATTGAAACTATAGTAAAGAACAGAATTATCAGACACACAGATGAACACTATTTGTTAGGGAAGAGACAAAATGGTTTTTATAAAGGGAAATCATACCTCTCCAATCTACTAGTATTCTTTGTGGGGATCAACAATCATGTGAACAAGGGTGATCCGGTGGATATAATGTACTTAGATTTTCAGAAACCTATTTCATTCATCTCCACTTCCACAATATGCATTGATATAAACATGCAAGAGAGAAGACTATTGAGGCTTGGTCAGTACTAGCAGTGGGTTGGATGTTCAAACTTTTCAGACGACTCAGGGACAGATTTTTTAAGGTATCTAGATTCCTAAAGATGCAGATAGCCACCTAGTTGCCTAACTCCCATTTATCTCATTGGGATGTAGATGTCTAGGTGCTTTTAAAAAAATTGCACTAGGCACCTTTAAAAATTTGTCCAGAAGTACCTTTCTCCATCTTTCCACACCTAAACACCATTAAAAATCTGGGCCCCGGTCCTTCCCACTGACTCGCTCCCCACAGGCCTAAATCTGCCATGTCACTCCAGTGAAACAATCAGAATAGTACCAGTTAAGATGATGCCACTTATCCTCTAGGAACTGAACTACAGTCAGCCAACTCATTTTGTAAAGATGATGGTGAGTGAGAAACATCCTATATTTGAATCTGTGATATAGAGGAGAAAGGCTGTGTATACCATTACCATTACCAATCTCTAACTAGAGGCCTGCAAAAAATGAAGTGTCTCTATGTTAGTTTTCCTCAGGTCTAATATAAATGATCTGAAGTAGTATGGAGCACACTTGGGGAAATATATTGTGTTAGGTAAAGGGGGTTTTCATTTTCAGAGCTATTTATAATTTGTTACTATTTTCCTTTAGGGTAGCTTTCATATTATTTTTATCTCTTCCAATAGTTTGTATTTTTAGTTCTAGAACAATTTAAAATATTCTAAGTCGTGGATGGAAGCTGCTAAGAATTCTATGAATCAGTGTTGCAAATAAGCAACTTTAAACAAATCTATTAACTATAAGTTTAAAAAATGTCAAATGAAAGCCTGCCTTTATGATTACAGTATATAGTGACAGGTTTGGCATGTGAAAATGCCTGGTTTTTCCATTCTAACAATCACAGAATCATTTTGGTTGGAACTTGGCAGGAAACTCTGATGGCTCATCTAGTCTATCTCCTTACTTTGTGGCTGGAATGGTTTCAGTATCCCTTCGCTGATAGAGGAACGTCTAATCTAGCCTTAAATGTCTTAAATGATGAAGATTCCAAAAATCTCCCTTGGCAGCTTGTTCCATTGCCTAAGTGTTCATTTAGCAGTAAACGCTCCCCTAACATTTAACCTAATTTTTTCCCTGATTCGGTTTAATACCATTCTTTTTTCTTTCTTCCTCCATAACTAACGAGAATATTTGATCCCTATCCTCTTTATAACTTCCCTTTAGGTAGCTGTAGACAGTATCGTGTGTCTCCATGGTCTTCTTTTTCTGTAGAGTGAACATGCTCAGTTTGCTCAATTGTGGTCATACAGTGGGTCTTATTTTGCAAACTTCCCATAACTTCTGTTACTTTCCCTACAGTCTTCCCAGTCTAAGGCTTTTTTTTAATATGGAATGTCTAAAACGGAATGCAGTATTTTAATTCACAGCCATAAATGACCATAATGATGGCCAAAGACTACGCTTCTTGTTACATATAAATACGTAACATGGCTTGTGTTGTACAGGAGGTTAGACTGGATGTCCTTAGTGGTCCTTTTAGGCCTGAAAATTCATGAATCTTTAGAGTGGATATAAGTCAATACAACCTTTGCCTCTTTTTGTGACAGGATTGCTGACCAATATGAACCACCTGCTATCTCACTGGTGAGCCCTGTGTTAACCCCCAGTGCAACATCCAGCTAGCAGAGAACTCCAAAACCTCTGAAGTACAGGAAAGGGAAGTAATGCCAGAGGTTAGAATGGACCAGGCTCCAGCAGGAGCCAAAGGCTGCAGAGCACAGGCGCATCAGGCTGGAGACAGCAGCCTGGGAAGGATAGATAGGAAGTCTGTGACAAAGCTGAGATTAGAACCCCGTCTGTTAGACCCAGCAATTCTCCAATTTCAGTCAGGAAACCAGTCAGCTCCCCCTGGGAAGGCTAAAGTAGCTGGCAACCTGGGAGGCAGGGTTGGAAAGATGGGAGCACAGGAACTGGGGTCTGGGAAAGGACAGCTGAAAGGGAGGCGGTGGCAGAGCTCAGGAAAGGCCTAGACACAGGCTACAGCAGGGGCCTGGGAGGGGTTTGTGTAATGGGAAACTACAGAAGAAGTCTTCCAGAAAAGGTTTGTTCCTGCCAGCTCTTTTCCTACTGAGACCAAGCTGCCTCTTATACTTCCCGGCAGGCCTGGCTCTCTTGGTTATATGACCTGAATTGCAGGAAAACCACAGATAGGTCAGAGCTGGGACTTCAACTCGTTAAAAGCCCAGTTCCTTCTATGGCATTCCTGGTGAGCCTGAGCAAGTCACTTAAACTTACTGTGCCTAAGTTAGCACACATGTAAAACAGGGATAGCTATATCTGCCCACAGTTGTAAAGCATTTGGAGAACTATGGATGAAAAGTCCCATAGAAATGTTCATTGCTCTTCTTTTAAACAATATCTTGATATGCATCTTGGTTCTTGCATCAAAACATTCAGGGCACTCAAAGTGAAACTAGAATCTGATCTGACAACAAAGCAACACGCATCAAGGACAACGACACAGTGAGGCAGAGGTAGAACCTCAGGCACCAGAAGAAGAGCTTGGCACCAGATTGCAGCTAGGAACAGAGATGGGAGGCAAAACTAAGAAAAATAGATGCAAAGGCAGGTGAAACCTAGGAAAAGACCCAGAGGCTTCTCTTTCCTATGCCTCTTAAGGAAATTTCCCTTTGATTATGGGTATGCACCAAACATTGCAGTGAGTCAGGCAAAGTCATCTTAGTCATCACTGGGAACTGAACCTATGACCTCCACAAGCTGAGCTGAAGGACTAAAAGGCCAGATTTTAAAGTTAGGTAGGTGTCTAAAGATGAAGCTAGGAGATTAGTAGGATTTTCAACAGTGCTTAGTCCCCTAATTCCCATTGAAATGAATGGAAGTTAGGCACCCAGGCACTTTTGAAAAATCCCATAAGGTGCCTGCCTGCACTTTTAGATAGTCTCCTAACTGGTAGCTGTAGTGTTCCGGCTCAGACACAGAAGGGGATGTGTAACTAGGGTGACCAGGTGTCCCGATTTTATAGAGACAGTCCTGATTTTTGGGTCTTTTTCTTATATAGGCTCCTATTACCCCACACCCCCTGTCCCAATTTTTCACACTTGCTGTCTGGTCACCCTATGTGTAACTGAACAGTGGGCTACAAAAGCACAGTACTTTTTATTAACTGTATGAGCAGTCAGCTCAGATTGTGTTTGCTCAGGCTTCTGGAAACATCTAGTTCTCACTGAACATTCTCAGTGGCTAAACACATGCACCAACAGGGTCACTCCCATGCTCACATTACATCATCCCACTTGCAGAGTCACGCATGCTAATAACTTGATATCTATCCTTACAGTTACCAAGTAATCACTTGTGCTTTGTAAATAGAAGTCCCAGGATACCTAACAATCAAAAATGTTTTTGACCATTTCATCAAATCACTTCCAACCACCAAAAGTAATTTAGCCAGTTCAAAAAACAAGAGACCTGCTTCCATCTGGGCATTCATCCCTTGTGGTGACAATTAACACTTATTTCATATTAGTAATGTCATGGCCAGTGAGTAGATAAGCTCACACAAGCCTCTGAACTGGCAGCAACAGCAGTTTTCAGTCCAGGTCCCATTTTCACTCCATTGGCTGAGCTGTGAACTAGGTAAGCTTTGCACATGCGTCTGCAGCAATATGTTCTAGAGCAGGGGTCCCCAACGCAGTGCCCACGGGCGCCATGGCACCCGCTGGTGCGTCTAAATGCACCTGCATACTGGCCGGCGGACGAGCATTGTCGGCAGCAAGCAGCAACTCCAGAGGCATCGCCGCCAAAATGCCGCCGAATTTCAGCGGATGCTTGTCCACCGCCACGGTCCACCGTGGCTCATCGTCTGTCGCCCGCCAGATGAAAAAGGTTGGGGACCACTGTTCTAGAGACATTTCCTTGTGCCAACCCAATGTGAGAAGTGTATCACGCTGTTTTCTATCACCATGCGTGGATTACAGCATTTGCCTTTTCACTAAAATACTGTCACTTTTAACACAGGAGCTGTAATTTCTTTTTTTAAATAAAGGAAGTCTGACTAATTTTGCAAAGCCACTAGAGCTAGTATTTAGACACACACACACACCAACCTGTATCAGTGTAACACTGCTCAGTGACTGCAACAGTTTTGAAACCAGAATATCAACTTGGTTACAGAAAAAATACAAAGCCTTTGACCTACTGGAGGGATTGTTTTCTGAAGCTGAGGGCTGAGATTCAGAGAAGAGTACTGGCAAAATCTCAACACTCCAGTCTGAAAGTTTTCTTGAAACTGTAAGAATTCCTTGTGGTCCCTCAGTCAACCTTATCCAAGACAGCAGCACCAAGGCACAATAATGTGCTGAGCATGCACATTACATACAGGCCACTTGGTAACAGAGGAAGCAGTAGTCATTGCTTTCAGGAAATGGGAACCAGGAGTTTAGCCCTCCAGAGAAAACTTCTCTGTTGCTGTAACACCTACCTTAGCATGTAGATTTTCCTGCTGTAATGTGGTGTAATGTTGCATTCGTAACATAACTAGCCCCCCAGCTAGAGTGTGGTGCTGCAGACGTAGGCAAGAGTAGACACTCAGAGCTGCTCTTCAGTAGCTTTGTGCTTTTCTCTCCCAGACGTTGCAATGGGTAGTTGTGGGCTCCTCTTCCCGAAAGAGCTCTCAAGTGTGGGATGCCTCTATTACCCCTCCTGGGCAAAGGGCATATGGATCACTTAGGAGGGGTAGGAAGGAGGCATGCTGTATTCAGTATGCTCATGACGCCCAACTGTCACTGTACTCAGACGGTGCAGTTCAGTGCTTCACCCAGTGTCTAGATGAGACTGGGGGCATTGCTGAGAAAGAGCTGGCTGAATCTCAACCTGACAAAACTCAGGGGATGGCGATGAGTTGGAGGAAGCAGCAGGGGAGATGGTGCAAGTAATATCAGCTCCTTTGACTGAGGGAGTGTATCCACCATTAGTTACCAACCCACCACAGTCTAGGACTGATTTTGGACCCCAGCTGCTGTTTTATGACTATATTGCAGCAGTAACCCACTCAGGATGTTACCATCTCCATCTCACTAAGAGGTTGCAAACCTCCCTTTCGGATGCAGCACTGTTACCCATGCTTTTGTTCGTCAAGATTGGACTAATGCAGTGCACTCTTCATGTGACTGTAAAACCATTTAGAGAAGGATGCAGGTGCAGAACAGTTAGAAGCTCAGTTATTGAGTGGGACATCTCTCTGGGAGCATGACACCAGTGCGCTGCAACCTGCACTGGCTGCCTATTGGTCTTCAGGTGGAATTTAAGCAGTTATGATCCATGAAGGTCTCTGATCTCCCTAGTATCAGGGAGACTAGAGACATTGTAAATTTAAGTAAATAAATAAAGTAGATAAACTAGCAGGGTAGTAGTGGTAGTACAAGTCAGAGCAGACTCAAGATCTCACTCACTCATAAGAATACTTTATGCATGAGATTTTCAACCTCAGCTTTGGCCTCTCTCTGCACCTACTGAAGTCAATTGTAAAACTCCCTCTGACATCAATGGGAGCAGACTTAGGTCAGTGTTGAGAGCTTTTGAAAATCCCCACCCCATGTATTTAAAGCACTGTGCAAACATTAATCCTCAAAACATCCCTGTAAGGTAGGCACAGGTTATCGCCATTTTATCAGGCACACAGAGGTTAAGTGATTTCTCCTAGGCCATGGAAGAAATCAGTGTCAGAGCTGGGACTAGACCTTCAAGAATTCCTGGCTCCCCACCCTGTTCTTAGACCTCTCCTCTCTCCTATGGAGAGTCCTCTACTATGCCAAACAATGGAAGAAGAAATTTCTTCACCTCAACCTCAGAAACCTGCAGAGAGGAAGTGACACTATCTGTAAGCAGTTTTATTTATAACCCTCATAACTGTTTGAGTTGTTTATGAAGAAATGTGGGCGCAGTTGGGTGGTGTCACTCTCCACTCTGCAGTCTTCGCTGCCTTACCACAAAAATGGAGAACAAAGCCTAACTGGAAACAAGCACTCATGTTTAATCAAGCTAGATTTCAATCAATTGATACAAATTGCATAGGCCTTATTTAAAGGGTAAAAGGTTGCATGCAAGTTTAATCAGATCCTTTTCAATTGCTACATGCAAATTTTGTAAGGCTAGAGCAAATAGACACTGTAGAGAGAGACAGAGATAAAATCTAAAGTGATTTCAGGTTTCCTTTGCCCCTCAATCCTACAGAAATCAGGAAGACAAACTGATTCTTCTTCCAAGAATTCTGATATTCCCTTTGTAATATACGGAGTATGTGCAACTATGAAGCAGCTTTCTGGCATGTGCCCTCTGATAAATTTCAGCGTCTTTGGCAAAAGAAGAGCTGTCTGGAAAAACAGAAGTTAGACAAAATTGTGTTGAAGCAGTTTCCAGGAAATACATTTCTTTTTCCACTGAAAAAATTCCAAGATATTTTTACAACAGATCTCTATAAAATTCTTAATAATTTTTGTTTCTTTCCACCCTTGTTACAGTTTTCTCCAGAGTTAGTAGTTCCTGAGTCCTGTCATGTGGCAAAGACATATGACCGGGGTCAGGAATTAAAGACAAGTCTTTTACCAGCATTCCTTTATTCTACCTCTGCTAATTTAGTAATATTTAGTCCTTCACCAGTGCATGGATGTGTGGGGAGAGAGTTCTATCACTCTATTTTCTGGTAGTAACAACAATGTAATAATTAACATCTAGCTCCTTTCATCCATAGATCTCAAAATGCCCTACTATCATTATGCCCCTCATTTTTCACATGGTCACTCATGGTCCAGGGTCACCAAGCAGGTTATCTGCAGGTCCTGAAATAGAACCCAGGGCTTCTGAGGCCTGGTCCATGCCTAAAACTTAGATTGACCTAGCTGAGAGACAGAATTCAGGCCTGGTATAGACACACTAGGTGCATGGAAGAATTCTTCCATTGACCTAGCTGCCACCTCTCTAGGGAATGGATTACAGCAATGGAAAAAACCCTTTCTTAAGTGCCCACAGCACTGTGGCACAGCTGCAGTGCCATAGCTGTGCCTCTGTAGTGTAGAGAAGCCCTGAGTCCCAGTCCAGTGAGATATCCATTAGGTCACACTTCCTAAACGTCAAGGCTTGGAGGTAAATGGCTTGTGTGTTTCATGTGTAAAGCAATAAAAGCACTTCACATCAGTGAGACAGTGACTCATAATTTCTGCAAAAGGGTTATTTAGGGAAAGGTATTACTTATCCAAAACACATGTTGTGGAAACAAACAAACTGCCTGATTTCTTTAATTTCATGGGCACAAGAGATACTCTGCCCAAAGTTAAAACCTTGAGAAGTGAACAGGGCATTAAAGGGCCAATATTACAATGGAGGAACCTAGAAGATCCACTGACATAACAGCTTTAAGGAGAGACAGATGTTTTCACTGAATGGGCTAGAGACATATTCTCAAGGGGGCTTATGAAAACATTCCTATCAGACTTTAAGGCATATCCATTTGCACGCACAATAACCCACATTGCAGCATACAGGCATTTTTATATTCAGTTATTCACATGGGAAAACTGCTTGTTTGTGGGAAGTACGCAATTTTTGCATGCAGAGGTTTGCCGCAATTTTCAATGGCACTTTTTTAAAGAAGATGCTTTGAAAAAATAGCTCTTACAAAATAAAGTAGAATATTAGATTCATACATACAAAAATTCAAAACAAACAGCACTATCTTCTATGCAGGACATATTTAATGACACAGAAGTAGCAGCAAATGTTGGAAGACACATTGGTGTTACAACAATACAAGTTATGCTGGCTTTTTGTTATCGCTATTAGACATCCACAGCTTTCTCTTCCCTGAATGTAGAGGTTACAACGTACAATTGCAAGCTAAACAAAAAATAGGAAAGGGTCCATTAGGATTAATAATCCCCCACTGTCCTCTATGAAAATAAATTCAAAGGAGGACAATAAAACAATGGGTAACAAAGTGCAACCATACCTAATGCAAATGCTAGAAGGAGACTAAAGCATTTTGAAACCAGCTTCTTACAACAGTGATTCACTCAACTTCAAATCAAATGTTAATGTTAGTCTAGAGCAGCAATTTCTAAGGAGCAGAAAAGGTACCCACCAACTTCTCTCTTGATTAAAAATCAAATTAATTCAGATAATCCAACATGGGGCCAAATTCCACCATCAGAGCCACAAAGGTGCAAATAAGAGAAGAATTTGACACATCATTTTCTTGTATATCCTTTAAGAAATTCACATAAGAACTATAGTGTAAAACAATCACTAAACTGTCAAGGATAGGAGGTATCTTTGCCCATGCAAAGTACGCTGATGTTCTGTCAGACTTGGTGTGACATTTCACTCCATATTCTTTATGAAAATATGTTCATGATATGAATATGACATAACTGAGATGTACTTCATGCAAGATGGTTCTTGTAAGGTATCATTGGCAAGGTTATAATTTACTGAATGTGATTATCCAATTTGTATGTCTGTATAATTTCTCTATCTGAAGTTAGGAATATTGACTATGTATCTGTATTTCAACCATGCTGCTTTGGGTGACACCCACGGCTAACACTTCAGATACAGCAATGTCTGTCTGTTATCTCTTATATTCACTTAAAATCCACCTTTGATAGTTAATAAACTTCTTTCTTGTTTATAATAAAACCCAGTTTATGTAATTTCTAACTGGGGGGGGCAAGAAGTTGTGCATATCTCCCTCCTCATTGAGGGCAAATTTCATAAAACCTTTGGGTTTGTACCCCTTAAAGGGAGTGGGCACCAGGGTGTTGGGGTAAGCCCCTAAGGCTGAATCTTTCCAGAGTGGATCTCTGTCTCTCTGTGCAGCTGGGTGTGGCCCTGCCTGTGTGCTGGGTTGTGGGCCTAACCCAGGAAGGCCAGGTAAAGGGGACCCAGGCTGGCAGAACAGGCTGACTCAGTGGCATCCCAGCACATCAGGTGACACCCCAAAGGGCCAAAACCCATCACACTTGGTGCAACAGATTCCTCATAATGACATATGGCCTGCTAAGTTTTGTGGTTTGTTTTGAACCAGCTTTGATTGACAACTGCTTCTCCATCACAAAGTCACTAATAGCTTAAAAATGACATAGCGGATGCCAGACAGTTATTCCTAAAGAAGAAGAGGGAATGAAAAAAAACACAGGCTAATGGTTTTTCCAAAAGAACGTAAAGAATTATTTTCATATTGAATCTACCACAAGCATCGGGGAAAAAAGGAGGAAGTGGTTAAGTTTGGGTCAGTGACTATTACAGCAAGCAAAAGGAGTATACATGGGGATTAATATGCAATAAACATACCCTATTTCTGACATGCAAGATATTTTATTAGACTGCAGTATAGAGTTTCTTTATAGGAAAGCAGGTGAGGCCTTAAATACCAGCAAAGTTAAATGACTTGTGTCTGAAGTATTGTTGCTGACTCTAGGCCCAGACAGTAAAATTAAGTGCACATCATCCTGGGATTTGCATCAAGCGTTCAAATCAGGGAAAAACCAGGAGGGAGAGACAAAGAGGCAGTAGGCACTCAGGCCCCGTCTATGCTAGAGACAAATTAGTGCCCGTATTATCGCAACAGCCACAAAGCATGCAGCTGTACTAGGGGTAGGAAGAGTGTCAGCAAGCAGTGTTGACAAGGCTCAGGCATTCTTATCACCATGTCACGGAAGTGGGCTCAGAGAAGGTTTTAAGGCACGGCAGTTAAAATGCTTTAGCTCTGTATCCACTAGCAGCTTAGCACCATCATTGCTGCATGCTGTTTTTTCTGGGGTTGGCAAATTCTTCAAAGGAGATGGAGAGAAAACAGAAGGATGCAGGGAACTTCAAAGTACGAGCTGTAGCAGGAGAAAGAAGGGATGGTATGGAAGCACCAAAGGTTGGGACACTGCCCCAGCCTTTGAATTGGGGATAAAAGAGCAGGGATCATAGAGGCAGAGGATAGTGACATGGTCATAGGGAGAGAGGACGGCATGAGGAGATGGAAAGAGCAGAAGATAAAGAGGTCATGTGTCAAGGTGAATTTTTTGGAGATAAAGATGGAGGAGAAGTAGTAAAGGGGATGGGAATAATGTTTAAATACAGCTCACAATAGGAACCAGACAGCACGGGAGGAACTGGATAAGGACAGCCTTGAGAAATGCTATGTGCCCTCAACACCCAGGATTGGGCCCAAGAAGATGATGATTTATGCCAGTTTTGAGAGGAAGTTCAGGAGCTTGTGATGATAATGGGAGAGAAGTCAGTAGAGCCCATGAGACCAGAGGTAGGGAACTGGGACAGCCTACACTGTACACCATGAAAAAGTCAATATTAGTAGCTATTTCCACACAGTTATGGAGATTGCCTTTTCTGATTTTCAGATGGTAAGCAGTGTATCTACTGAAGCATCCTACATGAACATTCCGTTTCTGAGACAAATCAGGTCCCTACAGTCTTTGCTGCTAGTACTTCTAATTAAGACCAGAGGTTTACAAATAGCTGCAGTTTGGGTCCTGAGCAATTCAGCACCTTCATATCTTTCCACTAATGTAACAGTAACTGCATCTAGGCGGACGGAATCTTACTGACTGCATCGGAGTTCATTAGCACCAACCTCCACTGAACGTTCAGTGGTTGGAGTAATAGGCCAAACCTTTCACAGTAATTTTTTAAAATTTATTTTTAGGGTCCTACCAAATTCACGGCCACGAAAAATGCGTCACAGACCATGACATCTAGTCTGCCCCCATGAAATCTGGTCTTTTGTGTGCTTTTACCCTATAAAATACAGATTTCATGGGGGAGACCACATTCCTCAAATTGGGGGTCCTGACCCAAGAGAGAGTTGCAGTGGGGTTGCAAGGTTATTTTAAGGGGGTCGCGGTATTGTCACCTTTACTTCTGCGCTGCCTTCAGAACTGGGCGGCTGGAGTGCGTGGCTGTTGGCCGGTTGCCCAGCTCTGAAGGCAGCGCCCCGCCAGCAGCAGCGCAGAAGGTTGGCAATGCCATACCATGCCACCCTTACTTCTGTTCTGCTGCCTTCAGAGCTGGGCCGCCAGAAAGTACTGGCTGCTGACTGAGGGTCCAGCTCTGCAGGCAGCAGTGCAGAAGTAAGCATTGCAATACCATGTCATGCCATCCTTACTTCTGTGCTGCTGCTGGCGGTGGCTCTGCCTTCAGAGCTGGGCTCCTGGCCAGCAGCCACTGCTCTCCAGCAGCCCAGCTCTGAAGGCAGCGCCATCACCAGCATCGACGCAGAAGAAAGGGTAGAGATACCTCAATCCCCACTACAATAACCTTGTGATACCCACACACACAACTCCTTCTTGGGTCAGGACCCCTACCATTAGAACACCATGAAATTTCATATTTAAATAGCTCAAATTTATTATTTTTTAAATCCTATGACTGAAATGGACCAAACTGGACTGTGAATTTGGTAGGGTCCTATTTAGTTTTAAACATGAGAAGATTCAGAACTAGCTTTTGTCACTGTTCTCCTGATCTTTGTTGTTGTTTTCAATGCCAATGTTTCTTCTCTCCAGAGTAGGCTATTCCCACATCAAGGTGATTAGGTATTTAGTATATGTGGCAGAGCTCTGACCTTGCTCCTGTGGGTCCTGTGCTTCTAGGCGGTTTATGCTAGCCTCAGTGGCTCACTGTGACCCTCCACGTAGCCCTTCTCTCTCTAGGGCCAGGGTTACAGTCTACTGAGCCCTTTTCATCATAGGCTGCAAGGAGGTTGGTGAGAGAACTCCCACAGTCTCTGTTCAGCCTCCTGTCCTGACAGGGACCTGACTTCCCCTTCCAGGAGCTGTTCCTGTAGTGGTGGGTTGGAGGGAACCCAGGCCCGCCCTCTACTCCGGGTTCCAGCCCAGGGACCCTAATGGCAGCAGCTGTTGGCAGCCAACCTTTCACTGCCAGAGTTGCTACATTTCCCTGGGCCACTTCCCCACAGCTCTCCTGCTTCTCCCTTCTTCACCCTTACCTTAGGGCTCCTTTAATGATGTTTTAGGGTGTCTTCAGTAACCAGCCCTTCAGCCGCACTTCCTCTCCTCTGGCTCCTCTGCCTGACTGGAGTGAGCCCTTTTTATAGTAACAGCAGGGCCTTAATTAGAGTCAGGTGGTCACATTAACTGAATGGCCTCACCTGACTCTTTACAGGTTAATTAGAGTCAGGTGTTCTCATTAGCCTGGAGCAGCCCCTGCTCTGGTCAGTCAGGGAACAGAAAACTGTTAATCCAGTGGCCAGTATATCTGCCTTCAGCTATTCTGCTGAACCCAACAGGCCTGAGTCTATCACATATAAAACTTTAAAACCAGGTATTTAAATTCAAAATGGGACTGAGTCTACACTGTAGAGTTTGGTCAGCTGTAATTTTACACATTTAAAATACATTTTGTGTAAATATTAAGAGATTTATATTCCAGGTTGCAACTTGCACTTCTTTCCTTCACAGATTTGAGGATAATGGAGAACTCAGCTGGATTCTCACTTTTTCAGTTATATCCTCTGTAAGCTTTATGGAGAAGAAACCACAGCAGCCCTCTTTTTTGGGGGGCGAGGGGGAGAGGAAAAAAAAAGAGGAGTGCTTTTGCCAGATACAGCAAAACAAGTTGGCTTGTTCATCAACAAGGGGACACGCAAAATACATGGCTATTGATGTTCCAAAAGCAACCATCAGAGTAAACGGAGAAACAAGTACGTCATTTTACCTACCGGAGGAGTGAGATGTGTAGTGATGGTGACACCATGCTAGAAGTCAAGCAATGGATATCAAAAGCAGCAAATAATTTTCACAAACTTGAAAAAAAATTAGAAAAGTAGCATAATCAGCAATATCTGAGCAGACTCATGCAAATCCATAACAGCAATTGATAAGAAGATCAACTCATTCCGAAGTAAACACCTGTGGAAGATTTTAAGAGTCCATTGGAAAGCATTTATCAGAAATACTAAGTAGAGCTTAAAGCATCAAACAACGATGGACCTATTTAGGACATGCTTGAAGGATGTCACCAACATGACTTCCACGTCAAGTGATAAAGTGGAGACTAGCTGCAAAGAGAAAAAGAGGATGACCTAGAGAATCATTACGTAGATTAATAGAGAAAGACACGAAATCCATCAACATGACACTCGAAAGCCTGAACAGACCAGTGCAAAACCAAAATAAAAGGCAGAAATTGGTGGATGTCCTATGCAGGGGCGGCTCTAGAGCCCAGCGGGGCAAGCACCCGCCTGGGGCAGCCCTTTCCCAGGGGGGCGGCAGGCTGGGCCGGTGGACCTGCCGCAGTCATGCCTGCGGGAGGTCCACCGGAGCCCCGGGACGACCGGACCTGCCGCAGGCACGACTGCGGATGGTTCGCTGGTCCCGCGGCTCGGCTGGACCTCCCGCAGGCATGACTGCGGCAGCTCAACCGGAGCCGCCGGACCTGCGAACCGGCCGCAGCTGCGGGAGGTCCAGCTGAGCCGCGCGACCAGCGGACCCTCCGCAGTCATGCCCGCGGCAGGTCCGCTGCTCCCGCGGCTCGGGGGCGCCTCCCGGGCATGATTGCTTGGGGCGGCCAAATTTGTAGAGCCGCCCCTGGTCCTATGCACCCAAGGGTGTGGGAGGATAAAGAAAGAAGAAACAGAAGGGAAAAGAGTGTGAGATGCATGCTGCAGAGGTAGAACTCCCCAATTCATTGGTCAAAGACTCCCCCTACACTCATGGACATGAGGAGGAGCATAGGACCCAGAACTTAATAGCACAAATATTCCATGGTCCCTGCAAATTCTGAACTGAAGAGTAATACTCAAGGGTCTACCAGTTGGCACAATGGGTTAAGGCACTAGCTTTTCATTCTTGATTACCTGTCTTGAAATTCTGCTTAAGTCACATGTGAAAAAAATTACTCTGGTGAAAAAATAATCATCCCTAACCCTAAATACTCCCATCACAATTCCACACAATCTCCCCTCAAAAAGTCATAAGACAAAACGAGCAAGGGCATTAACAGTAGATTAGAATTAAGGTGCATTATCTGAAGCGCAGGAGAGAATGTGTACCAAACAGCAACTTTTTTTCATTGGTGCCTTGTCAAGCTTATGCTCACACAACCCTGAAATTTTGGAAACAGAGAACAATAGCAAAGTGGGCTCATTCCAAGAAATATATATACACATGTCTCTAGGCACATGCTAGGTAAAGGAATGATGCAGGGAGGAATGTGTAACAGGGTTTTATGATGGCTAGGATTAAAGAAGTTAGGATAACTGCTCTGTGTAAACTGATCTGAGATAAAAGAAGGAAATGGTCTCCTTTGATGAAACATTATGGCCCAGTTTAGAATAGGTACAGCTGCATTGTGCAGGAACAGGAACTCTGATAATAAAAGCATTTTGATGTGGTGTTTACCCCAAAACATTAGTGAACAAAAATAAATATGTGAACACAGAGCTAGCCAGTAAATGCAATTAAGCAATTCCTGGTATTAGTCTAAACACTTTACAGCATCAAGGCAAGATTTCAGCTAGCTGGAAATTGAGTTTTCATTAGAATTCTACTGATTATTTAGGGTTGCCACAACTAAGCTTTTCACATCTTCTGTGTTGCTATAACATGACTAGGAGGCAGAAACAGGGAGAGTATGGAATGTTTTGTATGATAAACCAGTCAGTTAAAGAAAAATCAGTGCCCTGAACCAGTATCCATATCACACACAGTCTTTGTCGAGTTTGCTTATTAACGTGGTTTGTATGGATTGTTACTATCCTAAAGTCACACAAGCTGAAGCCCTCTTGTTCTCACTCATTTGGGTTACTTTTTCCAGTCCACTACAGCTGTCAGTCAGGGTGTGATCTCTTTGAGAGCAACAAATGAGCCAAATGCACAGTTCAATGGCCAGACCCTTCAAGTCATAACAAGCTAGTGAAGCGAGCTAATTCTGCTTGCAAAAGAATTAGCCTTTATTAGCCACTAATACCAGTTTTTACCCTGCATAGCCCTTTAACCAGCTGCAGCTCCATTGACTTCATATATTGGAAAGATTACAATTGGCATGTCTGGTTATGGAGAGCTTAGAGAGTTTTCTAGAGGCGTTAGCTTAATAAGGTCGGAAATAAATGGGGTTAATGAAGTGACCACAATTTAGACACCCAGGTATGACATTTCTTGTGACTAAGGCCCCAAATCGAGCAAAGTTCTTAAGCATGTGCCTAAATTTAAACATATGCTGAAAGATAGGCATGCACCTAAATATCTTGATGAACTGAGCCCTGATCTGGTAGGGAACTTGAGGACAATGATAGATATCCATTGACTTTTGATCTTGGACTTGTGAGGGTATCATCCAATAAGGTGTATTCCTCTATCTTCTCAGTTTCTACAGAGTTGAGATGAGAGTAATCTTGCATTGGAGAGTGATGGCCCAGTTGTCCTAATAGAAATTATAACTGGAAAAAGACCTAGCAGTGAAATCCTGGCCTCACAGAAGTCAATGTAAGTTTCGCCATTGATGTAAAATGGGGCCAGAATTGCACCCAGTAAGTTTATAGTTCTATACAAACTATATGGGAATGGCTGGGTAACTACAACCTTATGATATTATAGTAGATCACAGCTCTAAAAACATGGCGTGGCTATGAATGATTAGGGAAGAGAACAAGTTAATTTTAATGGGCTCTGGCATTTACTACACAGAAAGGCCACTCAGGAACTCTTAATGTCCTCAGTAACTATAGATGGGCACATTTACTTGGTCTAATTTCAAATATGTGGGTTCAAAGTTCACCTCGGACTCAAATATGTGCAGACTTTTATTCTACTTTAGAGACAGGGAAACTGTTGGCAGTGGGAGTAGTAGGGGAATAGAGCACGGTGGAGAAAAAAAGAAAAATTCTAATGAAAAAAAATCAATACCATATATATCCCACACACAGACTTCCAACTTGTTCCAGCCTAACTCTGGGGGAGTTGTTATAGCATCAGCTTTCCTTTAACCTTTGTGGGTCATTTGGTGGATGAGTTCAAGTTCCTACTCCAATTTCTAGTGGCCATTGCAAAAACCACCAATACAACTGGTTGAGAGAACAGAGAGGCCAAGGATGGAGGGCGTCTCATGGGCAGTGTAGACACTCTTTATCGCCGGGGGAGAGCTCTCTGGGCAATTTAAAAAACCCACCCCGAATGAGCGGTGGTAGCTTTATCGCCAGGAGCGTGGAAAGCGCTGTCTGTACTGGCGCTTTTCAGCACTAAAACTTTTGTCGCTCGGGGGGGGAGGGGTTCACAACCCCGAACGACTAAAGTTTTAGCACTGAAAGTGGCAGTGTAGCCACAGCCTAACTGTATCTACATAAAGAACAGGAGTACTTGTGGCACCTTAAAGACTAACAAATTTATCTTTAAGGTGCCACAAGTACTCCTGTTCTTTTTGCGGATACAGACTAACACGGCTGCTACTCTGAAACCTGTATCTACATTAGCATCGTTCTTAAAACGTCCCATCATTGCACCACCACTGTGCAGCTTTGCCAGGGTTCTAACAGTGCAAATAATAACACAGACAACGTGCTGGCACTTGAATCACCCCCATGTTAAATCAGCAGATCTAAATGACAAGTCAGCCTATCACTAGTAGCCGTCCGCCAATGTTGCTAGCACCAGTGAAGATGTATGGAGGGCAGTGTAGTGACAGGAAGAGTTTAATGTAGTCAAGGCCATAGGGAAGCATCTGACACATCAGAAGCCCCTTGCAAAAGAACAGCAGCCATTAAAAAGATACAGCTGTTTTATGCAGACTACACCAACAAAAGAATGGTAGATTGTACATCTGCTTCAGAAAAGCAAGCAAAGATTCCTGGGGCCCAATCTCACCCTTCTCTGTAGCCAATGGAAAGGCTCCCATTGACTTCAATGGAGCTGGATCAAGGCCCTGATGCAAAAACAAAACATTCTCATGAAAGGAAAAAAACTTACCCCAGCTTGACACTGAGGTAAAACTAGACACATTAAGGCCCATTTTGTACTGGTGCAATGCATGTATACTGCGGGGTTGGGATCAAGATAGTAGTGTAGCCAGTGGTGAGCTTGAGCCGGTTCACGCGATCCGGTTGTTAAATTATAGCAGCCATTTTAGAACTGGTTGTTCCAGGACAACCAGTTCTATAAGGGCTGCTAAATTTAACAAAAGCTCTGGCCCAAGCTCTCCTGCTCCGCCCCCTTTCTCCTCCCCCTGCCCTGCTTCCCACGAATCAGATGTTCGCGGGAAGCCTGAACAAGCATCAGGCAGGCAGGTAAGCTGGGGAGGGGAAGTGCGGCTCCGCGGCGCGGCCTGGCTCGGCTCCTGCCCCGGGCTCCGCAGCGGGGGCTCCTGCTGCCCCGGGGTCGGGGCGACATGCGGCGGGGGCTCCTGCCGGTCCGGGCGGCGTGCGGCGGGGCGCGGCGGGGGCTCCTGCCGGTCCGGGCGGCATGCGGCGGGGCGCGGCGTGGGTTCCTGCCGGTCCAGGGTCCGGGCGGGGTGGCGGGGCGCAGCGGGGGCTCGGCTCCTGCCCCGGCGTCCGGGCCCCAGCCCCAGCCCAGCTGGGCCCCCATCTCCAGGCAGCAAGGTAAGGGGAGCAGGGAGGGCGTGTTGGATAGAGCCTGGATGGGGTAGAGGTCCTGGGGGGCCATCGAGAATGAGAGGAGGGGTTGGGTGGGGCGGCAAGGGGCAGTCAGGGGACAGGGAAGGGGGGGATGGGTCAGGTGTCCCGGGGTGTGTGTGTCAAGGAACATGAGGGGTTGGATGGGGCACGACCCCCCCCCCCCCGGGGGCGGAGGAGGGAACCGGTTGTTAATATTTTGGCAGCTCATCACTGAGTGTAGCTACACTGGTACAAATATCCTCTGTATACACAGACCCTGAGAATAGGCTGCTATTTATTACAGTATGATCTCCATTGTGTGATGCTGCCAGGGATAATGACAGTCTCAGCAAATTTCTGGATTTGATGCATCAGGGATGGGGTTGCTGTTGATCCATGGGGAAAGGGCAAACTTGAAAGGAGGGATTATGAGCTGCACAGAACAACTTAGATTAAATCTGTTTCATGATGAAAATCAGGCTCAGATTTATGCTTATATTTTCTCCAACTAATACTCCCTGTCTAACAGTTGAGAACAATGTCAGAACTTTCACAGAGAGATTCAATGTTACATAAAAAGGAAACTGAGAAAGTTCTCTCTGAGTCTTCCTTGATTAGACCAAAACAGAATTTTACTGATATTTGTGACTGTCTGCCAAAAAACTCAGAAGCCTCATTTGATTTTTTGTTATATTGGGTTGGGAAGAGAATTTTCTTAGGAGACATGAGGATTTGGATATGGGTGGATCTGTTTGAACTAAGCAACAACATGAAAATACGTAATGCTCCTGGAAACTTCTTTGCAATTGTAAATTAAATATTTCTAGGGACTATTCCCCCACCACCACAGGGTTATCAATATTTGGAATTCCTTTCCTCAATTGATATTAGCAGAATCACTTGCCTATCAATACCAATGATTTTGGGGGAAACGGATTATAAAATACTTGAATATGATTTTTCTTCATCAAGCATTAGTGTCTTCAAGCCCACTCCAAGCACCATATCTGGAATCAGAAAAGAATTCCCTGTAGCACAGATTGGAACTTCAGAGGCATAGAGGTGCCTCCTTAGAGAACACTGTGCAGGGGGCACCTTTTAGGAACAAGTGACATATCCCATGTCCTGGATTACCTGCCATAGGTGCCAGCTCCGGGGCTGGAGCACCCACGGGAAAAAAATAGTAGCTCCTCTCCCCCCTAACGCCAGCACTTTCCGCCTGCCAGCGGGCACTGCCAATCAGCTCCTCCCACCCTCCAGTGATTAGCTGTTCAGCAGCATACAAGAGGTGCTGGGGGGAGCAGTGGGGGCAGGAACAGGTGGAGGGAGGGGGGGCACACTCGGGGGAGGGGGCGGAATAGGGCAGAAAGAGGCAGGGTGGGGCGGAGAGGGGACAGGAAGAGGTGGGGCAAGGGGGTCTTGGGGAAGGGGTGGAATGGGGGCAGGGCCTGGGGAGAAGCAGGGGTCGAGCACCCCAGGGAAACCACAAAGTCAGCACCTCTGTCATACCTGCAATTTCACTGATGCGTCTCTTCTTCCCAGCTTTTGCTGGTGTTTGGCCTACCTGCCTAGGCTCTTATACCATGCTCATCATCATATTTTCTTAGTGCCTATAGGATCTTTCATAAATTGTTTACTAGGAGATATTGTTAATCCCTTCATTTTACAGGATTCCTTTTTATCTCCCCTGCTGCCTCTTTAGGGCCTGTCCACCCATTCCTTGAAACTATTAATATGTGTCTTTTCCTCCAGCTCTGAGGGAATGATGTGCAGTCTGTTTTATAGCTATTCTTTAACCCTTAACAATTAAGTCTTCATAACTTCTTTTTTATTTTTTCTCCTTGAATCCAAAGTTAGTTCTTTAAAGGGACCTTGTCAGATCATATCTGGCCCTAAAAATAAGCTCCTGCAAAAGCTAACATCAATCGAAATCTCTCCGTGATTATTATTTTAACTTCAATATTTTTTAAGGAAATATTTCCCTGCAACCCAAATAATATATCTCTGGGTAAGCACTTGAAGATCTGACAATGAAGTTAACTCTAAACTGACTGTGCTTGTGGTTCCCTTGTTCATATTGCAGCTCACTTTTTAAGACAGAAATTGGTGTCCTTCCCTCTCTTCCTTCATATTTTGGGCTAGTTCCACCCACATTGTAGACACCTGGGATACAGTTTGCTGGAGATTCATCTTGGAGAATAGCAGGTGTTGATATCACCACTGCCCTTCCCCAGAGAAAGACATTCTTTAAAACCCCATTGAGTCTACTCCAGAACCCAACCTGAAAGGATCTCCAAGAGAGGCATTGTATCAGTGCATCTCCTGCTTGCCTGGCCCTACTACATTCTGATCTGGATCCACTCTAACTAACCAGCTCAAGGCCCCAATGGTAAAGGCCTGAAGATAGCTTGCACCACTGCATCTCAGCACCTGGCACTCTTTCCATCACTGAGGCTCAGATTTTCAAAATGACTAGTGATTTTGAATGCCTCCATTTTTGAATGGCCAAACAGGCACCTTAACAGGGCTCAATTTTTCAGAGGGTGGGTGCTAAGAACTTCTTTTAAAAAATCATTCTCCCTTAGGGTGTCTCAAGTTTGACCCCCTAAAAAACTGAGGCACCGAAGATAACTGATCGCTTTTGAAAATCTTGGCCTATGTTCCACCAGTGAGTAAATCTGTGCCATTCTTTTCAGAGGCAACTATTGTGTTTAATTACATGAAAAGATAGTATTACGACATGTTAATACACCCAATGTAATGTGATGGGCACTGTTTGAGTCTATTCCCCTCTGTGATAACAACAGTTATTATTTATATTGTGGCAGCACTTAGAAGCCCTACTCTCGGAACAGGATCCCCTTGGGCAAGGTGCTATACAAACACAGAATAAAAAGATGGTCCCTGTGCCAAAGAACTTACAAGCTAATTAACCTAGTTTGTATCTGTGCTATTTCCTCTCCCTTTATGCATGAACTGATATGTACTAGGCTTGAATTGGGACAAAGTGGAAATATCAAAAATTTTCACAGAATGAAACATTTCAGCTTGGAAATGGCAGAGTGGATTGTTTTGCATTTTCTGTCGAAATGAAATATTTTAATATTCCCAATCAAAATGTTTCATTTTGGTTTCTTGAACTGAACCAAAACATTTCATTTCATGTTAGTTCAACGTTAAGCTGAATTTCCCTATCCTGGCACATTGTATCATAGGAGCTATAGTTCAGCTCTGATACCTCTATTTCCCCGTATGGGAGAGCAATTTCCATGATGCACAGTGCTGTTCAGTCACAGAAGAGACTGTGTTGCATTGCAAGTGATCTAATCCAGTCAGAGATCCCAGCCCATAGAAAGGAATGAGGACATCAAGCACTCCAAACTACAACTCCCATGATGCAATGCACCACAATAGGGAAATACAATTTAATGCCAAACTGACTGGGAACTAAACATTTTTGGTCAGTCCAACACACTGAAATATATCAATTGAACCAATCCTTAATTTTTTTATGGCTTTCCAGTGGAAAACCCAAAAACATTGCAAAATCAAGATTTTCCGCACAGACAATTTCAGTGTTAAGAAAATTGCATTTTCCATCAAAAAATCATTCCAACAGAAAATTCCTGACCAGCTCTAATCATGACATTTTAAGCTTCTAGTGGTTTATATTTCCCAGGGAATTACTTTGTTATCAATATCACTTTCATCTTATATGTGAGGGAGGTAACTGAAGGTAGGGCACCAGAGCCCTATACATCATAATTTTCACCTTCAAGTTGCACTTACTCTCCACTGTTCAAATGGTGGGATTTCTGGTTCCTAACTAGTTCACATAGTGTACTGTTGGCTATTTCAGTCTACTTCATGTTTTTGCCATGCAATGAAAACAGTTAGAAAGAAAAATATCTTCTCATATGGATTGAAAAGAAAAAACACCACCACCATATACAAAACTACAATGGGGGGAGGGGGAGAGTAGTTACCCCTCTTCCTACATGCACTCTAGTGCATGCAGTTGTTTTCAAGCTCTTATTTTGTTGTGAAAAACTATTTTCCCCACCCACCCACACCCTTGGCTTATAAAAGACACTCCACATTGGAGTGAAAAACTATTTCACTGGTGAAGCACTGGAATGGGTTACCTACGGAGGTGGTGGAATCTCCATCCTTAGAGGTCTTTTTAGGGCCTGGCTTGACAAAGCCCTGGCTGGGATGATTTAGTTGGGGTTGGTCCTGCTTTGAGCGGGGGGTTGAATTAGATGACCTCCTGAGGTCTCCTCCAACCCCAATCTTCTATGATTTGCTAAGTAAAAGGTGAGAGTGCCATAATACATTCATCATACAGGAAGTCAGTGCAGTTTGATGGTTAGTATAGGGGACTGGTCAACCAGATTCTATTTCCAGCTCTGCTGTTGACTAAGTGTGACATTGGAGAAGTCAGCTTAGCCATATTTAAAACGAGTAACAGAATATCTACCTACTTCAAATAGGGTTTGAGAGTCTTAATTAACATTTGCACAGTGCTTTGAGATCCTTGGAGAAGGGGACCAGAGAATCATAAAGTGTAAATGAATCCAACAAATGTGTCTTTGATTCTCTTCTCTAGCCCATTATTTGTTTAAATAACACACCTTTCCTCTGCCTTTGGTATTGAGTGTTCTTACTGCACACTGTAGGGGTTCCATTACATTTTAATTGCTTTTTTTCCCAAGTATGTATTATCAATATTTTCATTTTGAGGTGATGTTTTTAAATAGGAGGTTTAAATAAACCCATAAGAGCAGCTTTCAAAATAAATACTGGTCTTGGGTTTCCTCTTTTTCTTTTCACACAGTGCAAATCCATTATGATCCCACTCTGCCCCACTTATCCAAGGCAAGAACTGGAGTGGGGGTGGGAAACAAGAGGGAAAGGTAACTCCAAGCAACTGTAATGCCTCCCATATTCTCAACTGTCCATGGGCCTGTTCTCCACGGTGGGTAGTGACAATGCTACCACGGAGGGCCTGATTCTCATCTCATACCAGAGTAAATCACGTTTCACTGTATTGAACTCAATACAGTTGTACTGGCAGAAAATCGGTGTGAAAGAAGAATTTGGCCCAGAAGGCCAATGCTGCACTGATTTACCCCATAGCCAATCCCAAGGAGTCTAATGGGATTTCATGGTATGAGCAAGAAAAGGATTTGGCCTTTTCTATGATAATAGTGACTTCAAAAAACAGTCACTTAAGCAAAATCTTCATTGATCACAAAATTGGCCATGACAGCATGAAAAAAATGGACTTGCACCCTTCTTTGATTCTTTATGATATATAAAGAAGGCCCAAAGATTTTTTTTCCCCTGCTTGTTTTTTATCCCTGCATCATCAGAAGTACTAAGTCTTGCTAAAGAGTTTGAGTGGGAGCTTTCTGAGCTGTTCATTAAAGGGGCAGTTATGCTGAGTATTTCACAAAATGAGCTTTCCTTCCCACTGCTTTTCAAGTGTTTTTTTCGTAGATTCGTCAGTTCCAAGACCAGAAGGGACCATTTTGATCATCTTGTCTGACCTCCTGTATAGCACAGGCCATATAACTTTCCCAAAATAATTCCTAGTGTCTATCTTTCAGGCAAAAAAAAAAATCCTATCTTGATTTTAAAATTGTCAATGATGGAGAATCCACCACGACCCTGGTAAATTGTTCTAATGGTAAATTACTCTCACCATTAAAAATGTACACCTTATTTCCAGTTGATTTGTCTAGTTTCATCTTTCAGCCACTGGATGATGTTATACCCTTCTCTGCTAGACTGAAAAGCCCATTATTAAATATTTGCTCCTCAAGTAGATACTTCTAGACTAGTCTCCAATTTAGCAACATCATTCTTGAATTGTGGGCACCAGAACTGGACACAATATTTCAGCAGCAGTAGCACCAATGATGCCAAATATAGAGGTAAAATAACTCTCTCCTCCTACTCAAGATTCCCCTGTTATGCCTCCCAGGACTGCATTAGCTCTTTTGGCCACAGAATCACACTTCGAGCTCATGCTCAGCTAATTATCCACCATCACCCCCAATCTTTTCCAGAGTCACTGATTCCCAGGATATCCCCCCACACACCTCCCAACCTGTAAGGGTGGCCTACATTCTTTGTTCCTAAATGTATACATTTACATTTAGCCGATTAAAATGCATGTTGTTTGCTTGCACCCAGTTTACCAAGCAATCCAGATCACTCTGAATCAGTTGACCTGTCCTCTTCATTACTTGTCACTCCCCATTGTTGTGTCGTCTGCAAACTTAATCAGTAATGATTTTACGTCATTCATAAAAATGTTGAACAGCATAAAAGGCCAAGAACCAATCCCTGTGAGACCCCACAGGAAACATCCCTGCTCGATGACCCATCAGTTTTTAATCAATTTAATCTGTGCTGCATTAATTTTATATTGTTCTACTTTTTAAATCAAAATGTTGTGCGGTACCAGGTCAAAAGCCTTAGAGAAACCTAAGTGTATTAAATCAACACAATTACCCATATCAACCAAATCTGTAATCTCATCAAAACAAAGATATCAAATTAATTTGACAGGATCTCTTTTCCATCAACCCATGTTTATTTGAATTCATTACATTACTCTGCTTTAATTCTTCATTAATCAAGACCATATAAGATGCTCTATTATCTTGCCCTGGATCAATGTCAGGCTGACAGGCCTATAATTACCTGTTTGAACAAATAAAGACATTAAGAAAACAATAAATAGTTTAAAAAGTCCAGCTAAAACTATCCAGGTCCATGTGACATCATAGTTCTACTAGTTCTCTAGTCACCTACAGGGTCTACCAGGAAAGATAGGTCAGGTAAATCCTGCATTTCTAATGGGGAAAAAAATCAAGCAGAAAAATAATCTTTCAAGCCTTATTAATATGCCATAAATTAACACAAAGGCCCAGCCTATTTTTTTTATTCTCCAAGTCACCTTTAATTTAAAAGCCTGAGACAAAGCTGAGATTGGTTATTGTTAAGAGACAAAAATTGATCCAAAAAATCTTAAGCGCTGGCCCTCCTGGGCCACCCAAACCACACTGCAGAGAATTATTTTTATTATACTCATGTAACCTTTGCTGCAATGCCTCAAATGATTAAGTTTTATATTATATGTACATCACAGACAGACATGTTTGAACTGCAAAGAAAGCTTGGGGAGATGGAGAAATATTTTCCCTTGTTAAAAAAGTAGTGACTGTTTTAAGGCTCCCTCTGTTATCCCAGCACGAACTGTGATGCTAGCACTGACAACTGGTATCATCCTTATTGTGTCTGTGCAAGAAGAGTCTCTCTGGGGCATCTCCCTAGCTGGGTTAAGGCCCCTTGCCACTCCCAGTTACCTCCAGGGGCTCAGCCCAGTTCAGATCAAAGCCTTTTTGCCCTTGCAGTGGGCCCCACTTTGTTTAGAAGTGCTTACTTTGCTTTGTTTAAAGGTGGGTGGACCGCAAAAGTTCAGACTCAGACAGAGCAAAAGCCCCACCCAGAGATTTAAAAAAAAAAAGGCAAGAAGGTCAGTGACAGTGCACCACCTTACTTCAGTGGTGCCTGAGTAGCCGATTTGCTGGAGTCCTTGTGGCCAGGTAGCCAAGTCAGTCTCTCCCTAGCTGGCTTGCCCTTGGGGCTTGCTGGACTCCTTGCAGACCTTGGGGGTCTCTGGCATGGGGATTCCTCCTACTGCTTCAGGAGTTCTCTTCTTTGCTGGCTGCAGCTTCTTCCTTTTAAAGCCCTCTTCCCTACCATGCATTTCTGTTAGGGCCAGATGGGCACAGCTACCTTAGGACTCAGAGCCCCCCTAGCTCCTCGCCTGTCAGAGCAGGATTATGAACCCTGTCACAGACTGTTCCTTACCTCTGACAGAGTCCACCTTCTGCCCCTGAGTCTTCCAATGGGGCAGGAACACACCACAAGCAGCTCCCGTTCCAAAGTGCTGCGAGCAACTCGCACTCTTCCTGAGGGATCCCCCATCTGATACTGCTCCTAAGCCACTACTCTGTCACCAGCCTCAAGCATTCAAAAATGAGGAGACTGGCTTAAACATCATGAGATTTAAAATAGTAATGAATCATATTTTCCACCTGCTCTGGGGACAGGGGGAGGTTGCATTTAGGAGAAAGCGCCCTCACCTTGTGTGTGATCCTTCCAGGGTCAAAATTCAACCTTCAATGCACACACATATTTGATCTCATTGTTCACTGCTCAGAGGGGATTCCACTTACTCTTTCATATCCCTTGGAGTGACTTGGCTACCTTCTATCCTTTTCCTCCCCCTTCCATAGCCAGACAGGATCGGTAGTTCCCCTACTCCCATTATCACTCCATGCTTCCCTGCAGTCTCCTATCAGCCACCGGCCCTCTACACTTACTTGTGCCCCCTCTTTTCTACCTTAGATCTCCATCAGAACCTCCAACACATCACTTTCTCCTTCTGTGCCACACCACATTCCCACTTATCCCACCCAGCCCGCCTCCAGGCCCCCATTCCCCCGTACTCCCCCTGACCCAGTCCACTTCCTGCCCCCCCCATTCCCCTGTACTTCCCCGATCCAGTCCACTTCCTGCCCCCCCATTCCCTGTACTTCCCCGATCCAGTCCACTTCCTGCCCCCCCATTCCTCCGTACTCCCGCCGACCCAGTCCGCTTCCTGCCCCCCCATTCCCCTGTACTTCCCCGATCCAGTCCGCTTCCTGCCCCCCCATTCCCCCGTACTCCCCCGACCCAGTCCGCTTCCTGCCCCCCCATTCCCCTGTACTTCCCCGATCCAGTCTGCTTCCTGCCCTGCCATTCCCCCGTACTCCCCCCGACCCAGTCCGCTTCCTGCCCCGCCATTCCCTGTACTTCCCGATCCAGTCCGCTTCCTGCCCCCATTCCCTGTACTTCCCGATCCAGTCCGCTCCTGCCCCCATTCCCCAGTACTTCCCCGATCCAGTCCGCTTCCTGCCCCCCCATTCCCCTGTACTTCCCCGATCCAGTCCACCTCCTGCTTCCCCAATTCCCTTGGACTCCCCCACTCATTCTGATTCATGCCCTCCCTTTTCCCCTGTACTACCCCCACCCATTTCACTTCCTGCTCCCCCACATTCCTGTCTCTTCATACTGTCTTGTCCAGTTTCCCAACAAATTCCCCTTCCCTGCTGCCTCTATGATTCCACACCTGGGGCCTTGGCATACTCCTGTCCCTTGCCTATCCCCCACATGGTGGTGAAAGGGCCACCATCGTCCCTTAGAACAGGCTAGCTTCAGCTCCACTGGAAACAATGGGAGATGATGGTCATCTGGCCAGGGCAGACTGTGGTTTCAGTCCCTCCCTTCAGGAATGGGAGATGGCAGCCATTTTGGATAAGGCAAAACTCCATTTGTAAGTCAGAAATCAGAAAATTCATGAAACCCCCTTTAAAATCTCAAATATTATGAGTCACGAAACAAAATCATGATTGCTGGCAACACAATTGACATTACTTGTGGGAAAACCACCTACCTGTAGTTGGCATTTATCTACTACACCTATAACTGGCACTACCCCTGGAGAGGGAAAGCGGTGAAACCTCCAGTCTGATATGGTCCTGGAATCCCTTCCACCAAGCTTGATATTATTCCTTGGCCCTCGGGACAAGTAGAAATATGACACATCCCCGTAAAACCCATATAACAGGGAGCTGAACCAACGCAAACCACAGCGGGTTTTTCCAGTGACTGACTGTGGTTTGCAGATACACTTGTTTTCATGGTATTATTTACAAAGTGGTATATGATGATTAAATGTTCCTGTTTTACAGCCAGTTAGTTGCTGCAGGCAAACTCACAAAAAGCTGGCCCCAGGCTCCCTTCTACTTTCTGTAGCCAGAGAAGAGCTGAACACCACAGGTCAAGCCGGTGGAGGTGAAACAGCACAGGGGTCAGGGAAAGAGCCAGCTACATAACATGTTCCACACCTTCTCCTTAGCCCCACAGAATCCCCACCACAGAGACTCTGCAGGAGGCAGTGACGGGGGAAGGAGGCCCACCACATTTCACCAACTCCCCCCACAAAACAAAACCAGAGGGCAAACACAGGAGTAAGGTGTCAACAGTAAATTGTGCAGGTTCCCTCTCCATGCCATGAAAACCCTCCAGGCGGGTATCTGGAGACACTGTCAGTAAGTGAAGCCCCTGGAGTCACTGCTTCAACAGGAACTGTGCAGTCAAGGAGCAACAGGGAGACATAGACACTGGGTGTCAATATAGAAACATGGGCCTTTCCACAGTGGCCCTTACCACAGGATGATATCTGGGATGTGCAGACTTTGCCCAATGAACCTACAGTCTCTTCAGAAGAGATTGAGATCAACTTCCCACACAGTCAATACCATGATAAGGAAACTCTATTGGACAGACCTTCAGCTGGTATAAACAGATTTAGTTCCATTGACTTCAAATGTACACAAGCTGGGAATCTGTTCCTTTGAATTGAAATTAGTGAAGTTTCCATTCCTTTATATGAGCGTAACTTGTGAGGAGAAACATGAGGTACCATGTTAAAAGGCAAACATCTCATTTCATTTGGACAAAGAAGAGTTGAGTCTTGCTATAGAAAAGTCTTTGGAATATCTCCTGGGCCTGTAGAATTGCTTTTGTATAAAAAAGATGCTTTGGACAAGTCATGGGATATGTCCTCCTTCTAAAAGGACTCATTTATAGAACTAGTCTTGTTAAAATGAATGTGAAGGTCCAACGAGAGCCATCAATGAACATCTTGCCATCTCTACAAGCAATGAAAGAACTGGACTAGGTTCAGAGCTGGATACACTATCTTCTACCAGCATAACCCATGGTTCCAGGCACCATGTAATAGAAAGGCCAAAGAGAGGGGGTTTCAGTGGCACAATGTGCTCCTACTTATCATCTTTCAAGGGGTCCACATGGGCAAGAACAGCTGTAAAAGTGGGGGATGATTGCTGAGAAAGGGGCTGGCCAGGACAGCCGGGGAAGTGCACTGACTGAGCATAGGCAGTGGGAAGTCTTCACACAGAAGCTTATATGGAGCTCGGCCTCTGACTGCTATTGAATGCAGCTCACCACTCAGCAGAAACCCTCAGGTTGGGCAGAGAGAGCAATGTGCTAGTGGGAGGTTGTGGAAATAGAGAACTTCTATCACATTTACTGCCAAATTCTGGCTTCATTTCAATCCTTTCCAGCTCCTGCAATCCTACTAAAGTCAGTCATGGGATTGCACAGCATGTAAATGAAGGCAGGCTTTGGCCCGCCTGTCCTGTTCAATAAAACAGCAAGGAAATATTTTAAAACTTACCTTTCAATGGTCAGATTGCTTCTTAACTTACTTACACAGGAGAAATGATTTCACTGATTCTACTCATGTGAGCCACAGAGAGCAGCATCTGGTCCCAAACATTTTCAGATGAAACCCTGGCCCCTTTGAAGTCAATGGGAGTTTAGCCATTGAATTCAGTGTAACCATAAGTTCACCCTTCATCTATAGTCTTTCCTGTTATCTATGAAGAGAGGAAAAACGTGAACTTCCCCATATTTAGAAAACGTATAAGTTAAGAACTTGCTTTGAGATTGTTTCATGTATGAAATGTTGTGGTCTCCCCCCCCTCCCGCCCCCCCCCCCCCGGCTTTATTGCCTTGAACTGAGACAATAGAGAGTTGAAGGCAAGGGGGATGGGGGGGCTACACGACTCTGTAATTCACAAGGATTTTGCTGTATTTTCCAAAATCTTAAGCTTCCATTTAAAACAATGAAGCTTCTAACACATCTGGGTTTGCGGAAGCAGCATGTAAATAGATGTACTGTTGTCTTATTTTAGAATCTGTAGTAAGCCAGACTGAAACAATAGCACTAAGAAATGTAAACTACTCCCATTTATCTCAATGGGATGGGGTGTTAACTTTGAAGCCTACTTGTGACCATTTTAATGCCAACATTGTTAACTATTTCACTGATGTCAACACATCAGAAAATCCAGGGTAATGAACTTATCTAGTGTGGGTGTTTGTACTAGTCACTTCCTGATGTTCTACTCATTTGAAAAGGACACTGCATTACAATAAGGTTAGTTTGAATATTCTCTCACTTAATCAGGTAGCTGAGATGTTTGCTGCTGTCTTTCAAAATTATCTTAAAGGAAAGTCGGGGTAAAAGGTTAGCTTAATTGTTTGTATTCTCTATTGTGTGACTTGTGGGATTTTATGATTTTGCTATTAACTTTGATCAAGATGCATGGAAGGCAATCCAGTTTAAACAACTGAAAAACAGGTTTGAACAAACCTCCCTGAGCCTTAAAATAGCTAGTACTCAAATATAAACAGGGCAAATTAAAATAGAAACCAAAACTAATGTTAGAAATTCTAAATGTATGTGAAGCAAGTGGGAGGGGGAAAGGGTTTAAAAGGGCCTATGTTTTCAAAGGTGACTTGTGATCTTGCAAGGCTTAAGTTTTTGGCTGCCCGACCTGAAACACCTAAAAGGGACCTGATTGTCAATAGGTGGGTACACAGCTCTTTCTGAAAATCAGGCCTCTTTAAGGGGTCTTAAATTAAGCACCCTAAAATTAAAGTATCCCAAATCACGAGACACTTCTGAAAATTTAAGCCAAGCTGTGTATTTGGTTTGCAAATTTTGCAAGAGGATTGATGGTCCAGGATTGGCAGCACTACCCATAAATGCTTGGAATCCTGAACTCAAATGCTAAGGTACATCACCACTGAAAATCAATCCTGCAATATTATTCTAGCCCATATTTGTCAATACCAAAAAGCCACCACCAAAGAGTTTAGCATGACTGATTTTGATCACTCAGGAGGGGCCCCCGACTTTAGTAGTACTGGTGTCGTAGGTCATGATTGAGAGGCACTGACAGACCTGTAAGGATGTTTGCAGAGTGCCTGTCCACACTACAGCTGTTATTGGAGTTTGTACCCACTTAGGGTATGTTTACACTGCAATCAGGAGATGTGAGTGCAGCATGTGTAGACATACCAGAACTAGCTTTGATCAAAGCTAGCTCAAGTAACAATAGCAGTGTAGCCAGGGCAGCAGGCCTCCCACATACAACCCTGCCCAGGACCCTGGGTCCATATTGGAACAGCTAACCCATGCCACTGCCCTTACTGCCATGGCTACACTGCTGTAATTACTCAAGCTAGCTCTGATCTAGCTAGATCAAAGCTAGCTCAGGTATGTCTAAACATGCTCCAATCACACCTCCCATTGCACACATACCCTGAGTGCCATGGTTGGGTCAAACCATGTTTTGTGTCCACAGCCCACCTGGGTAATATGCAATTACACAGCAGCAGCTAACAGTGACCCACCTCTGCCAGAGGCCTAGACTGTCACGTGACTGCTCAGCACACTGGGTTTTTTGTTGCAGTGCAGACAGGGCCCCCTAACCCTAACATGCCTATGTACCATCTTTGGTTGCTCTTCCTAGCTCTGTGAATTGCCCTCGCACTGGTGTAGCTCCACCGGGTCTAGCAATGGCAGGAACATATGTACTGATCACCCACAAGCATTTTTACCACTGTGTTATGTAACCTAACCCTTAGCACACCTAGAAGACACAGCAGTGAAAATCCCCCATATCACGGCACCATTGCTAGCACTAGTGGAACTGCCCCAGTGCAAAGACAACGCAAGGAGAATTAAAGAAAATCCTCAGTGTACACAGAGAGCTAGGAGCAAGGAGGACAGATCCTCTTTTTACAGGTGACTCTTAAGATGACCATAAATGAAATAGATTAGTGAAATATTTTCAGGCTGTTTATGTATTTACCAGCACTTTATACATAGTCAGTTTAACCCAGTTCCCCTATATAGTCAGATCACCTGTTCCCCCTTTTGTTTGTGTACGTCTTTCATACAGCAGCAGAGGAGAGAAAATGCCTCAATGTGTATTCCTCATGACCATCCAAGATTCACATCTGTATAGGAGGGACTGGGACCAATCTAGTTCCTACAGACACTTATACACGTATTTAACTTTCTTCACATGATGAGTTACGTTGAAGTCAACATTCTGTTCATGCACTTAAAGTTACACTTGTGCCTAAGGCCTTGTCTACACAGGAAACATTTTGCAATATAACCTGGGGTATAAATTTTAACCACCATAGTTACACCAATATAACTCCCCACTGGGACACTCATGCTGGTATAAGAGAGTTTTTATTTAATTTAGTTTATATTACTTGGAAGGGATTTAAACAAAAAAAGCTACTTTTATACTGGAATAAGAGTGTCTACACAGAGGGTTCTACTGGTATAACTATGTTGATATCACTGGTAAAACTTTCTTGTGTGGACAAGGGTGTTTACAGGAACAGGGCTCTATTTCACATAGTTCATTCTCCTGTGCAGGCAGAAATAAAAGCTCTGAAGTTGGCACTTGTTCTTTATGAACTCAAAATTGCTCAATATGCAACCTCCATTTGAAGTTGGGAGTTAGGATGCTTGTTGTTTGCATCAACTAGGGTAACTGGGCTTCCGCCATCCAAAAGTCTCCGGTATCAAAGACTGAGATTTCCTGGATCTGTAAAACACCACAGCAGCATATTTGTCAAAGAAAATGATGTTTAAAGTAATAAACATATGTTTTCTTTTTAAAATTTAGAGCAGTCAGCTACAAGTCCAGAGGACCCAATCCAGCAAAGTATCCAGCCAACTCCTCTTCCACTAACCTCAATCAGCTGAAGGGTTCTCAGTGCTTTGCAAGAAAGAGGTACTCAGCACTTCACTAGGACTAAGCCTGTTTCCTCTAGGTGTCTAAGTACCACTGAATATCTTTTGCAGATGCCTAGAGGCAAAAGACAAAAGCAACTGAAGACACATTTGATTTATTAAATGTAAAGTTTTATTGCTGTATTAATTTCCTAACTCAACATCAATAAGGCACATCCTTGTTACAGAAAGAATAAACAATGTAATAAATATTACTCGAGCCCACCCTTTTGCTAGGCCTTCTTTTCAACTGTTAACACAAGGGAGAAAATAAAAACCCTGACAGCTGGATGTGTGTTAATTTAGAAGCCTTTGCCTGAGGTGTCACAATCTGAAGTTATGTTGCAGGCATGAGCATGTAGAAGCCTGGAATGCTGACATTAGCAAGGCTGTCACTGAGTTTTCTTAACACTCATTTCTTTCAGTCTGCTTCAGAGCAGAAATGCAGACAATGAACTTATTCAACCTTTGACAACTTCAGTTGTAGTACGATAAAGATTCTAGTTAGCAGAGTCCTGTCTTTGCAGGTACACGAAAGAGTATTCGGAAGACACTTTTGCTCCGAAAACATGGAAAGGTAGCCCAAAAAATGTCTCTAGTTTCCTTTTATTTACATGAAAAGGGGGGAAAGTTTCAGGACAAACCAAAGTGAGCTCTCCAAGTTCTACCATTCAACCTCAAAATAAAAGCTTTGTGGTTTCAAACTAAAGGAGCCTATTTAGATTTCTGTCATGTAGGTAGTTTATTATACTCAAAAGCACTTTTTAATCCAAACTAACATGGAGTGGATAAAAATATACATAATGATCTGATATAATTTCTCAGTCAGAAATAAGCATACAGTAGGCACATGGGAAAATGTAGGTTACTACGAAGTATCCAAGAATCTTTGTAATAAATATATATACGCCCCAATAATATCTGGACAAAAGAACTGCTCTCAAAGCATTATGTTTACACAGTTTAGCAGAAGGAATAATCAACAAACATTCTTATGATGCCATTTTAGGGAAGCTGAATGCTGACCAAATGTAACAACCATATATTAAAAAGGATTTTCTTTGTAGAATCCTCCCCAAAAATTTGTAAACAGCAGCACCTCGCTGTTCACAGCTGAATTCTGATTTGTAAACAGACACACAGAACTGCTTCACAGCATCTTCACAATGAAATTCCATTTTGCAAAAGTTGTAGAATACAGCATGAAATCAAACAACACAAGCAATGCATTGGACATTATGGACCTAGACTATAGATAGACCCTGATCCTGCAATGAGCCTCATTCGTGTGCACCTGGAACTGCTTTGTAAGACAAGAAGGATGGTCCAGGGCTTAGTGCACTAGCATTGGCCTTAGGAGACTCAACTCCTCACATGGACCCTGACTCCCTGTGTGGACCAGTCACAGTCTCTCTCTGCCTCAACTCTCTATTTTTTTACATTGGGATAATTGTATATCCCCACCTCAGCGGGGTGCTGAGAGGAGAAATACATTAAATGTTTGTGAGACGTGCACCTATTACAGTAATGGGGGCCATATAAATACCTTCGATAGAAGATCAGGGTCCAGCAAGGGAGCAGTGAAAGCGGTCAACAGATACTTCCGGCTGGAAAAATAAATAAATAATTGGCCATGCCTATGTTGAGTCTTGTAACAGTGTGAGCACTAACTCAGGGTCCCTTGTAAAATGAGGTGACATTTGTCGGTTTCTTGAGTCTGAGAATCCCTTAGCCCACAAGCAGGGCCGGCTCCAGGCACCAGCAAAACAAGCAGGTGCTTGGGGCGGCACATTTCTAGGGGCGGCATTCTGGCGCCGGCCATCATAGGTGCCGACTCTGGAGCATGGGGAAAAAGTGCCCCCACCGCCCCAGCTCGCCTCCGCTCTGCCTCCGCCTGCTCCCCTGAGTGCGCCACCGCCGCTCCGCTTCTCCCCCCTCCCTCCCAGGCTTGCTGCGTGCAAAACAGATGTTTCGCGCAGCAAGTCTGGGAGGGAGGAGAAGCCGAGCGGCAGGGCACTCAGCAGAGACGGCAGTGGTGAAGCGGATGTGAGCTGGAGCAGGGAGTGGTTCCTCTACCCCCCGTTACTTCTTGCGCCCCCCCCCCCGACCGTAGCTTACCTCCGCTCCGCCTGCTTCCCTGAATGCGCCACCACTCCGCTTCTCCCCCCTCCCTCCCAGGCTTGCCACATGCAAAACAGCTGTTTTGCGCAGCAAGGCTGGGAGGGAGGGAGGAGGGAGTAGAAGCTGAGCGGCGGGCGCTCAGGGGAGGCGGCGGTGGTGAGGCAGAGGTGAGCTGGAGCAGGGAGCGGTTCCTCTACCCCCCGTTACTTCCTGCGCGCCACCACCCTAGCTCACCTCCGCTTCACCTGCTCCCCTGAACGCGCCGCTACTCCGCTTCTCCCCCCTCCCTCGCCTGAGAGGGAGGGGGGAGAAGCGGAGCGGCGGCGCACCCGGGGGAGCAGGTGAAGCGGAGGTGAGCTAGGGCGGGAGGTCGCGGGGGTCCCCAGGAAGCAATGGGGGGGGGAATGCGGCACGCCCGGGGGAGGAGGCAGGGCTGGGGATTTGGGGAAGGAGTTCGGAAGGGGTGGAGTTGGGGTGGGACCGGGGGCAGGGGGGCATGAAAAAAAGGGGGGGCGGACAAAATTTTATTTGCTTGGGGCAGCAAAAATCCTAGAGCTGGCCCTGCCCACAAGCAATTAAATCTGTACAAAACCCAATGGCAGTGCTTGTGGTGTAGTGTAATCTGCCAACCTGTAACTCCATACAGAATTTTCTGGAATATGCAGACACAGATTTGCCTTCTTACTAGTTTATCTGACTGTAAAACATTAATCTGGATTATTGCACACTGAGCTGTCATCCCAAAGGTGGAATGAAATACATGTAGGCTGAAGAGTTTATTTGGAGTGAACTGCAAGAAGTATTGTTAGAAGAAATACCCAGCAGTTTATATAATTCCTTCAGTTTACAAAGACATGAAGCTAGTAATTTAGGGCCTGATTTTATAAACAATTCTGTACAAGAATAACTTTACTCACAAAAGTAATGCTTTTGTGCATCAGCTCCTTATAGTTGTTAGCATGTTTTCCAGGCAAACCCTAGCCTGCTAAATATTTTAATCAGCTCAGTTTCTCAGCTATAATAGCTCTCACAGGGCTCACATCCAAATAGCTTGTTGCATAGTCTAGGAACACTAATAGAAATACTAGGCTTATTGATTAATCGCAGTTAACTCATGCGATTAACTCAAAACAATTAATAGCAATTAAAAAAATTAATCACAATTAATCACACTGTTAAACAATAGAATACCAATTGAAATATATTAAATATTTTGAATGCTTTTCTACATTTTCAAATATATTGAATTCTATTACAACACAGAATACAAAGTGTACAGTGCTCACTTCATATTATTATTTTTATTACAAATATTTGCACTGTAAAAATGATAAACAAAAGAAATAGTATTTTTCAATTCCCCTCATACAAGTATTGTAGTGCAATCTCTTTATCATTAAAGTCTAACTTACAAATGTAGATTTTTTGTTACATAACTGCACTCAAAAACAAAACAACTTTAGCGTCTACAAGTCCATTTAGTCCTACTTCTTGTTCAGCCAATTGCTAAGACAAACAAGTTTATTTACATTTACGGGAGATACTCCTGACTGCATCTTATTTACAATGTCACCTGAAAGTGAGAACAGGCGTTCACATGGCACTTTTGTAGCCAGCAAAACGGGCGGGGACCATTGCTTCACACAGACAAGCTGCATAAGGGCCAGGGCGGAAGCTGCAGTCTTGGAGAAAACCCTCCCTTGATTCTCTGCTCACCTCAGCAACGAGATATCTTCCATAATGAACAGCCTGTGGAAAATGTGGTGACAGGAATGATTATCAGGCCCACCCTACAGTGCTAGCTGTCTCCAAGAGCCAGGTGCCCAGTGTACAGTAGGGTCCAGGAACACTGATTTCCCCTGCCCTTGCAGCTACTCACCATTTTGAGGGTCTTGTGGCTCATGTGTGCTTGTCTGGGGTCAGCCTGTTAGTGACAGGTATGTGAGTACTGGCTGTGTTTTAAATCACTGAATCAGTGTTCTGTGTGTTCCAAACAATAATGCTTCTGTAAAATGTTGCATTTTGGCTTCACGGAGATGACCTTGGGAGTCCAGCCTCCCTCTTTGTTATCACTGGCTGAATGGCTATGCAGAATTAGAAAGCGGCCAAGAAGAAATAAGGAGGACTTTATGCATGCTGTCATGATGCACCTCCCAGAAAAAAACAAGAAAAAGGAAGGGCAGGACAGTGAGGGAACCAAAAAAGGAGAACGCAGCGCCAGAGAAAAACCACAGCAGCAGCTAAATGTTCACGGGCACACACGACACGCCACAGGCGATACTAGAAAGCAAACAGAGTCCTGCAAAGCAACAGACAATTATCTTAAACCTTCATATTAGATCGTCTGCACCGATCATAATCACCTCTTAACATTACAAGCACTGCACTCCTGAGCATAGCAACAAATATTAGAGGCTTTCAGCTTCAAATTGCTGCCTCAAGGCATCCCTGATCCTTATGGCCCCAGGCTGCGCCCCTCTAATAGTCCTGGTCTCTGGCTGTTCAAACTCAGCCTCCAGGCACTGAGCCTCAGTGGTCCAACCCTGAGTGAAGCTTTCACCCTTCCCTTCACAAATATTATGGAGTGTACAGCACACAGCTATAAGCATAGGAATATTGTCATCGGCCCAGTCCAGCCTCCCAAGTAGGCAGTATCAGCGGGCCTTTAAACGGCCAAAAGCACACTTAACAGTCATTCTGCACTTGCTCAGCCGCCTGTTGAACTGCTCCTTGCTGCTGTCAAGTTGTCCCATGTATGGCTTCATAAGCCACGGCATTATGGGGTAGGTAGGGTCTCCCAAGATCACAATGGGCATTTCGACTTCCCCTACGGTGATCTTCTGGTCCAGGAAGAAAGTCCCTGCTTGCAGCTTCCTGAACTGGCCAGTGTTCCAAAAGATGCGTGCGTCATGCACCTTTCCGGACCAGCCTGCATTAATATCCGTGAAAAGCCCATGGTGATGCACAAGCATCTGGAGAACCATTGAGAAATACCCCTTCTGATTAATGTACTCGATGGCTAGATAGTCTGGTGCCAGAATTGGAATATGCGTGCCATCTATCGCCCCTCTGAAGTTAAGGAAGCCCATTTGTGCAAAGCCATCCACAATGACACACACCTTGCCCAGAGTCACGGTCTTTCAGAGTAGGATGCAACTAATGGCCCTGCACACTTCTGTCAACATGAGTCCAACGGTCGACTTTCCCACTCCGAACTGGTTAGCGACCGATCAGTAGCAGTCTGGAGTAGCCAGCTTCCCCAGTTCAATTGCCATGTGCTTCTCCAGTGGCAGGGCAGCTCTCATTCTCATGTTCTTGCGCTGCAGGTCTCGGGCGAGCTCATCACACAGTCCCATGAATGTGGTTTTTCTCATCTGAAAGTTCTGCAGCCACTGCTCATCATTCCAGCCGTGCATGGCGATGTGATCCCACCACTCAGTGCTTGTTTCCCGAGCCCAAAAGTGGCGGTCCATTGTGGTCAGCACCTCCGTGAATGCTGTAAGCAATCTCATGTTGTAGCTAGTATGTGTGGCAAGATCAGTGTTGCACTCTTCTTGCCTTTGTAGTTTAAGGAATAACTCCACTGCCACTCATGGTGTGTTAGTCGGAGCGAGCAGCATACTGGTCAACAGTTCAGGATCCATTCCTGCAGACCGAAGAGACAGAGTGTGTAGTACACAAACTATTGAAAGATGGAAATGCAGATGGAAGCACAGAGATTTCTGGGATGCGAAGCAATGCATCATGGGACATTGGGACAAGACCCAGGATGCCCCACGACCCCCTCCGCCTCCCACAACTCTTAGCGGCAGAAGAGGAAGAGATGCTCTGTGAGATAGCTGCCCAGAGTGCACCGCTCCGAATGGCACTGCAAGTGCCACAATTGTGAACACACTATTGTGCAGGCAGCTGAGAGTGTGAACATACAACGTTTCCCTTCAGCGCTCTCTGAGCAGTGCTGTAACTGACAGCGCCGTAACTCTGCCAGCGTAGACATACCCTAAAATAGCATGTGTGCTAGACTGTTCTCTGCTATTTTGGCCATTGGCAAATTCATTTTAGTTCTACCAGATCCTTTTGTTTCATTGTAGGGTTTCGTTACTATTCACTTATATAATCTATCACAAGCTTAAACTCTATTAATATATTTGTTTAGGTGAAATATGTCTTCATATTTTTGTTACCATTATTGGGCAAGTTCTAATCAGCTACATATACCCACAGGTAAATGGGAGAGCAGAATTTGCCCCACTATGTTTGACAGACCTGTGTCAAAATCCAGAGCAAAAGGCCTCTCCTTGATTCAGGTCCTATCATCTATGTATTACTATAGCAAGAGCTTTTAAACCCTGTCACTTTCCTGGTTGTCTATTTTTTATGCAATCTGTTGAGTAGACAGAGAAGTACCAGAATTTAAGATAAATTAAATTGATGGCTTCATAGCCCAGCCTTTCTGCCCATTTAAAAATCTAAACAAATGCACTGATTCCTTTTCAGAATCCCTTCTAACCTAGATCATGACAACAAGCAAAATGCTTGCCAGAAATTGCTTTACTTTCCTGTTGTACTGTATAAATTACCAACAGTGACTCAAGATGCTCAAAACTACATCAAAAGGCACTTCCTCTCCAAGGCCAGGAATGAGGAGGCACTTCTAAAGGAATGCAGGTCCTTGCAGGAACACTCATTTGCTGGTGAACGGTTCCAGTCTCCCCACAGTTCCTGTCAGGCTTCAGTAAATACAGAAGGTGACCGTGTCAGGCATAGAAGATAAACATCTGAAAATCTATTAGAAATATGTGATGATGAGCAAACTTCAAAATGGTTAGAGGGTCAGTTCAGGTATTATTATTTACTCTTAACAGTACATAGAACTTACACATGGCAGGCTGGGTTTAGCCAAATCTGAGCAAGGGTGTAGTGCTGCCACAGCGGCCCGGAGCGTCACTCGGGCAGCTGAAATCCAGGGTGGAGCTATGCGCCTGCCCTTCAGAAAGCTACGCTCCGGCAGCTCTGCCTTGCCATTTTCTGAGCTGCCCCATGTTTGCGCCCAGCTCGGCAGGTGAAGCCCTGTGTCTGGGGACACCAGGGCTAAGAAGAGGGTGTGGTGTCAGGGGAGAAGTTGAGCTAGCACAGTCTGTCATTGCCTGTCCACCCGAAAGTCAGGGCCCACCCAAATTTCCACTCCTAGCTATGCCACTGACACATGGTCCCTGCTCTGAAGAGTTCATAATCTAGTTCCCAAGACAATGCAATGAAAGGCCAACAAAACAGAAGGATGTGGGGTGAGAGTAAGATGAAGAGGGGTTACATCAATAATATTACATGGTAGGAATTTGGTTTTTTTTTTAAATAACTATCTAGTTGACACACTTCTTGCGAGCACTGTTTTAGCAGCAGCTCTTAAGAAAAAAAAACACATGTGGTGGCTTGGGAGAAGCTGTGCAATAAGCAGACAAACAGGGCATCGATAAATGCCTTATAAACGTTAAGGTGTTTACCTGAATGCATGTAGTCTCCTTTGACTTGGAAATCAGATTAGATATTTTATGAGAACAAGCTGTCCCTGTCAAACCAGAAATACCCTGTGAAAAACCCCTACACAGCATCTTAGGGTATGTCTACACTACAAGAGTAGTTCAACTCAACTTAATTTGAATTTGTGGAATCGACCTTACGAAGTCGAATTGTGTATCCATACTAAGGACACTAATTCGACTTTGTGATTCCACACTAACGGGGCCAGTGTCGACTTTGGAAGCGGTGCACGGTGGGAAGCTATCCCACAGTTCCCGCAGCCCATTGGAATTCTGGGATTTCCCCCCAATGCATGCTGGGGGGGAAACTGTGTCGAGAGTGGTCTTGGGTAACTGTCAGCATTCAACCGTCACTCCCACTGGCGGGAAATCAGTTCACGCATTTTTCCTGTTAGTGACAGTGCGGACGCCACAGCACTCCACTGCGATCATGGACCCCGCTGCGATCATCGCTGCACTTATGGCCGTTGTCAACTCCTCGCACCTTATCGTCCACCTCTTCAACAGTCAGATGCTGAGAAATCGGGTGAGGAGGCTCTGGCAGCGCGGTGAGGACATGAAGTCTCAGAGTGGCACAGACCTCTCATTAAGCACGGTACGCCGCGCCGTGGAGATCATGGTGGCAATGGGTCATGTTCATGCTATGGGACTGCGATTCTGGGCCCGGGAAACAAGCACGGACTGGTGGGACCGCATAGTGCTGCAGGTCTGGGATGAATCACAGTGGCTGTGAAACTTCAGGATGTGTAAGGGCACTTTCCTTGAACTGTGTGACTTGCTGTCCCCTGCCCTGAAGCGCAAGGACACCCGGATGCGAGCAGCCCTGACTGTGCAGAAGCAAGTGGCCATAGCCCTCTGGAAACTTGCCACACCAGACAGCTACCGGTCAGTAGCAAACCACTTTGGCATGGGCAAATCTACCGTGGGGGTTGCTGTGATACAAGTAGCCAACGCAATCGTTGAGCTACTGCTCTCAAAGGTAGTGACCCTGGGAAACGTCCAGGTCATCATAGATGGCTTCGCTGCGATGGGATTCCCAAACTGCAGTGGGGCTATAGATGGGACTCACATCCCTATCCTGGGACCGGCCCACCAGGCCAGCCAGTATATTAACCGAAAGGGCTACTTTTCAATGGTGCTGCAAGCAGTGGTGGACCATAGGGGACGTTTTACTAACATCAACGTCGGGTGGCCGGGCAAGGTTCATGACGCACGTGTTTTCAGGAACTCTGGTCTCTTTAGACGCCTGCAGGAAGGTAGTCTCTTCCCGGACCACAAAATAAGTGTTGGGGATGTGGAGATGCCTATAGTGATCCTCGGGGACCCAGCCTACCCGCTAATGCCCTGGCTCATGAAGCCCTATACAGGCGCCTTGGACAGTGACAAGGAGCTCTTCAACTACCGGCTGAGCAAGTGCAGAATGGTGGTGGAGTGTGCTTTCGGACGTCTCAAGGGGAGATGGCGAAGCTTACTGACTCGCTCGGATCTCAGCGAAAGCAATATCCCCATTGTTATTGCTGCTTGCTGTGTGCTCCACAATCTCTGTGAGAGCAAGGGGGAGACCTTTATGGTGGGATGGGAGGTTGAGGCAAATCGCCTGGCTGCTGATTACGCTCAGCCAGACACCCGTGCAATTAGAAGAGCCCAGCGGGAAGCGCTGTGCATCTGGGAGGCTTTGAAAGCTAGGTTCCTCAGGGAGCGGGGTAACCTGTGACTGTTCAGTTTCTTTATAGAGAAGCTGAACCTGCCCCTGTTTCAGTTACTGTTGACTTTCTTCTGCGGTGACATACCCCGTTCACCACGTTTCCCCCCTTCCAACACACGTTTAAAAATAAAGTTAATGGAATATTTTTAATTAGCAACGTTTTCTTTACTAATGAATTTGCGTTAAAGGGTTGAAACAGGGACGCAGACTGTGGTGGGTAGGGTGTGCAGTGATGTAAAGACCGCCTCTAAACTCGAGGAATGACAGGCTCCTGCTCCTAGAGCGGTCCGCAGTGCCGGACTGGTTGTTTCAATGGAGCCTGCCATCCCTCCTTTTTGGGACTCTGTGTGCGGGGGCTATGTGTTCTTGTTGTGGAGGAGGACATCTACAGATTCCCCTGCTGCGTGGCTCTGTGGTCCAGGACAAGGACCGCTGCATAAGATCTGTAACCGCCCTCCCCCGCTACAAAGTCACGTACCCCCCCACCCACACAGAACATGGAAACCACCTCCCATACCGACCAGGGTGCCTACTGACTGCACTGTGTGTGTGACCTGCTGCTGATCCTGCCCCCGTGTCTGTACCCTGGTAAAGGTGACTGTCCTATGCAATTACCAACCCCCTTCCCCACCCCACCCCCTTCAAACACAGTCTTCTGTACAAAAACATGACAGAAACAGTAATTGACAGCAAAGTATTTTTAATAATCAACTAGACAGTTAGGGGATGAAACTGGGCTTGGGGCTTGGGTGAGTCAGCAAGGGAAGGACTTCTCAAAATTTAGGGAATGGGAACTTTTGGGTACTTGAGCACTCTGCTGGGGTGCGGTGACAGTTTTCATGGCCCCTGGTGCCCCTCCTTCTTGTTATTTTGGGTGAGGGGGGTATGGGACTTTGTGGCGGGGGAGGGCGGTTGCAGATACACTGCAGGGGGGCTCTGTCCTCCTGCCTGCGGTCTTGCAGAACATCCACAAGGCGCCTGAGCGTGTCTGTTTGCTCCCTCATTAGTCCAAGCAATGTTTGAGTCGCCTGCTGGTCCTCCAGACGCCATCTGTCCTCCCGTTCGCTGTGTGAGCGCTGCTGCTGGGAGAGGTTCTCCCTCCACTGGCTCTGCTGGGCCGCCTCGGCTCGGGAGCAGCCCATAAGTTCTGCGAACATCTCGTCCCGTGTCTTTTTCTTGCGCCGCCTAATCTGCACTAGCCTCTCTGAGGGGCATGCTGGAGCAGGTCGGGATACAGGTGCAGCTGTGTGATGGGAAAAAGGGATTGACTTCCTTATAAAGATACATTTCCACAAAGAGGAAACATAGTCTAGTCAGTCTCTGTGAACAAGACCATGCACAGCACTCACTCCGGGAAAGTTCGAATTTTCGGAATTCGCTTTCATTGCCTGGGGGATTGCACTGCAGACCAGACAAGCGGGGCAGGACAGCAGAATCCGTGGAGCAGCCAGGCATGGTAAGCCAAAAACTTTTGGCTGCTTAAAAGTCAATGTATACCACTGTCCTCTTGCTACAGGCAATCCTGAAAGCATAAACTCTGCCCCTGTTGCACCCCCTCTCGTCTGTTCCCTGTGAAAGATCCCTGTATAATGCCACTCTGCAGCCTCCACCATGTGGTTGTAAAGTGACGCTCATTGTTATGCAAAGGAACAGTGAAGCACTCCTAATACTAATAGTACACAAATTACTGTAATTAAATGCAGGAGTCTCCGAGCTACATCACCCTGAGGAGGGTCACTGAGGCAGATAGAGAGCGCATGCTCCGTGAAAGCCAGCACAAACCAGGGGCCTATGCGGCCATGCTCGTGGAGGCAATGCTCCCGGAGTACCTGATGATAGCCTGGCACTGAAAAGTGTGGTACCACAGAGCACCCAATAAGGCAGCTCTCCCCAGGAACCTCATGCAGAGGCTTTTCGATTACCTGCAGGAGAGCTTCTCGGAAATCTCCCAAGAGGATTTCTGTTCCATCCCCATATATATTGACCTTCTTTTCGCATAGTTAATATTCCTGTTCTGTTAGAAAAAATGTTTGCATGTTTAAAGCACTTACCGACTGATCCTTCCCCTGATTCAGGGTCCGGGGTAATGGCTGGGGAGGGTTCGTAGGGGATCTCAGTGAGGGTGATGAAGAGATCCTGGCTGTCGGGGAAATCAGCGTTGTAAGTGCTATCGACTGCCTCGTCCTCCTCATCTTCCCCGTCCGCGAACATCTCCGAGGAACAGTCCATCGACAGTATCCCATCCTCAGAGTCCATGCACACTGGTGGGGCAGTGGTGGCAGACCCACCGAGAATGGCATGCAGTGCCTCGTAGAACCAGCATGTCTGGGGCTGGGCTCCGGAGCGTCCGTTTGCCGCTCTGGTTTTTTGGTAGCCTTGTCTCAGCTCCTTGACTTTCACGCGGCACTGCGTTGTATCCCGGCTGTATCCTCTGAGTGCCATGGCTTTGGAGACCTTCTCATAGGTCTTTGCATTCCGTTTGTTGGTACGCAGCTCCGAAAGGACAGACTCATCGCCCCACACAGCAATGAGATCCAAGACTTCCTGGTCAGTCCATGCTGGGACCCTCTTTCTAGTCTGAGATTGCATGGACACCTCTGCTGGAGAGCTCTGCATCGCTGCCAGTGCTGCTGAGCTCGCCACGACGTCCACACAGGAAATGAGATTCAAACTGGCCAGACAGGAAAAGGAATTCAAATTTCCACGGGGCTTTTCCTGTGTGGCTGGTCAGAGCATCCAAGCTCGGACTGCTGTCAAGAGCGTCAACAGAGTGGTGCACTGTGGAATAGCTCCCGGAGCTACTAAGGTCGATTTGCATCCACACCTAGCCTAATTCGACATGGCCATGTCGAATTTAGCGCTACTCCCCTCATCGGGAAGGAGTACAGAATTCGAACTAAAGAGCCCTCTATGTCGAATTAAATGGCTTCCTGGTGTGGACGGGTGCACGGTTAATTTGAATTAACGCTGCTAAATTCGAATTAAAGTCCTAGTGTGGACCAGGCCTTAGTTCCTTCAATTCGCTTCTGTATGAAACCAGGAAATGTAGTGCAGCTATGCAATAATGGGAAAATATAACAACCTTTACAAATCTCAGGAAATTTCAACTTTGGGTTAGTTCTATTTTATCCAAACCAGTTTACCAATCCCCACTGCACTAACATCTGTGAATATAGTACAAAACATTGTCTGACAGAGAATTCCCAAAATTAATCCAGCTGTATAAAGAATGATGCAGCCCTTCATAGAGTCATTTGTTAGGTAATTGCTAGCAACTAGAGGTAGGAAACATCTGCCTGGTTTTTATTTATGGTTCTGCAAAACGACATTGGAAGATGTAAAGCCACAGCCATAAGGACAGGGAGGGCTTTCAGATAAATGATCACTCACTAGAATCTTGCCTACAATGGAGACATGAACTGTTTGTAACTGAATCTGTTGTACTGAATTTGTATGAACACAGGATACATGCCGATTGGTTTGTTTTACCCTACACCCACACTAGTACTCATGTGCACCATTTCATTTACAATGCCCTCTAGGTACTTGTCTCACAAGTCCCAGCAGCCGTGCATTCTGCAAGAGTCCACAAGGACTAGTGCACAGTGAGCAAATAGTGGGACACTGATCACTGGTTAGAGCAGACTGCCTTTCATCAGGTTTAGTAACTGGATAAAGCTTAATAATTTCAGACTGAATCAGTTTAGTGCCAGTATAACACAGACATTAAAATGATTCAACTAATTAATCATTTTAATGTCTGTGTTATACTGGCACTAAACTGATTCAGTCTGAAATTAAGCTTTATCCAGTTACTAAACCTGATGAAAGGCAGTCTGCTCTAACCAGTGATCAGACCCTTTGTAGGCTGTTTAGGGAATTTTAGTGTTGCTTGCAGAATGTTTCACAGATGTCCTAGGTACTTTAATTGGTTTAACAAAACAACAAGGAGTCCGGTGGCACCTTAATAACTTAAAAACCCACTTCTTCCGATGCATGGAGTGAAAATTACAGTATAATAATGCCTGCATCTGTAATTTTCACTCCATGCATCGGAAGAAGTGGGGTTTTTACCCATGAAAGCTTATGCCCAAATAAATCTGTTAGTCTTTAAGGTGCCACCGGACTCCCTGTTGTTTTTGTGGATACAGACTAACACAGCTACCCCCAATACTTAATTGGTTTAATTTCTCCAGCAAAGACCAGGCCTAAAAGTAATAAATGCATATGTAATATTCAGTCTCTCTCCAACCTATTGCATGAGAAAACAACTCAGTGCAATTCCCTGCTTGAAGAAACTCTGTCAAGGCAATGGGCTGAAAAATTAACCTCCCTTGACAGTTGTCCCCATATACTATAACCATTTATTTTTTTAAAAAACTGCCTATGCTTCTGTCCAGCTGTTTTTAAAACCAAATTCAAGACTTGAAGTCAGGCTAGTAATAAAAATACTAATACATTCATCCCCTCTCTCACATGTCACAAAACTACTAGCCTGTTTAATGTGAAGCTCGCTGCAAATCCCAGCTCTGTTTTTTTCATTCTTTAACTAGTATTATTACTAAGAGCAGCAGTGTAGATAATGTTCCAGAAAAAATTATTTGGACACTTCAGGCTAAAAACTTTCCAGATGGCACCAGTGTCAAACGAAAATAGGTCAATTTTTAGGCTAACAAATCTTGACATAGCTTTTTAAAATATCTTAGGGCTATATTCTCTCCTATGCTTCCCTGTGTGCCAGTGTAAGCTCCAGAACTAGGAGATGCTGGAAGATGTATGGAAGCTCTCTGGCTTCCCCTATATGTGAAAGTGGAAAATTAAGGAGATGTTCTCACCTCCTGTTTAAGTTACACATTGAGCTCTCTGGTGCTTCCTGTAAGTAAAAAGGGGAAATTGAGAGAGTTCCTACCTGCTGCCGGATTTATTTTCCATATATATATATATATATATATATATATATATATATATATATATATATATATATATATATATATATATATATATATATGTTCCACTGTAGTTTATTAAACAACTCCCAGAAAGCTTTCTAGCTCTGGAGTATACATAGGGATAGGTATCACATCAGTAGTATGGAAGTAGCTGTGCTAGTGAAGCTTCGTCTACACTAGCAAATTATGTCAGTGTAACTACATCACTCAGGGGTGTGGAAAATCCAGTTATACCACCCTAACTCCCAGTGTAGACCACACTATGTCAACAGGAGGACTTCTCCCATCGACATAGCTACCGCCTATTGGGGAGGTGGAGTACCTACACTCATTGGAGAAGTCCTCCCATCGGCATAGGTAGTATCTTCACTAAAGTGCTACAGCAGCACAGCTGCACCAAGGTAGCATTTTAAGTGTAGGCAAGCCCTGAGAAGACAAAATGGTAACGACTATGCCCAAGCCTGTGTTTAGTTTCTGAAGATGCTCAATGTAAACTAGATGTTTCCAGGTGCCTGTGTATATTCAGTTCACACAGAGTGCTCAGAACATTAAAAGTTCTGCATCTTCTCCCCAACCTAGCAGACTCCTGAGTGCTGATTAAACATCAGAAGGGAGCTTGAGCAACTGAATCCTGATGGAGGCCATGGAAGGAAGGCAGTGCCAGTTTCACAGTATGCCTCTCCCAAAGGCAATTTCACAGAACCTCTTCTGATGGATACACCAACAGACTGGTCTTCACATGGATTTAGGGGTATAAACAGGGAGGCACTGCTCTGCAAAGCATGCTTATCTCCAGGCCCTATAGTATCCATTTGGCTATCTGAGCCGAAGTCTACCCCTATTCAGCTGCTACTGTAGTTGTGGGGTAAGGCATCCAGTTGCACCATGGCTCCTTCAGGAGCAGGGGTGACTCCAGGCACCAGCACACCAAGCGCGTGCCTGGGGCAGCAAGTGGCAGGTCGCTTCACTTCCCACTGCCGGTGAGTGCAGCCCCAGCCCTGCTGCAGTCCCCAGGGGTGAGAAGAGGCGGGGTGAGGGCGGAGCATGGGTTTTGGGGAAGGGGTGGAGCGGGGCGGGGCTGGGGCAGAGCAGGGGCGGGGGCCCTTGGGAAGAGGCGGGGCAGGGGCTGGAGCAGCACGCAGCAGCGTAGGGCACCAGGAAATGTGGTGTCCCAAATTTCCTGGTGCCCTACGCAGCTGCGTACTTTGCATATGGGTAAGGACAGCCCTGCTCCCAGGCTCATCTTTTGAAAGTGTTGTGCAGGTTTCCTTTGAGGATGAGGAAAGATAGGTCACATATAGAGCGATCGCTTTGTGAAAGGTTTCAGAGGGCTAGCCGTGTTAGTCTATATCAGCAAAGAGAACTTGTGGCACCTTAGAGACTAACAGATTTATTTGGGCATAAGCTTTTGTGGACTAAAACCTACTTCATGGATGCATACAGTGGAAAATACAGTAGGAAGATATATACACAGAGAACATGAAAAAATGGGTGTTGCCGTACCAACTACAACGAGACTAATTTGTTAGTCTAAGGTGCCACAAGTACTCCTCGTTCTTTTCGCTTTGTGAAAAGTATTTACCCATAGGTCTTTTGTCTTTTATCTTTATCCCAATTGACTTCATTGAGAGCGATTCACTATGAGACACAGTATTTATGGCTTATTACAACAATCTGTAATCCACTGACCCGCTCTTTTTGGTGTTAATTGGCCACTCTACCTTGAATGGTCTCTTACAATATATGCTAACTACTTATGCTAAACAATCTGATCCACCTTGCATTTTGATGCGACTCTGGGGGCTTGGCTACACTCGAAACTCCAAAGCGCTGCCGCGGGAGCGCTCCCACAGCAGCACTTTGAAATGTGAGTGTGGTCGCGGCGCCAGCGCTAGGAGAGAGCTCTCCCAGTGCTGCAGGTTCTCCACCTCCCCGTGGGGATTAGCTCACAGCGCTGGGAGCCACGCTGGGGCACTGTTTACACTGGTGCTTTACAGCGCTGTAACTTGCTGCGCTCAGGGACGTGTTTTTTCACACCCCTGAGTGAGAAAGTTGCAGCACTGTAAAGCGCCAGTGTAGCCAAGGCCTTGGAGTACCCGTCCCAGACCTGAAGAAGAGCTCCGTGTGACTCAAAAGCTTGTCTCTGTCTCCAACAGAAGTTATTCCAATAAAAGATATTACCTCAGCCACCGTGTCTCTATAACATCCTAGAACCAACACAGTTAGAACTACACTGCATAGGTAGACTGCTGTACAGTACAACTCAATCGGCACCTTTAAATTTAAGTAACTGCTGGCTTATATTATCATTTGACTAATGGCTCATCATGTCAGCACTGCAGGCAAGAGGAGGAGGAGAATACTCACATACTCATAACAAGTTCTAACTCAATCTGGTCCCCAAGACATACACTCTGCACTCTGAACCAGCTCGCACATCTGTAACTATGGTTAAATATGATAAGCATATGCAAAGTGAGAAATTATAATGCTGAAAGGAATAGTCAGGAAAATAACTTTAGGACATTGGAATGGAGTTTTCAACACATCCTCAAGTTTCAGCAAGATGCTAATCTGCTATCTATAGAAATTTGCTGCCTGTTACGAAAGCTCAGGGTTTCTCCAAATATGTGTTTACTATCTGTAAACGGGTCGACTCACCCCTGCGGCGCCTCCTGCTGGTTGCTCTGCAAATTTAGCTCAGTCCAGCCCTGGAGCACCCTCTGCAGGCTGGTGATCCACCTGTCTTCAGGCCCCCCGTGTCCCTCCCTGGACCCAGTGCCCTTTCTCATGGGGTGCTGCCCTCTAGCAGTAACTTCTTTCTCTCTGGGTCTCCCCTTCTGTCTCAGGGAACCCCCACCCTCTATCCCCACCTTGCCTCAGTATTTGGCTACTGACAGTCATTGTCTAGCCCCACACTCTGGGGCAGACTGCAGTATCAGCCTACTCATCACAGGCAAGGGGGTTTGGACCTGCTGCCTTGGCCTACCCCTAGGTTGCCCTCTGCAACCCACAGTACCTGTTGGCTCACTGCTAGGCCGCAGCCTGGGGCTTTCTAGGCTGGAGCTTCCCAGCTCCTCAGCCTTCCCCAGCCCTGCTGCACTCAGGTATCCAGTCTCAAGCTCCTAAGCAGCCAGGTCCATCTCTCTCTATAGCCAGAAAAAGACTGCCTGGCTTCTGGCTTCCCTGCCTTCTTATAAGGCCCTGTTGCTCTGTTTGGGGCATGGCCCCCAGCTGCAGCCACTTCCCTGATCAGCTCAGCCTTGAGAGCCACCGCTCTCAAGCCCTGCCAGGCCACTTTTTAAACCCCTTCCAGCAGGAGCAGGATCCACCCTGCTACACTATCTCTCAGCGAAACATAAGCCCTTCAGAAAGAGAGGAAATAATCACTGGGCCAAAATCTGATTTAATTTAGAGTAGAATCATTCAAAGTGAAGGCCTTCCCCCATGGAACCAATCCGGAGAGGTGTTGAGCACCTCACACTGCCACTGATTTCAGTGGCAGTTGCTAGAGGGTAATCAGAAGCACACAGGATCAAACTCTGTATAGGGGTCTTGTTAACGTAGCCAATAAGCCAGGGGTTCAGTTCAGCCACAGCAAGAAATCCCAGACTCAGCTGGGATGTATTATGCTCATCTCAGCTAGCACATAAGGCTTCTTTTGCTCCTGTGTGTCACTGTAACAAGAGTTGCACGACTGACTGTACTGATAAAATTGTCCCTCAGAGAATCTGAGTCAGCCTCTCTTATCTCAATACTAAAATTAAATCATTCTATGAAATTTAGCCTTGACTTGTGTGGCACAAAGTAAACATAACTCCATTTCATTTCTTAACTAGTGGATTGCAGGTCTCAGAAGAGAGCAGAAGGAAGGGAATGGAAAATTTTACATTTGAGTACTAAGGAATCCATTATATTTTATCTATGATACAGTTGGAAATGATTTTGTATCATGCTCTACTGTAGCTACAGCATTTTCTAATACATGTCTACCTCTATATCACTGTCCTCGAGAGCCAAAAAATCTTACCGTGTTATAGGTGAAACCGCTTTATATCGAACTTGCTTTGATCCACCGGAGTGCGCAGCCCCGCACTCCCCAACCCTCCGGAGCACTGCTTTACCACGTTATATCCAAATTCGTGTTATATCGGGGTAGAGGTGTACCAGTTATCATTTTCACTCTCTAAGCCACGTGCATCAAGAAATTACAGACTTATTTTAATGTGGTTAGATCCTGCTGGCAGTTTTCTGTAACTACATGAAGTTAACAATTGTTTTTCTTTTCATCTGTATCTTTTATCAAAAGTGTACAGTCTTTGCTTTGAAAGGCAGTCACATGCACATTGGGCCAGATAATGACGGAAATAGCACCAGAAGCGTGTCCTGAGTAATGCACCCAGGGAACAAGTCATACAGCACCAGGGTAGCCAATGGAAACTTTTAGCTATAAACAGACATCTAGCTACTTGTATGGCCCCCTTCACCAGAGTATCTGAGCACCTCACAATCTTGAATATATTTATTCCCACAACACTCCTATGAGGTAGGAAAATACTATAATCCCCATTTTGCCAATGGGGAACTGAGGCACAGAAAGGCTAAGTGACTTGCCCACAGTCACATAGGAAGTCTGTGGCAGAGAAAGAAACTGAACCCATGTCTTCCAAATCCTAGGTTAATAACCTAACCGCTGGATAACCCTTCCTCTCTTCATACGAAACTATGAATCATGATTGTAACTTCTTCCCTCTCTCTGATTTGCTCTTGATTGGTTTGGAGGACACCTGTAAACATTTGGATACTTTTTATGTTATATTGCCAATGATGAGCGCTCGTCTATACCAAAAATGCACTCGTCCCTGGCTTAAACAAGGAAAGGGACAGCAAACCTTTCACCCAGGAAGGAAATGGTTAAATACACAATGGCTAAAAAAGCTGCATTTCTCTAGGAACTCCTATGGTTTAACAGTTATTTATAGCAGGATTGAGATTTCTAAAGCAGGCTTCTCTATTTCTTCCTCCTGCTGGAGCTCTACATTTCCCCAGCTGATTCTGATGAGAAGTGTCCTCCACTGCCCACAAGGAGCCAACAGTGATGTCATCCTGTTATTCCTTTACACCCTGCAAACCCTCAGAGGCCTCTCTGTGGCAGTCTCACTGAGGCCTCCATTTCTTATTGTCTCCTTTCCCGCTTTGCTGCGGAGACCAATCTTTTCCCAGCATTCTCTCTCATACAATGTTAGTCAAAATGGATTACCCTGGATTTCAGTTGATGACAATCCACAAGTGTAAATAATGTGGCATCCTCAAACACTCAATTCTTTGTGAACATTTTTTGTTTCAAAATATTTGTTTCTGTGGCATTTTTATCAAAATCAACGTTTTTCAAAGTGTGTCCAGTTAAACAAAAAGACATTTTTCATCCAAAAAACGTTGAGAGGAGAAATTTCCAATCAGCTCTACTGCCAAGATGATGTGGTGAGGCAGTGTGGTCCCCTAAAGAGAGGCCAGTGCCCCTTTGCAGCATTAGAGAGGCATTGTACCTGCCAGGTCAGCTGAGGAAGAGCCCCAGGCTGTGCTTGTGGGAAGAGAGAGGAACTGGGTGGCTATATTCACACTATATTCAGCTGTCTTTAGATGAATGCATCCTTCCTACTCACCAGTAGGAGTAGCCCCAGGAGCCACAGACACCTCAGGCTCTATGATCAGGGATGCAACCCCATGCTAGGAGTGTCCCTAGCCTCTGTTTGCAGAAGGAATGAGTGACAGGGGATGGATCACTCAATGATTGCCTGTTCTGTCTGAATCACCTGGTATTGGCCACTGTCAGAAGACAGGATACTGGGCTAGATGGACCTTCGGTCTGACCCAGTATGGCTGTTCTTATGCTCCATGCCAAGGAAGCTGGAGTGCGCAGGATGGGGCCATTGACGACAGTTTTCTGCAAGACTGGGTTATCAGGGCAGGTATCTACTCAGCCTGTTGCTACTGATACTATGAAAGGAACAGAGAAACAGGGGATCTTACATTTATCAGTTCTCTGCAGTACAGAGCTCCTCTCTGAATAATGAGTCACCTTCCAGTATCATTGGGTCAGTGCAACACAGTATTCTTCCATCAGTTCAGCTTAACTGAATTCGTAATACTCATAATGACACTAATGAGTCAAAAAATATAGGGAAGCACTAAATGGCACAGGTAGGGTGACCAGGTGTCCCGATTTTATAGGGACAGTCCCGATTTTTTGGAGCTTTTTCTTATATAGGCTCCTATTACCCCCCACACCCTGTCCTGATTTTTCACACTTGCTGTCTGGTCACCCTAGGCACAGTACAATAGAAATTAACAAGTGAGGAGAAGTTAATCATAAAAAAAAACAATTGATCTTGGGCTTAACCCACTTAGCCACTCTGCATATGTTTTCCCTGTTGTAAAATGGGAATAACAATACTGTCTCATCACAAAGGTATCATGAGGCACTGAATTCATTCATGTTTGCAAAACATTGGGATCTCAGATGGAAGGTGCTATAAAAGCACAAAGTATTATTGTTCATCATCATTAATATTCAACCACAACAGCTTGGAAACATCGTTCAAAAATATTCCAGTTCTCCAACCACCTTCTTCTGCTTAAATCTTCATGTAAGACCATGTCTACATTATAAGGACCATAGTGGCATATCTACAGTGTTATAACTGTGCCAGCATAACCCCATAGTGCAGACGCTGCCTACAGCAATGGAAAGGGTTTCTCCATCACTCTAGGAACACAACCTCCCTAAGCAATGGTAGTTAGGTTGACAGAAGCATTATTCTGTTGACCTACCCTAACCAGGGGTTAGATCAGCATAGCTACAGAACTCAAGGGGGTGGATTTTTCACACCACTGAGTGCTGTAGCTATGTTGACCTAAATCTTCAATGTAGGCCAGGCCCAAGAAACTAGGAAGAGTTGAGGAAAACTTCTGCCTCATACCTTGTCTACACTACAGCTGTGTTGCCAGTAGAGCTATATGGCAGAGCCCCCTAGTGTAGACGCAGCATAAGCCAACAGAAGGAGTTTTACTGCTGGCGTGTTAACACCACCTCCTTGAACAATATTACCCATGTTGACATAAGCACTCTTCTCTCAGCATAGGTACGCTGGCTGTTTTACCATGTCAGCTAGGGGGTGTGGTCTATTCACACCCTGAACGACACAGCTATGCCAACAAAACTTTGGAGTGAAGACCTGGCCTTAGCTACAAGAAGACAGGTGTTCCCCAGGTTCAGACTTAACATAAATATAGAGTCTATCTAACATAGTCCCATTCTTTCACCATCAATTGTTCCTCTTTCTAAGTTTGACCTTAATGCAAAGCTAATCAACACTGCAGAAGTAGATTAAATGTAAATGGATAGCAGAGCCACCCCAAAATTTCAAACTCCCAACATTTTATCCTCCAATCCCAGCCCACCAATACTCTCCCTCCCAGTCACTATTGTCTCCCTGGATAAAATGCAGAGTTCCTATTAATGCACAGCCCCTTTCACACCACCAGGCCTGGAGCCCAAACATCTTGTCTCAACTGAGTGACTGATCCTACTTTTGCAAGTATTGGGTTTTTTGCTTGCTAATGAAATACTAACTGCAGAGAAGGAGAGAAAAACAGAATGGGGCACACTAAACAAGAGATATGTGTATTACTGACTCAGCAATGGGTAGTGGCATACAGGAACTCCAGGTGAAGCTATGGCTCTTCCTAGTCTAATTCTAGCTTGGCTGGTGGTTCAATTTTTGCAAGCACTGAATCTGTGGAGGTACTGCTAGCTCAAGCAAACTCAGTCATGAATACAACTTGTGAAACATTAGTTTATAATCTTCCAAGACTTTCCATTACAAATTCAGGCATTAACATGGAGGTTAAACTACAGGAATCATTATGGCCTAGAAATGAAGCCATTTACACACAGCCCTGCATTCGAGCTGCACCTGGGAAGGTTTGTAGCCTGAGGTGTTCCCGGTGTGCAAACTGCTTCCTCTTTTATTCCAGTTCCCTGCCCTCTACATGCTATTGTGGAAGACTTAGGGCCACCTCCACACCTGCTCCCCATCACCTGTGGGGCCACAGGCTGCAGCCCCCCAAGCACATAAACTGCTATTGTCCACAGCTTTGTGTGGAACACAAGGATGAAGAGGCTCATTATTAGTAGTATTACAATAGCACCTAGACGCCCTGACCAAGACAGGCCCCTTGTGTTAGGCCCTTTACAAACACAAAGTAAATATCTTGTGCCTGTCTAAATCCTTGGACCCCTGCACACTCATGCATGGGTCAGGAACAGTCTGGCCCCAGTAGTGAGAGTAGGAGGAGGAGGAGGATTGGTAGGTAGGGAGGAGTTCCAACTTCAGTTTAACCTCCCTTTTTCAGTTACACAAAAATGTGTTAAATTAATTTTTAGGGAGAAAATGTTTGTGTTTTATCTCAACCCAGAGGTGATTCTTGCGGTGCTTGTTCTTGAAAGTCTGAGTGCAATCCATTCCAACTATTTGCCAGTTATGTGTGCCCGAAGAACACCCCATTCTCTCTCATATGTTCCAAACAAACATTTTTGCACATGGATAACTCCACAACGGCAGAATCATCAGCCCTGGCTTGATTTGTAGACCTTATTGAGAAAATAATCACGTCAAGTTATGAGCATTCAAAATGGGGACATTTCCTAAAGAAGTGCAATAGAATTTTGCTATCCACTTTTGTTTTTAAATCAACCTTAAAAGCTTAGAACACTGGGGCTGCTGAACCATTTAGGTTTGAGATGATTGAAGATTTTGAGACAGCTAAGGTTTCAGATGGATAAGACCAAGAAAGCGCTTTTGCTCTCTGGTATTCATATAGTTCCAATCAATGTAGTATTCAGGCCTCCATTAAGGATGATTGCATTCCAGATGTGTTAAGCTGAAAAACTCCAGATTCAGTAAATTCCTGGGAGCCTAAAAGCTGATGTTGTGAGTGGTTTTCTTTCAACCTAATTTTTAAAGGACATTCCATGCCAAAATAGTGTTATACAATGTTCAAGTTGAGTATTAAATCCTCAACAGTCAGGAAATTTGAAAAGTTAAGGTTGAGTGCTTACCCCTAACTCTGTCCTCTTTTGTGTATTCCTTAAGCTCTCTCTTTCTATATCTTTGTTTTACTTGCTGAATAATAAAATATGATATAATATAATATAAACTAGAATTTCTTATACAACCTTGACAGTACGATGAGAGTTCTGACTACACAACAGGATGCAGTGTCACAATCTAAATGGTCACTGGCTAAAATATGATACAGTCATCATGGTGAAATGAGCGATTTAGGCAACAGTAAGGTGGTTTGTCAGGTCCATTATTCTCTCTCTCTCTCTCTCTCTCGCAAAGCTGTTGTTTCATATAAAAATAAGCATTTATCTGTCTTCCAAAGCATTAGAACTATAAATACCTTGAGTGACAAATACTTCTGTCACAGCATTCAGGATATGTTCAGCAGCGTAATCTCAGGCATTGTGTAGAACTAACCATAGTGGGGCAGAGTCTACCCTGATAAAAGATTTCTGTGTGTTAAAGCTTGTTGGTTTGAAAAAATATACACACACACACACACACACACACACTTTTTATTTTAATTTTTTGCTTGGGTAATGTCATTACTTACACATTCTTCAGGCTGACTGTATGTATAGTTTGGCTTCTATGCTTTCACAGTAATACTAGTATTAAATAAAGTCCTAAACATTGTGTGGTATGTCGTTCAGGAAGTTTTATTGCAGAGAAATTCTGAAGTCTGGATGAATAAAGTTTCACATAGGAAAGCTGAGAAAGATTCAGGAATGATTCACATAGGTTGCATTAACCCCAGGGCTGGTGCAACCTATTAGGCGACCTAAGCAGTCACCTAGGGCGCTAGGATTTGGGGGGCGGCATTTTCTTCGGCAGCGACCACAACGGCTGGATCTTCGGCCACCCCAGTCATCGCCGGCATTTAGGTGGAGAGAGCTGGGGCAGGGGGGCACAGGGAGGGCCGCCTGCAGCAAGTAAGGGGGGGGGGGGTTCACGCAGGGGAACTCCCAGCCCCAGCTCACCCCTGCCCCGCCTCCTCCCCGAGCACGCCGTCGCTGCTTCACTTCTCCTGCCTCCCAGGCTTGTGGCGCCAATGAGCTTAGGTGCCGCAAGCCTCGGAGGCAAGAGAAGTGAAGCAGCAACGGTGTGCTCGGGGAGGAGGTGGAGCTGGGGTGAGCTGGGGCAAGGAGCTGCTGCACGGCTCCCCCGGCTGGCGGGTGGGGAGCTGCCATGGGGGAGGTTCCTCAGGGTGGGGGGATGGAGAGGTGTTGCAGGGCTCGGGGGGGTGGACGTTTCACGGGGGAGGTGCCTCAGGGTGGGGGGGGAAGGGAGCTGCCACAGGGCTCGGGGACAGGGGAGGATGCAAAGTGGAAGTTTCGCCTAGGGCACGAAACATCCTTGCACCAGCTCTGATTAACCTTCCCACCTCTCCACTCCCCAATCCCCAGAAGTAGATTACTTTCACAAAGTTATTAGTGAGCCAAACAGTTTTAATTCAGACTCTAAAACACAAGACAAGGCAAACATTATTATCTACTTGTTAAGACCTTCCCAAAGTTATTCTCAGTTTAGTTGTCAGACTGACACCTGTGCATCTTCCAATTGTCCTGTTTCTGGATTCTTGGTATAGCAGATTTGGTAGCTTCAAATTATACATGAAGTGTCTTTAAGGTGTCAAGAAAAAATTCACAATCTAAAATGTTTCCATTTGAACAGCAATCCCAAAAGGGTTCTCTTCAGTTTTAACAGAGTCTCTCTGAAGGTTGTGGTTTAATAAGGGAAATATTCTCTCATCACCATAGTCTCATCCTACAATTTAGAAGTAGCTGAATTGTCAGAGCAAATCAACAGATTACAATGATGCTATGGGTACTGAGATATTGTCATCTAGGGTTGAAATATTAGAACTAGTCTTTTTAACTCTTTGTTGTCTCTATTCTTTACATTTTAATTCTTTTTGTCGGAGCCTGTCTATGCCTACAACACGCAGAAGAACAATTCCCTACTGAATTCTTTGTAACTATATGCAAAAGTGTGTATCACTTTCAAGGCTCTTAAGAATTACACACACAAAAGCTTTAGATCTCACATAGGGAAAATACTGAGCTTTGAGATTCTATTTCAAATAGAATTCCTTATTGCCATCCTAATCCAGGTGGAGGGGAAGAGGGACAAAGTGAAAAGATTATGATAGCTAGTTGGGTTTACTCTCAGAGCTGGCAGAGTCTGGCTCTCAATATGGAATTTTGCACAGTTTATTTTAGGTATGTACAGCTAGCAACTGGAGTATGTCCCACATGCTAAACACTTGGAATTCCCCTGGAAGAAGTCTTGTTTCAAATTAAATTTAAGCACTCCAGAGCTAGTGGTTTTTGTTTCAAATTAACTTACTGTAGTGTTGTATTAGGTTTTGCTTTTATTGATATGCATCAGTCCTGAGCAATGGAACATACCAGCCTTCAGAATATGGACTGCCTTTTGTTTTAAATTTTATCTATTAACAATATATGTTTACACACACTCCCTCAACAGACATGGTCTCGCAGACTTTCTCAGCAGCTGTGACAACAACTGATGTCACCCCCTTTGCAGAAACTTCCACAAACATCTTCCAAAGGCCAAGTTAAATGAGAGATAGAGCTTATCGTCTTCTTTAAAGTGCTCTCAATGGGAGCAAGTCATGTGACCCTCTTCCTTGCCTGTGGGGTGTGGTATGTCACAGTTCCCATATCAGCTGGCACATGTGTGTGAAAGATATGAGACAGCAGAAAAGGAGTAATAATAAATAGTAATATCATTGAGACTGTTAAAGAGGGTGTGAGTATGTTGAGTAATTTCAGTGTGTGCTGTCACATTCTAAAAACAGGGGGAGCACTAGTCTGCCTATCATTCTGCACACACCACCTACTCAGCACAGACTGGGAGTGGTATTCCACTCATTCAGAGTGGCTATGGTAGATGCATGCTGATACTTCATAGGTGACTTGCAAAAGATTATTTTTTAAAAACTAGGCTTTGCCCATTGCGAGTTCTTTATACATCCAAAAGCAGCCAGAAAGGGATTGTTTGGTTTTTTAAAGTCATTCTCCCTCCCCACATACACTTGTTTTTAGCCTTTAAAACACTGGCAAGGTCAAATCTAGTCATCTCTGGTTTTATTAGAGGACCAGCTGGATGTCTCAATGGGTTATTTATGTATTTATTTATTTTACTGTCATCATATCTGAAGTGTAAGGTGGGTGTATTGAATCTTTCACAAAGATGGTTTTTATCCAAATTGTTAATTAATTGTTGAAGCAAAATAGGTGTTAACAAAGAACAGCATTTTTAAACAGTCTAACAAAACACCCTTCCCTTCTGAAGCCTTGTCTTCACTAGGAAAACTAGTGCTACTCTAGGCTCACTCGTAGTCTTTATTTCAACCTGCCAACGTGCGAGAGCTACAGGCTGTTGTCTCTTCACTAGCAGTTTACCTCTCATTAGTTACCATGTGTTCACTAGGTAATAATACACCTTCTTTCCTAGTAAATATGTACCTTTAGTTGTTCCACTTTCATGCTCTTGTTCTCCAATCATAGTGTCTTCCAGGGCAGACAAGACCTGATTTTCAGATGTTAAAATAAGCAGGCCAAAAATTACTTTGCAGGGAAAAGTCTACCTTTCAGGCCTTATTTACATACTTCATAAACTCAAAAGAGGGCATAAGCCCAATTTGTTTTCTCTTTGCAATTCAACTTTAATATTAGTGGTTTGCTTTTCTGCAGTGCGGCACAGTTCTCTGGATGCTTTGATCCTTTATCTCAGTGGTTCTCAAACTTTTGTATTGGTGACCCCTTTCACACAGCAAGCTTTAGAGTGACCCCCCCTTTATCAATTAAAAACCCTTTTAAAAATATTTAACACTATTATAAATACTGGCAATGAAGTGGGGTTGGCCATGGAGGCTGACAGCTCACAACCCTCACCTAATAGCCTGGCAACCCCCTGAGGGGTCACCAACCCGAGTTTGAGAACCTCTGCTTTATCTCAAACCTTTTTATTAAGGATTTTCTCACCAGTCTGCTCATTCAGACATCTACATTCTGCATGACCAGATGGCTTTTTGTATTGGAGTGGCAATGGCGCTGCATTCAGGCAAGCCTCGAGTGCAGATATGTAGCACTGGTGTAAAAAGCAACTTGTCATAGTGTGGGGTAATCCAATTTCAGATCTGGGTAAAGTGCACAAGTAAGTGCATGTCAGCTTTTACATTACTGCAGCACATGCATACTATGGCCAGGCCAGTTTTTGTTGGTACTCTACCACCAGTTAAGAGTATGATTCTCCCCTCCCCCACCCTCCGACATTTCTATACCAGCTAAAGCCCTAGTGTACATGCAATTATATGGCACAATAGTATTTCTGCCAATATAGCTTATTTCTCTTGGGGAACCTGTATAAGCTATACCAGCAAAAGCACTTTTTTTTTTTGGCCAGTATGAGCTGTATCTACACTAGGAGGGCTTGTTGGCATAGGTATACCAGTAAACATTTTCTAGTGTAAACCTGACCTTAGGATTTAACCAGTGTGGCTCCATCAGTGTAGATACATTGATACAAAAATCCCCCATTTGGCCAGGCCTTTAATTCGAGAGGATGAGGCTGTGACTATGTAATGGTGGGGTTTCTTCTAGAGAGGTGTTAAGTAGGGCTTCTGATTTTAGTTTTAACCAATAAATACTAATAAAAACACCCCTCCTTTCATCTCCCCTTCCAAAATGAAATCACTGTTTATCCAATAAACACTAGAAAAACATCAGAACTGGTGGCTTGTGTCTAAGGGTGTGTCTGTAATGCACTCGACAGGATTGATTTCTAAAGCACCCTAATGCGTTGTGTGTTAACTGGTCTGAGTAGATCCTGCTGGTGCACACTAAGGGTTCCCTAGTGTGCTTTAAGGTAGTGCTGTTGGAAAGAGTATTACTTTAAAGTGCACTAGGGAATATTACAAAGAGATCACTCATATATACATTACTCATAATAAATACGAAGAGAAAGCCTCCCTAAAACAGATTTTTGGACATTTACATAAAACTCAAATTGCTAAAAACAGATCTCCAAAAATTAAATGAATAAAGCCTGACAAACAGAATCCCTAGGTTAAACTTTAAAGTACACCTCTACCTTGATATAACGCTGTCCTCGGGAGCCAAAAAATCTTACTAGGTTATAGGTGAAACCGCGTTATATCGAATTTGCTTTGATCCACCAGAGTGCGCAGCCCCGCCCCCCCGGAGCACTTCTTTGCCCCGTTATATCCAAATTTGTGTTATATCGGGTAGCGTTATATTGAGGTAGAGGTGTATTAATCTCAGGTTTGATTATGGGTATGACTTCACAGTGGAGTTAGCCCAGGATCTTACCCCAAGCCCTTTCCTGTCCAGACACAAAAGTCTCACCCAAGTTTGATGGTGTCTTCAACCCAGGCTAGCCAGCTTTTCTGGCATTACAAGCTAAAAGCCAAGTGACGCTTTCACTTAGGCTGGTATCCCACCCACTTGCAGTGAGCATGCAGGTTAAATCACTTGAATATTGATAGTCCGTCCATGCCTTCCCACAATTCCTCTACATGCACACACAGACAAGTGCTCCCACAGTCAACTTAGAAAGAATCATAGAGTGGACCAGCTTACTACAGCACAGAGAACCATGGACTATGCTCCCATATCTGCCAACATACATAGGTGAGTCACACGGGATCAGTGAGGACACATTAACTCCAGTGAGGCTTTGCAGAGTGCCTGGTCACACCTGGATAGGCAAACGCAGGTGCTCAGACCTGGGTGCTGATTATCTGAGCCCTCTCTGTGGTGAAGACATACCCTAACAGTTGCTGCAGTCTCCTTATTATGTATGGCTTTTGTTAACATTATTCTTTTGGACATGTGGTTCGATTTGTTTGTTTGGGAGTATTTTTGGTGGATAAACAGTATTGCCAAAACCAAGGTTTCAAAAATCATGAATCAAGCCCCAAAAATCATGAGATATGCTTACAAATCATGAGATTTAAAAAACAACTTTGGGAATCCTTTTATTTGCCTTCTAGTTTGAACTTTTAGAGCTCTGTTTCCAGCTTTTCTTTGCAACCATGAGGGCTAGAAACTTTCTTCTTTTTTTTTAATTAAATTTGAGATTCTGATATATTCACATGACTCCAGGAGCTGCGACTTTATGAAAAATAATAAGTATCACAAGAGTCTGCAATAAAATAGTCCAAGTGACAACACTCTATAAAACATCTTTGAATTTTCTTTCTGCTTGACTATTTTCTCTGGCTAAAGGTTCAGCAGCCATTGTATTGATTCCATGACGAGCAAGAATAGCATGCCTACTTTTTATGAGTTTGTCACCTGCACTACAAAACGGACTGAAGCTGAACCACTGCTGAATACTGGTCAGCTATCAGCAATGGTTCAGTTCATTAATGCTGACAAGGCCATAGACTCCCTCAAGGCTGCTCTGTCCTCATATTAGTAGCCATTCTGGTTTTCTCAAACAGCCTTCACAGGGAATGGAATCAATGCAAAAATCCTCTGATGAAGGTGGTGTGATGTAGCAGAACTACAGTGGAGGTTCAGGGAAGATGATTAGAGGCAAGGAAAGATTGGAATGAGATAATTTAAAGGAAAAAAACAAATAAAATGGGACATGATAAAGGCACACCAAATAATGAATGGCATTGAGAAGGCAAATTGTAAAACTGTACACATGCTTTTGCCCTTTCTCATAATGTAGGAATAAAAGGATATTGAAAGGGAACTAATTTAAAACTGACAAAAGGAACCCCTTTTTAATAAGATGTATAACCAACTTGTGGAACTCACTACCACAAGATATTATTGAGGCCAAGAGAGTTGTAGGATTCAGAAAGAATTAGATGTTTATAGGGAAATAAGAACATCCAGAGTCATGTTAGTTAAGTTAAACCAAAGACGCTTTAGAAGGAATATAAAGCTTCATGCTTCAGGACAATTAAGAAGAAACTTCATTCCCTAAGCAAGGCTGACTCCAGGCACCAGCAAAGGAAGCAGGTGCAAGGGGGCAGCACTCCGTCTGTGATTGGGGCAGCATGTCTGGGTCTGTGGTGGCAATTCGGCAGCGGGTCCTTCAGTCCCTCTCTTGCTCTTCGGCGACACTTTGGCGGCGGCTCAATCAGAACACTTCTAGTCCTCAGAGGCACTTCAGCAGCAGCTCAATCGCTCTGCTTCAGCCTTCGGTGGAAATTCGGCGGCAGCAAAATCGGGTTTCTTTTTTCTCTTTTTTTTTTCTTTCGCTGCTTGAGGTGGCAAAAAAGCTGGAGCCGGCCCTGTCCATAAGAGTCCACTACAGGGTTTCTTGCACTTGCTTCCATAGCATCCGATACTAGCTACTGTCAGACACAGGATAACTTGAACTACTGGTTTAATCCAGTATGGCATTTCTATGTTCCAATCCATAGGGTTTGCTCAAATAAAGTCAGTACTGAGTTTTGCTATGTAGATTTGTGTAGATTCTTTGGGGGGGGTCACTCAAGCTCCTTGGGAGGCAGTGTGGAATAGTGACAGGGCACTGGTTTAGGAATCAGGAGATTTAGGTTCTATTCCCAGTTTGTCCACTCATCTGCTGTGCGTGCTTGACAAATCATTTCACCTGTTTCCACTAGCACTCTTGTCCATTAGTACACTTGTCAATCTTATCTATTTAGAGCATAAGCGCTTCAGAACAGAAGCTGTCCCTGTGTCTGTACAGAGCCTAGAACAATGTGGCCTTGACCTTGGTTGGAGCCCCCAGGCACTGCTGTAGTGCAACTGATAATAATACATGATACACAAGATATTAACAGTGTTGCAAATCTGCATCCAAAACTTGGAAGGGGGCAATTTCAGTTTACCCTTACCTTCCATTATGAGACAGCTCCCACTTCTGTTGTACAACCCATCTCAGCCTGCCAACAAAAGAGACCCTGATGAGAACTGACACCGGCACCATGGTTCATAGCCTTGCCAAATATGTGTCAGGTTTATTTTTCTAATGAGAGATTCCAGCGCTCTTCCTTGAGCATCACAAGTCAGACTAGTCCAGCCCAAGAATGCCATAGCTCTAACACTGGGTACACACTGAGGCCATGCTTGGTATTCCTTCCCTAGCGTTTACACTGTCTGAGGTATTATAAAATCCTCTCAGCTTACACATGACAAAAATAAGGCAGAGTGGTGTAAAGACTTGCCTATGGTCATTCTGTAAGTTAGTGGCAAAGTGTGGTGTTTAGATGTTGCTTGTAATTACTAGAACTGGAAGCACTGACTGTTGGGAGTCTGAAAGGACAGGAAACAGGAAGGAGGGGGAGGAGTTGAGGAGGCAGAGTGAGAGTTACAGAGGATGCAATAAAGAGGTTTCCACTTTAAAAATAAAGTCCTGTTGAAGTTTGTTAGTACCTTGCCTGGTTGATACAACACAAAGCTACCAGGAGAAGCCAGAACTCCTTCTCTCAGTCCAGTGCTTCACCCACAAGACCATCCTCTCCTCCCCACAGCCTCTTGCAGATGGCATTCAGTACATAATGGAGATTACATTTTCTTTAAGAACACAGACAAGCCCGCTGAGGTTCTACCAGCTGGCACCAACTTTGCTGTGATACCACATCTATTACAAAGCCCACTGGAGCATGCAACTAGCTCACAAGGGATCAAGGAAGTTAGGTTACTATTATTCATTTATTATTTCTACTACAATAGCTTCCAGAAGCTCTAATCAAAATTAGAACCTCAGCAATAGAAAGTAAGCTCTTCAAGAAAGGACCTGACCTTCACAGTGTGACTATATAGTGCCCAGTACAATCAGCCCCCAGCTTGGTTGGGGCTCCTAGGTGCCCCCACACTTCTCAAAAATAAATCATTGTAGGGGCCGTACAAGAACATAGGATATGGTCACAGCAATGAGGGGAGCCCTAGTGTAGTTGAGACACTAGTGGTCACTAGCATTTTAAACGTAATCATGCAGACAAGGCTGCTGGAGATGGACTGAATCAGTCCCTCCCCCTAGCTTAGCTTGACTCAGCACCCCCGAGTCAACCCTGCCCACTTTGGTGACAGAGCTCCCCACTGCAGCAGAGGACATAGATGGCTTGTGCAGGGGCGGCTCTATGTTTTTTGTCACCCCAAGCACAGCAGTCAGGCAGCCTTCGGCGGCGTTATTGTGGGAGGTCCACCGGTAATGTGGATTTGGCAGTGGTTCTGCAGGTGATCTGCCGGTCCTGTGCCTTCGGCGTACCCGCCGCCGAATTGCTGCCAAAACCACGGGATCAGCAGACTTCCCACAGAAACGCCACCGAAGTCTCCCTGACTGCCTCCCTCACGATGACCAGCATGCCGCCTCCCCGACCCACAGCTTGCCGCCCCTGGGTTTGTGTTGTTACACCCCCACAAATCTAGCTGCAGATAGCAGCTAGATTTGGCCTGGGCTTGGTTCTAGTGGTGCAGCAGTTGTGGCCTGTCACCTCTAGCACAATCATTTTTACTGTGCTAACTGCGCTCACAGCTGCTACCTCACTGCATTTATCATTGCTGTAGCTGCACTAGTCAAACTGTGGTTGCTGAGCACCTGAAACCCTTGAGAAGCCCTGTGCTGTGGCAGAAAGAAGGGCTTTCAATATTCTTCCAGGCAAGTCTTCTGCAGAGGCAAATACGGCTTTTTGCATATTTCCCCCCCCCCCCTTTTTTCCACTGCTGGGATGCTCTCAATGGCTCTATTAGGTGTTTGTTTTAAAAAAAAAAAATCTTTCCCATACGGATGAGATGCCAGCTGTGAATTAACAGCATTTATAAAGCTTTGCCAAAGGCTCTCAGAGTTGTAAGTTACACACATGGCGCTGTAGAAAGTAAAAAAGCCCTGCTTTCATTAGGCCTGAAATGTGGGGTCCCGTTGCCCCTACATCCGCAGAATTCACAGGGCAGTGGATGAGAGAGCGAGCAAAGTGAATTTTAAATCCAAGACTTGTGACCTCATCAGCATAGCCTACAAGGCCATTCACAAAGGGCGATCTATAGTACAGTGTTTGAAACACAGCAAGTCTGAATGCAGCAGAGGCACCAAGGGCCTATGTGAAAAATGTATTCTGTGTTGAAAGGAAGTTAGCCTGTTTTGATCCAAGGTGTTAATGGGCTATCCTCTTTCCCCAGCAGCAGCCTGCTTACCTGAAAATATGAAAACTTCTCTAACGATGCAGTTAGTGTGTACTTGTTATGAGACCCTTCTCAAGGAAAAAAAAATATTTTTTTTTGCATCCACATATAAGGAAATGGTTAGCTTCAGTGCCCATTATCAGCCATATTCACTAAAAATGAAATTTGTGCAGTTGAATGGCAAGTTTTAAAGTATTTTGGAGTATGTGGGCATGTATACAATACGGAGAGGTACAGACCGGACTGGGTTTAAGAGAGCTTGTTTATATCAGTAGGTACCTTTCCTGTTCTCATTGATGTCAATGGAAGTTTTGCCATTGACATCAATGAGAACAGGACTGAGCTTTTAGTCACATGAGAAGATACTGCTTTTGGCCTGGAAAAGATTGCTTTTCTAGTTAGGGAAATCTCCAGAATGAAGTTAAAAACAATGGCACTGGAGGAAAACAAACAAACAGCGGATCACAGATATTTTTAAGGTGGAAAAGAACACTTAGCTCATCTGGTCCATCATTCAGGCAGAATAGCCATATTCCCTACAGCCGTGTCTAGATTCCCGCTCCCTCCACTCAGGGACAGCTCCAGGCACCAGCCAAGCAAGCTCGTGCTTGGGGCGGCAGATTCTAAGGGGTGACATTCCGTCCAATCCTAGGGCGGCATGGCCGCCCCCCCCTTTTTTTTTGTTTGCCGCTCTAGCCGCCCTGTAGGGGGCGGCGGCGCGGAGGAGGGGAGCGCCCTGCTGGGAGCCAGCTGCGCGGTCCATCTGCCCCAGCTGGTGTCAGGTCTGCAACAAGCCCGGCAGCCCGCGTCCTTCCCTCCCCGCCGACCGGAGCAGCGTGGAGCCCTCCCGGCAGGCGGCGCGGCGGGAGGGGCCAAGTGGTGAGCTCCCTGGCTGAAGGAAGCCCTGACTGCTCCCCTTCTCTCTCTCCCCCACTCCCTTCCCCTCCCCGCTGCTAGCCGGGGCGCGCACTCCACTGCCCAGGGCACGTCTGCAGCGCAGGGAGTCCCACTAGCTGAAAGTTTGCACCCTGGCTCCGGCCGCCCCACAGGTTTGGGGTTTTTTTCTCTTGGGGCAGCAAAAAAGCCAGAGCCGGCCCTGCCTCCACTGTCCGTCCCCCCGCCCCCTCCAAGAAAAAATTCTACCACTACTAAAGATCCACTGGCAGTAGCAACAATGAGAGTGCTAATATAGACAGGGCAGCAGCCATTTTGTCACCAGGCCATTGGAGATCTAGATGACACAGCAGCAAAAATCTTGGAGGATACCATACTTTATCTACGCCACAGCTCCCACCTGTGGTTGCAACAGTAGGAAATTTTAAGGAAAAGTAGACTAGTTTAGGCAAGGTCTAGAAGTGCTTGTTTTCCTTCTTCAGATTTTAGTGACATACATGGGGATTTCTCTGTGATGCTCTGAGGTTCTTTTACTTGTTAATAGAAAAGCTCTCTTGACTCACTTTTCTATTGACCCAAATTGCCTCCCGTACACACAATGTTCTCTAATATTTTAGATCCATGTGCGGAATGAATTTTGTTATGTGCACCAATGCGGAGGTGATATGTGGCAGGGGTGGGGCCAAGGGGCTCGGAGTGTGGGAGGAGAACCCACAGGGCTCAGGGCTAGGGCAGAACCTTGGGGGGTGGGGAGGAGAGGGCTCTGACTGTGGGGGAAGGCTCTGGGGTGGGGCTGGGGAGGAGGGGTTCAAGCTTCTCCAGGGCTGCGGTGGAGAAAGAGGACTCCCCCCAGCCCTCTCTCACTGCAGCAGCCTGAGGCCGGGGGAGAGGCGCCTTCCCCTGGCCAGCCGCAGAAGCTCCCTCAAGCCTGACTCTCCCCTAGGTGTGACCTATAAGGTGAATTAACCCCTTCTGAGTCACCTTAACCCCTTCAGGGCTGGTGTGGGGCAAACACCCTATCACACATACACCCATTTTCCTTAAAACAGTCCATAAAGGTTAAAGTTTGCAACTGTTAGCTCCTGTTAAAGGCTGGACTATACACTGCGGAGTGGCACAGGCATGCCATTACAGGGGATCAATTTGGAAACAAAATCAGAAGGGAAAGGCTGCGAAATATAAGAAGCAATTGCTCTTCAATATAAACAACACAGAAAGAGCTAGAAGTGAAAATTGGACCCAAACAGAATGACTGGGAACCTACACATGGCCAATAGAATGATGATATCACTATCAGCAGAAAGGCACGATCCTGCAAGGTGCTGACTGATCTCAACTGAGAAGACCACAATGCCATGATTCACTGTAGGGCCTGATCCTGTCAGTTGCTGAACATCCTCAATTCCCACTAACTTCATTGAGAGCTGTGGGCACTCAGCATCGCTCAAGATCAGACACTACCAAATGTAAATGTGAGCTACTGAGTGGTGGTTGCAAACAGATAGCTACCTACCCTTTCAGTGATACATCCACCCTGCAAAAAAGCCCCTTGGTGAAACTGTCATTGCTAATTTTCTCTTCTCCAAATGTTCCTATTTTAATAGTAGGATTGCCAAATAAATAAGCCACAGAATTTATTTTGCTGCTTATTTTTAAGTATTGGACCTAGGAAAGCTGAGAAGTGTCCATTTATGTTTGGGGAGAAACAAAAAGACTGAATTAATCAGAGAATTACTCACACCCTGTACTGTAAAAAGCACTTTACACATTCACGATTCTATCCCTTTCTTAGGGACAGGAGGGCTCCATGCATTTGGCAGATTCTGCTTCACAGTTCTACAAAAGCTGAGAGGCTTTATGCTGCATGCTGCTTTTGTTTGCTTTGCTTCTTGGGTTCTCATTTACAAAAGTGAATTGAAAGAAAGACCACTGGAACTGGGTTCTCAAGTGTCATGCTCAGTCTTAACTTGAGTTTTTATTTTATGCATGTTATTGGAAAAAGCACACCAAAAAATATTCTATTGGTCCTAAGGTTAAACAAATAGTTGTACTAAGGAACAGAACAATTGAGAGATTTATAATAGTGATGTTCTGGCTTGCCTTGGATTAACACGATGTGATTCCTTCTGCATTGTTGTTTAATGCAGAAAGGTCACTAGCAGAACCCTGGCAGCAAACGACAACCAGAGAAGTGAAAAAGCTACTCTGATGCCGTGTGTATACTCAAAATAACATTTTGTAACCCTGTAAAGTTAAACTATTTCCATAACTGGGAATCAGATCGGTTGTACTTGGAAATGCATGGACTTGTGTGAAGCAGCTACCATAGTGTATGCGACCAGTAGCTGAATTATTACTATATTATGAAGATATGGCCCCATGCCAATGAGTTTAAACTCTAGATTGGGTTTGAAAGGACATTCTGAACACAAAAGGCAGCCAGTGGCTGGTGAATCTGCAGCTTTGGATTGCTGGAAGCAGTGTAGACATAAAGATGCATTTTTAAATGAAGATACCTGTCTTTGTGGAGTGGTTGCAGACACTTCATAATTATGGTGGCAGATAAGTTTCTGCTTAAAGCTGCCCCTAACACAACTTTTCACACTGCTTGATTTATATAAAGAGCCATCATGGGATATGCATGTTTTGAGGAGGAGTATAGATGAGGAAGAGCCTTTGGTAGCTGAGGAGAAGAAGGGAGTTCCAAAGGCAGAGAGATACAGGGATGAACTCACAAAGTGGGAGAATGAAACAAAAGGAGCGCCACAGCAGTCATGGTGGGAGAAGCATATGCAGTGGGAACGGGGAGGAGGAGGAAATGAGGGCAGGGATGGATTATGCATGGCTTGGAATGTGAGGATGACAAACCTGAGGTCAGAAGAAAGCCAATGTAGAGTTTCCAATAAGGGGTATGACTTGGGGCACATCTATGCTGGTGCTTTTGTTTTGCACTGGTGTAGCTACACCAATGTAGTAGCTTCACCAGTGCAAAATCCTAGTGTACACACGCTGCATTAACTTAAAAGTGACTTGTGCCAGTATGTCTTTTACCACTTTACAAATTGCACCAGCAAAGTCACTTTTTGCACTAAGTGCAGCAAATCTGCACTAAGGTTTTACTCTGGCACAGCTACATCATGTTAGCACATTCACTACTCTTTCTTGTATTGATAAAAATGAAATACAGCGGCCATAAGGTGGGAAAGATTGTTCAAGGGAAGTGGAGGGGAACAAAGGGTTAAAACTATATTAGCAGATCATTGAGTAAGAAGGTAGGTTCCAATGTAAAGGGACCACTCTAAACAGCTAAGTAAAAGGAAGAGCAGAAAAATGGTAATAGCCTGCTGTTGGAAAATTAATAAAAACATGACATGCACAAAGGGCAGATGCAGTGGGGAACCTTTGTAGTTATCCCAGATTAATTTTAGAACTGCAATTGACTTTTTTTGTTTCCTGCTTAAGCTCATCACACGGAGTCAGCTTTTGCGCTACATAAATCTGCAGGAATTCCCCTGCAGATAATAGAATTACTCTAGATCTAAATCAGTGTAACCAAGAACAGAACCTGGCACATGAGCTCCCCTCATGGATCCCACATAATATCACAGATGGGCTACTTCTTGATTCTGAGATATATTGTGTTCAACTGGTCCAGACGTGTCTGAGAGAGAGAGAGAGAGAGAGAGAGAGAGACTGATAACACTGGCTTCAGCTACACTTGGCAAGGGCAGGCACTGTGCCAGCCAACTTCCTAAATGTATTTCAGCCACTAAATCTCAGTCCTGAACTACATCAGTCCCTGCTATTCCAGTCCTGGGCCTCTGGAGAACAGAGAGTGCCACTCATGCAGAATTGTACCCATGTGTATAGAGGAGGCTCATGATAAGGATGAGCGGGGACTAAAATGAGATGGCAACAAATGAATTTCCCTTGTGTGACCTGTTTCCCAGATTTGAACCGCTCTAATGGTTTGAACCAAAGCCCACTGCAGGCATTTGGAATCTTTCCATTGATTTCAACAGGCTTAAGACCCCAAATCAGGAAGCTATTTAGGCACACGTCTCACTGAGTGCCAATGAGTGTCTCAACTTTTTAAAAATATGCAGCTAAAGAATAATTAAACATTCACGGTTATCAAGTGCAGAGTTATATATTTAAAGGTGACCTCCAAAGGAAAAATATGGCGCGCTCGCCTCATCTTTCATCAGCTTTTTTATTTTTATGATCGAGGGAGGATGCAGGATGGCTTAACGGGAACCACAAGGGATGATAGGAATGGAAGGAGCTTGCAACCAGGGGGGACGGAGGATAGGTTAGAGGACCGCACTGTCCCCAGGCAAAGGCAGGTCTATCTGATTGGGGATTCCATACTGAGAAGGTTGGACAGGCCTGTGACCAGGGCCGATCCAGAGAACAGAAGGGTGTGCTGTCTACCGGGCGCTAAAATACGGGATGTGGACCTGAGGTTGAAAAGGATCCTAAGAGGAGCAGGTAAGAACCCATTGATCATCCTTCATGTAGGAACGAATGACACGGCTAGATTCTCGCTAGAGAGGATCAAGGGAGACTATGCCAGGTTGGGTAAGACGCTCAAGGAAATTGAGGCTCAGGTGATCTTCAGTGGGATTCTACCTGTCCCTAGGGAAGGGTGCCAAAGGGGTGACAAGATCGTGACGATAAATAGTTGGCTGAGGGAGTGGTGTTACAAGGAGGGCTTTGGGATGTATGGGCACTGGGAGGCTTTCGGGGACAGAGAACTGTTCTCACGGGATGGGCTCCACCTAAGTAGGGAAGGAAGTAGAATTCTAGGAGGGAGGCTGGCTCATCTGATTAAAAGAGCTTTAAACTAGACATTGGGGGGAGACGGTTGGGAGAGGTCCAGGTACTCTCCACACCAAATTTATACATTGAGAGTGAGAACAACAGGATAACAACAGATATAGCCAGAGGGGGAGGGTTAGGTATAAGGAAGAGGGGGGGGACAGATACTAGACCGACAGGTCATACTGGTAGTACTGTGTCCCTACCAAGTTGGGTGAAAAGGGTGAAAGGAGCCAAACAGCAAAAATTAGGATGTTTGTTCACCAATGCGAGAAGCTTAGGTAACAAAATGGAGGAACTGGAGCTCCTGGTCCGAGAATTGAAACCGGATATCATAGGAATAACCGAAACATGGTGGAACGGTAGCCATGACTGGAGTACAGGTATGTAAGGGTATGTGCTGTTTAGGAAAGACCGAAACAAAAGTAAAGGTGGGGGAGTAGCATTGTATGTCAATAATGAGGTGAAATGTAACGAAATAACTAGCAATGCAATGGATAATATGGAGTCTGTTTGGGCAATGGTGACATTGGGGAAGAAAACTACTAGAGCGTCCCCTGGGATAGTGATTGGGGTGTGCTATAGACCGCCGGGATCTAGCCTGGATATGGATAGAGAGCTCTTTAATGTTTTTAAGGAGGTAAACACTAATAGGAACTGCTTGATCATGGGGGACTTTAACTTCCCGGATATAGATTGGGAAACAAATGCTAGTAATAATAATAGGGCTCAGCTTTTCCTAGACGTGATAGCTGATGAATTCCTTCATCAAGTAGTTGCTGAACCGACAAGGGGGGATGCCATTTTAGATCTGATTTTGGTGAGTAACGAGGACCTTGTTGAGGAAATAGTTGTAGGGGACAACCTTGGCTCGAGTGATCATGAGCTAATTCGTTTAAAAATAAATGGAAGGATAAACAAAATTGCATCTGAGACTAAGGTTTACGATTTCAAAAGGGCTTACTTTACTAAATTAAGGCGACTAGTTAGGGAAGTGGATTGGACTAACATATTTAGGGATCTAAAGGCGGAGGACGCCTGGGGTTACTTCAGGTTGAAGTTGCAGGAGCTATCAGAGGCCTGTATCCCGAGAAAGGGAAAACGGTTCGTAGGTAGCAGTTTTAGACCGAGCTGGATGAGCAAGCGTCTCAGAGGGGTGATTAAGAAAAAACAGAAAGTGTACAAGGACTGGAAAATGGGAGGGATCAGCAAAGAAACCTACCTTATTGAGGTCAGAGGGTGTAGGGAAGCAGTGAGAAAGGCAAAGAGCCGGGTGGAGATGGACCTAGCGAAGGGGATTAAAACCAATAGCAAAAGGTTTTTTAGCCATATAAATAGGAAGAAAACCAAGAAGGAAGAAGTGGGACTGCTTAAAACTTTAAACGGAGTGGAGATTAGGGATAATCTTGGCATGGCACAATATCTAAACGAATATTTTGCCTCGGTCTTTAATGAGGCTAATGAAGGGCTAAGGAACAGTGGTAGAGGGACTGACGGGAATGAAGATATGGGGGTAGACATTACGGTATCTGAGGTAGAAGCCAAACTTGAACAGTTTAACGGAAGTAAATCAGGGGGCCCGGATAATCTTCATCCTAGAATATTAAGGGAATTGGCGAGTGAAATTGCAAGCCCGTTAGCGATGATTTTTAATAAATCTCTAAACTCGGGGGTTGTACCGTTTGACTGGAGATTAGCTAATATAGTTCCTATATTCAAGAAGGGGAAAAAAAGTGACCCAGGTAACTACAGGCCTGTTAGTTTAACATCTGTAGTATGCAAAGCCATGGAAAAAAATTTAAAGGAGAGAGTGGTTACGGACCTTGAGGCCGATGGCAACTGGGACAAATTACAGCATGGTTTTACGAAAGGTAGATCGTGCCAAATCAACCTGATCTCCTTCTTTGAGAAAGTAACAGATTTTTTAGACAAGGGAAATGCGGTGGATCTAATATATCTTGATTTCAGTAAGGCGTTTGATACGGTACCGCATGAGGAATTACTGGTTAAATTGGAAAAGATGGAGATCGAAATGAAAATCCAGAGGTGGATAAGGAGCTGGTTAAAGGGGAGACTGCAGAGGGTCGTATTGAAGGGTGATCTGTCGGGTTGGAGGGGGGTTACCAGTGGAGTTCCTCAAGGTTCGGTTTTGGGTCCGATTTTATTTAATCTATTTATCGCTGACCTCGGAACCAAAAGTAGGAGTGGGCTGATAAAGTTTGCGGATGACACCAAGTTGGGAGGTATTGCCAATTCGGAAAAGGATCGGGATATCCTCCAGGGAGATTTGGATGACCTTGTAAACTGGAGTATTAGTAACAGGATGAAATTCAATAATGAGAAGTGTAAGGTTATGCATTTAGGGATGACTAACAAGAATTTTAGTTATAAGCTGGGGCGCACCAGTTGGAAGTAACGGAGGAGGAGAAGGACCTAGGAGTCCTGGTTGATCGTAGGATGACTATGAGTAGGCAATGTGATGTGGCCGTTAAAAAAGCTAATGCGGTCTTGGGATGCATTAGGCGAGGTATTTCTAGTAGAGATAAGGAGGTGCTAGTCCCGTTATATAAGGCGTTGGTGAGACCTCATTTGGAGTATTGTGTGCAGTTTTGGTCTCCCATGTTTAAGAAGGATGAATTCAAACTGGAACGGGTACAAAGAAGGGCCACTAGAATGATCTGAGGAATGGAAAGCCTGTCGTATGAAAGGAGACTTGAGGAGCTCGGTTTGTTTTCCTTAACCAAAAGAAGGATAAGAGGAGATATGATTGCACTCTTTAAATATATCAGAGGGATAAATACCAGGGAAGGAGAGGAATTATTTCAGCTCAGTGCTAATGTGGACACGAGGACAAACGGATATAAATTGTCAGTCAGGAAATTTAGGCTTGAAATTAGACGAAGGTTTCTAACCATCAGAGGAGTGCAATTCTGGAACAGCCTACCGAGGGAAACGGTGGGGGCGAAGGACCTCCATGACTTTAAGATTAAGCTGGATAAGTTTATGGAGGGGATGGTATGATAGGATAACGGGTTTAGTCAATAGGTCAATAATGTGCCACACTGGTAATTAGTACAAAGGGTCAATGTTGGGATATTGTTAGCCTTTTCCAGAGGGTCTGGCTGGAGAGTCTTGCCCACATGCTCGGGGTTCAGCTGATTGCCATATTTGGGGTCGGGAAGGAATTTTCTTCCAGGGTAGATTGGCAGTGGCCCTGGAGGTTTTTCGCCTTCCTCCGAAGCATGGGGCAGGTGTCGCTTGCTGGTGGATTATCTGCTACTTGAAGTCTTTAAATCATGATTTGGAGCATTCAACAGCAGAGTCAAGGGAGAGAATTAGTTCAGGAGTGGGTGGATCGGCTTATGTGGCCTGCATCTTGCAGGAGGTCAGACTAGATGATCATAATGGTCCCTTCTGATCTTGAATTCTATGATTCTATGAAAACTTGAAAGCTTCCTTCAACCCCTAACAAAAAAAAAAAAAAGCACCAAATGTTCTGCTCTGGAATACTCTATGGTTGACCAGCAGGCCAGTACAATGATGACATCACAAGAACAATGGAAGTGAAAGTTGTTAAGAAAATGAATTTTTATTCAGATTGTCTAAAATAGTTTGGTTGCTGATAACTATTTAGCTAAACAAATGGAAGAAAAGCTTTCTGTTCAGAATTCCTCTCCATTAAGGTTGGGAAAAGATCCCAATATACAATTCTGAGTCAGAGATTCATAGATCTGAAGGCTGGACAAGACATTAGATCATCTAGTCTTACCTACTGCGTACCACAGGACATAGAATTTCACCCAATTACCATTGTACTGAGTTCCATAACTTGTGTTTAACTAAAGCATATTTAACCCAAGAAGTTCTCTAGAAAAAAAAAAAGGAAAGACATTCCTGAAATATCAGCCCTTGTCTACAACTTACTCCAGATAGACTGATTTAGATAGGGTGGTACAAAAGGCTGTGTGGACACTTATTTCAATTTAAACCAGGCTTACTGCTTAAGTTTAGCTTAAGTCAGTTAGGACTAGTCTACACACAGTTTTTGTACTGCTTTACCTGTATTTGGAAATTTAAAATGTTACATTTAGAATTTAAATGTATTAAATAAAGTTAGGAAGAAGCAAAGAGAGGAATCTCATGCTCTAGTGGGTGAGGAGGGTGCTCCAGATGCAACTGCAGTGGGCAATGGGGAGAAGTGGCTCCTAGACCATTGAGATGGGTTGGGAGGAAATGAGCAGCTGGTTAGGAGGACACACAAGGTGGAATTGCAGTAGCTGAAATGGAAAATCTCTCTGACATGACCAAAAGTTTCCCTCATGGGCAGAATCAAAGTTCCAGATGCTGCAATGGGCACCTTAACAAACAAAGAAGGTATATTCTGCTATCAAAAGTTGATTCTAAGATTTCTGGCCTTGGAAACAAAAAGTTGGGGTTAAAACCAGTCTCAGCAGAGATGGACCTGAGGAAAAAAAGGGAGACGTTGTGTTGTTGGAAGACTGTTGTTTTAAGTGAGACAGGGAAAGGTCTGCTATCTATTTATCTATGATAGGTACTGGTTAAGGAATGGTGGCTGGCAGATAATCAGGCCAGAAAGAAAATTGAGATTAGAGGGTGATACAATGAAGAGAATGAGGTTGGTGATGGCTTTAATGGCATTACAAGGAAGTAGTGAAATGGAGGAAGTGGTGGTTCAAGCATGGTTTGAGGGAGAAGGAAAATGGAATCATGTGTCTTTTCAGTCTTGAGAAGGTAGAAAACAACAAACCATCTTGCTGAAGCAGAGAAAGGGCTGGAGGAAGAAGTGCTGGGGAATAGAATGAGTAGTGTATAGTCCTGAACACTCACCATGATAAAGGGCAATGACTGATGACAAGAGTTACTGGCTCTTTGCACTCTGACTGTTATACTAACCTCTTTTTCTGAAAGATTTCCACTGTTAACACTGGTGCTGCAATGTCAACAGTAGGAGCATTAGTACAGTCAGGACTGCAGGCACCTGGAAGCTATATCATCTAGCCCAGGCCTGCACAACACCGTGATCATGTCTACACTAGTGCCCCCACACTGGAGCTGCACTGGCAGGACCAACAGTAGGAAATGTTAGAGGAAACGTTAACTGTAGATAAAATCTCTGAAGAGCAACATCAGGCCATGTTTTCTGCAACCAGGAGACTTGTACCCTACTTTACACAAGCAAATGCAATGTAAATGAGGGGTGAATTTAGTCTGTCACATCAAGAGTTTCTTTATGTCTCACAGGAGTAATAGCCCTTTCCTCAATATCAGGCCATGCTTTGGAAATGCCTCATATTTCACTTTCAAACAGCTGACTGGAAATGAACTCTGTATGACACAACCTAGTGGCCCCACAAAATTAACCCTAATCTAGTTTGAACTCATTTGCTCTTTATATTTGCAGTCACTCCTATGGACAGATTTGTTTACACAGCATATTTAGCTACGTTTGAAATTATATTCTTAGTAGTAAAGAAAAACAAACCAGAAAAAATGGTACTATATTTATATAGGCATTATATTTATTGTCATTTGTTTAAAAGGTGAATGAAAAACTGGCCTAGGAGTGATCCCCGCAGCAACCCCACTGTTTGCTTCTCTCCACCATGAGCTGCTGTAGTTTAGTGACACCTTCCATTTCCTGTTTTACAGCAGTTTTTGTTTCCAAAACAAAGGAAAGTATCATTGTCATTCTGCCCGGGGGCCACACAAAAACAAAATTGTTTACTGCTTCCAAGCCTGAGCAGGTCTGTTTGACAAGCTATAAATAAACCCTTATGTTTAACGGTGAAATAAACATAACTTAATAAATCAATCAATACCGACCTAATCTAACAGCTTCTAAGGCGTAGAACTGTGTCCACTTTTGTAGAGTGAATTTGCTTAGCCCTGCATTAAAGTAGTTGCTTCCTGAATCCTTTGTATCTTAAAAGGCATGCAAATGGTAAGCTTGACAGGTTTTTTTTTAAAAGGCGGGGACATGGCTTATTTACATTGTGATAGCCCAAACCCTCCATTCAGCGGAGCAAACACCCAATCAGATTAGAGAAAAACATGTCCAAGGTTCAGGTAGTAGAAGTTCAGCCAGCCTAGCCAGTCTACTGCATCCAGATCTGTGTGGGTCAGAGAGCTGGAGAGACGCTCTGCCCCTTGCCTTGCCACTGTTGCTCCCAAGTTCCAAGGGATAGTTGACCCCCAGGGGGTGGTTTCCTCTGCTTCCTACAGCCCATATGGTGGTTGCTTGGGCCTAGTGCCTCTGCAATGGGCGTTGCCACAGAAAAGTTAACCCACACTAGAGCCATTGACAACATTTTGCACTGCCAGTAGGTTTTGGGTGTTTTCATTCTGTTTGCCTAATTAGATTCAAGATTTAGGCTTTGTTTACTCTGGCTTTTGACCGAGTTTGGGAGAATCATCTAAATGTAACTGAAACACGTTTCCAGCTAAACTGGTTTCTAACACCATTTGGCCAATATGGCTAGGGTGATCAGATGTCCTGATTTTTTAGGGACAGTCCCGATATTTGGGGCTTTTTCTTATATAGACACCTATTACCCCCCACCCCATCCCGATTTTTCACACTTGCTGTCTGGTCACCCTAAATATGACTATTGTGGTTTTTAAACATGGTTCTGGCACAATTCAGTCCAATCTACATTGGCTGATCAATTGATGTTAGAAAGTTATTAACACAGAGCCAGGTTGAAAAATGGATCTTTAACTTGGAGGAGACACAAAAACCTAAGTCAAAATTTTCAGATGTGATGCCAAACATTAGAAAACTATATCCATGTTTAGGGCTTGTCTATTACGGTGACAGGAAGAGTTCTCCCATCACCAAAGTTAACCCATCTCCACAAGAATTCTTCCATCAACCTTGCACAGTCTACACACCAGCAGTTAGCTCAGCTTAACTCTGTCACTCAGGGGTGTGGATTTTTCACACCCTTGAGTGATGCAGGCTGGATCAACTTAACTTTTGAGGGTAGACCTGGCCTTAGGCATACAAGCTTCAGAAATGTTGGCCACAATTCATACTTATGGCTATTAAACAACCATTTTTTAGCAATAGGTGGAGTTTTTTGGCCAAATTCTAACTCTGGTACATTCTGCCTAGTGAAATAACTCCTAAATAGTGGAGAACCAGACCGTTAGCTGGTGTAGGCCACCATAACTCCATTGACTTCAGTGGAACTTATATTCTTCTTAACTGGTTCTGTTATGAGATTTGTGTCCACTTGTAACAGGATTGCTCAGCAAGTCAGTAAGTGTAAAGGCTATGTGCCAGTGGTCTATCTGACAAACCCATTCCTAATAATCAGACTGTATCACTTGTTTTTTGCTGCATAACTGAATCACTAATTGTGCCTGAGTAACCAGACTGGTCACCCTTCCTTCCTTCCTGTATGGAAGAGTCATTTCAGGACCAAGTGATCCCTCCCTCTGTATATTATTACCTGTCATTCTCTGTGCTCATTCACTCTTTACACCGTTGGCCTTGTCTACAGTAGAATTATTTTCTTAAAATTACCCACCAGTGGCAGCAATGGTGACAGGTCACAATGGTCACTAGCATGTTACTCACCATAACCACACCTACGGTGGTTAAAGTGGTGGTCAAAACATTGATACTTGGTCAACACTAGTAAACACTTGGTAGAGCTCTGCGCAGGGGAAATATTAGGAAAGTAAGTATACCATAGGCAAGGTCTCTGTGACGTCAAATAAGGGTGCCATACCGATGGTGGAGGCACAGGTCATTGTGGCGATGTCCATGCTCAGAAGAGGCCAACCTCAAAATATATGGAGCAGAAAAGAGCCTCCAAAATGTCTCATGGTTCCACTTATGGTTTAAAAGAAAGTTACCCCTGAATTCTAGACCCACCTACACCAGTCGACATGGCAGACCCCATCGATTAAAATGGTTATTATAGAACAAGTGGTATTCTCCAGCTATTCCCTCATTCAACCTTTAATACTCTTGTCTTATTCAAGCTGAGCTTTAACCAGATGCCTTGCAGCCCATCAGTGACCTTAGTCAGACAATGACATAGCAACAAAACAAATAGTTATTATTTATTATTTGTATTACTGGAACAGCTAGAGGCCTCAACTGAGATCACAGCCCCAATGTGCTATGCACTGTACCAACAACAGACAGTTCCTGCCCAAAAGCACTTACAGTGAAACTGGACATGACAAACACAGGGCTGGGGAAAGGAATGCAACATGAACACAGTGATGGTTTGCAATGGCATGGTAGTGCCACCGTTTAAAAAAAAAATTGGTAGTTTGGGGCTTTTATATACACATTTTGAGCAGTTTTCTGTTTATGGCACGTTATTATAGGCATAAAATGTATTCTATGGCAAGGTGGGAGAGAATTGAAGACAGGAAGGGTAAAATAAAAAGAAAACCAAAGGCAGAGGTGGTGGGAGGAATGGAAAGAGGATGGAGCTGTTTGAAGGCAGCTGGAGTGAAATGCAGGTGAAGAGATGGCAAGGGGAACAAAGGGGTTGAAGCAAATAGCCAGGCAGCAGAGGGGAAAGAATATTCAGTGGAAATGTTATTAAAAACTTAATAGATGTGACTCCCATTCTGCCCAAGTCCTGAGTCTCTCTGAGAAGATTCTCAACAACTGTAATGGAAGAGAGGTGATCTGGAACAGGTCCCCAGGGGTAAGGAGACAGCTTCTCTTCATGATTGTCACCCCCTTTCACTGAGGTGATGTCCCTTTGCCTCTCTGCATCATCTCATCTCTAAAATAAAGGTGACAATATTTATCCACTTCATAAAGCACTTTGAGATCCCCAAATAAAAATGCTATAGAAGTACAAAGCACAGAGGTAGCAGGGCCTACTGGATTAAGCATGGGGCTGGGAGCCAGGATCCTCCCAATTTTGCAAATGACTCACTATGTGGCCTTAAGTCACTTACATGTGACCAGTAAATGGGGGTGGGGGTGGAATGTGTGTGCCCTTTTTGTTTCCATATGATGTAAAAAGGAAGATTGAAATTGGTGCAGGCAGTGGTTGTTATTCTGAAAGGGCTTTTCGCTGCTTGTTTTTGTAGGAGGAGTTCATGGAGGATTGGAGAACTAAGTGGCTTTACAACAGCACAAGAGACTGAACCCAAGCAATCTGGTCAGGAGGGATTTTTCAGGCAGTAAAGAATGAAGGAAGTGAAGGATGTTTGGTTTTTACTCCTATTTTATGCCAGTGTCTGACAAACTCTTGGTGGAAAGCTTTCTTTAAGGAAGATTTAAGATAATATATCAACTTGTCAAAGCAGAAGGGAAAAAAAGACTTCAACAGGCAGTTTTTATTTTTCTTTGCAGTTCCCTTTTGTTCTTGGTGGGTGAAATTCACCCTGTGGAGAGGTGTAAAAAATACCTACACAACTTTTGCAAGGGCCAGCACAAGATCTATATGCCACTTTGTGCTGGCCTTCTATGCAGTGGTAATTTTCACCCAATGTGCTTTTCCCCCCATCTGTAAAGTGTAGATAATGATACTCCCCTGGAGGACTGGGAAATAATGAGTTAACGTCTGTATTGTGGTTTGGAAATGTACAGCACTATATAAGCATTACAGTGTTATCCTATCCCTGACAGTCAGACTTATTAAGTCTTGTGTCAGCTTTTAGGAACTGAAATTCACGATGGCCAGTACAAAAGGGTGAATCAGAGAGGACCATAAAATACAATTGAGTCTTCTAATAACTTGTTTTTCTCCAAGTGCTACATACACATTGAGCAAGAGGAGCTCATACTCTACATTTGTGCATGATACAGCGCACAATGGACAAGTAATAGCAGCTAATTTAGACGGAACCATTTCACACACAGCTCTGGATTCAAACCGTTACCCCACTTCCAGCTCCACCGCCCCCAAGCCCAGACACAATTTAAAACAGCCCTAACACCCCTGGTTATCTTCAAAATCCCCATTGTTATGTTTAAAGGGCATCTTTTCCTAGAATAGCCTCTTTTTGATAAACAACTCCTTGGGCTTTTCAGCCAAATAACAGCTTTAGTCCTTATCACAAGTGGCCCAGCAACAGAAAGTGTGAGGGGGAGGGACAGACAGTGGTCAGTTTTAGCTGAAAATGAGTTCATTGTCAATTGCAATTGAGACTTAGGTTTGTAAATTATCGGTTTTGGAATGCGGAGGTGAAGTAGTTAAAAGGAGTTTACATCTCACCCATAAATAAAGGAATGTCTATTCAGATTTTAAAAGCACGTCAATGTCTCAGGTAATGGGGTCATTATGCATTTGTATACATAAGTACTTCAGATATACTGGAACCAAAATACATATTGATGCAACCCTGGAAAAAAAGAAATGCTCCATTTTAAAGCAAAACAATGCCACAGATCCCAGTTAAAAAGAAAAAAAGCTTCCTGCCACTGCTGAAGAAATTTAAAATGCATCTTGCAAAAACATGAGCTGATGTTTAATTTGGAGGCAACCTATCATCTGTTTGGACCACATGATTTTCTGCCTTTCACACAGTTTGTATGAAATGAACGTGCATGCTGCAAGCTATTAGTGTTCAAAAGTTATATAAGGGAATTTAAACAATCTTTTACGCATTTATGCAATTTCTGAAACATCTGAATTCTTTACAACAAAAAAATAATGACTTTACTTAGCTTGACTATAGATTTTCTTCTGAATGGCTGGCTGTGTTCCCACAAAATTACTTTACCTTTTTATTTCCTCTGTTACTTGAATGTCATTTGAATTATCAGACACAGCTGAACACACTGTGGAATCTACCCCAGTGAGAAGTTAGTTTTGGGTGCAACTTAGGACCAAGCTACTCTAAAAGAGGCCATATACGCTTTTATTGCAATAAATGGTATCCTTGAAATGTGCCCTATGGCTAATTTTACTAAGTCAGCAGAATCTGTGTGAACAAGAAAATAGAAAAAATGTTAAAACACAAAACTAACACATAAAGTGAGAGGTAAAATACAGTAACATACTAATTATATTAATTTCAGACAAAAGTTGTATTCAAATTTAAAATATCTCTTTGTGACATTAGTAAATATATGAAATGGAAATATATAGCAAAACAATATTCCTATTTTATTTTTACTTTAAAAAAAAATACACCGAGGCACAACAGCTGCCAGTGTCAACTTTGTTCCAAAATGTTTGCTGAAAAGCCATAGGTGGCCCAAACACCAAGAACTTCAAACATCTGTAGAACTGCTATCTCTTGTCAGGGCTAACTGACAGCATACCCTTTCTGTGAGAGAGGCGTAGGCCCACACAAACAGACTAGACCTAGGATAAAGCTGTTGAATTCTGAAAATACCACAGGTCAGTGCCATGTGGTTTCTAGGTTTCCCACAGATAGAGCATCTGGGCAGCGTTTACCGTGGCATTCCGTAAACACAGGCAACAAAGTGCCCACATAAACTGCTTTCTGTGTTCCTGTTGTAATCAGATAGAGGGGCCAAATGTAGGCCTGTAGAAGAAAGCACTGGAAGTAGTTAAGAAGTGTTTATAGCACCGTATGTGACAGATAAGGCGACAGGATGCTTTTCAAGAGTCAGAAAACAAATAACGTCTTTAGAAAATGAGTGTGGGGCATGTAGGAAGGATTTGTACTAGTACCAATAAAGAGTGATATCAAAATTCGAATTGTTGCAGCCAATCTGGACTTCCTCCAGAAAATCGGACAATCTAATCTTCATTAGATTTGTGTGAAAAAGAAATATTTAGAAAGGCTCCATATGTTCAATAGCAGGAAACTCTTGTTTTACAGAAGGCATGGCAAACCACATAGGGTAAAATCCTGCCCTGATTTTACTAAGTGAGCAGAATCAGAGTGAAAGAGCAAAATAGAAAAAATGCTGAAACACAAAATGTCAAAACTCTCATTGACTTCTATACAACCAGCATTTCCTCCCAAGATCTTAACAGGTCATCTCATAAGCTTTCCAGGTCCTGCCACTACTATTTAAATTAGTACCATAGGAGATCACATGCATTCAATCATCGAGTGAGATGATTTACATTCAAATCTTTCTTTGGTTCAACTTATAGTAAGGAACGGATGTTGATTTGTGAAATGACAGGTTTCCTCATGCTTTGCAGCAGATTGTGACTCTAATTTAAAATATTTCCTTACTCATGCTTAGTAAAGCAATGCACTAATATTCATTATACTTTCTGCTGTTCACACAAGGTGTAACGCTAATAAATGCTTCATAGCAAAGGTTCACAATAGTAGGGACCACCTCATCCTGCATTTTCAAGGACCCTCTGCCCTTCCATTCATGGTCATATCCCATCCCTGTGACAATTACAGCAATTGCTGAGGTGGAAGAGTAAAGGATTTAATACACTGTGGCTGTCTTTGGGTGCAGTTTAGCAGCCGGTTATAAGGAGGAGCAGTCAATTCTCTACAGCTCACTGCCAAGTGCTCCTTGAAACACAGTTTGAGCCATCTTCTTTACAGTTCACATAAAATTCAAAGACTTTATATGAGATTCCAGCCAGTAGGAGAAGCAGCTAAAGCAAGGATGACCGCTACACTGGGCCCATTTATCCCAGCCCCCTTACAGATAGGGCTGCCCCCTCTAAACAGCACTCCCAGAACTGGACCCAGAACTGTGCAGAGGAGACTCTGGAGACACTAGGGATCAAGGTGTTGCCTCCCCATCCTACTCCCCTGGTTACATGGCCTTGGCATAAAACTGCAGAGAGGAGCCAGCCACCAGTCCAAAGCCAGGACCTTCAGACATTCAGAGAACTTTTCAGGGTTTTGACTGGGCTTTCTCTGCCCATGCTGGCCAGTTCTTTCCTCCCCCTCTCCCCGCCCCCATAGAGTCTTCACCTCAGCTCCCTTCCACTCTTGTCCCTTTTATCCTCTTCTCTGTCTTGCTCACCTCCCTTTTTTCCCATTTAGCTGATCCCCTCCTAACTGAACTTATCTCACCCCCCCCACCCCAAATGTGGCAACAACATGACATTTGCTGCTATCATATTGTTCTCTCTGTTTGTGTGTTCTACCCTGTCCCTACCCTGTGTCTGTCTTGTCTATTTGGGCCAGATCTACATTGCAAACCCCACAGCAGCATAACTATGGTGCTGTAGCTAAGCCACCATACCCCTGTTGTGTAGATGCAACTACAGCGACAGAAAATATAGTGAAAGAAGGGGTTGTCTGTTGCTGTAGGAACTTCATCTCTCCAAGTGACAGTCGCTAGGGTCAAGAGTAGCATTCTTCCATCTACCTAGCTATGTCTATATCGTGGGTTAGTTGGCATAGCCACAGCACTCAGGGATAGAATTTTTCACACCCCTGAGCACCGTAGCTAGATAGACCTAAGTTTTAAGAGTAGACTATGCCTTAGATTGTGAGCTCTTCGGGGCAGGGACTGTCTGCCACTCTGTGTTTGTACCGTGCCAAGCATAATGGGGTCCCATTCTTGGTTGGCCTAAGGCCCTACTGTAACAAATGTGATTAATAACAATAGTGTATTGATTTTTATAAATGGGGAAAAGGAAGGCTAGATGCATCAAAAGAAGTATCAACATCCACTTGCTTTCCGCAATGTATGTAACGATTATGATTGTTTTCTGTGCAATGCCCCATAAATACCTAGGAGTTTGGTGTTCTGCTAGAGGCAGCTGGCATTTTGTGTTCATTTTAGATGCAGCTCTTACAGAGGAGATATACCCTGTCCTCTCTTGTGGGGACTAGTTTTCTCCTCTCTGTTTTCTTTGGTTCCTTTTCCTTCAGCCTAAAACAAAACTCATTCTAACAAAGTAGGTTTGCGCCACATCTATAGAAAAATGTTACACTTTCTTCTCTTTATTTTCCTTAACACATCTGTCTTTACAGTATTCACCATTTCTAGTTTTCTGTCTACCATGGCAAGTAGAGTGCCACAGCAAGCCATCTAGACACTAGCACATCATGGCAATAATACATCATGTTTTGTGGGAGCTGCACTATTCCACTTTGCCTCAGATGGAAGAGGGAGACTAACCATGACTGACACGTCTTCAAAGTTGTTTCTGACTATCTACCCATGGTTTTTTGGTTTAGTGAGAGGTGGTTTTGTTTGTTTGTTTGTATGTACAGTTCTTTGGCCTGTTAGGAAGGTTAAGACTCCATAGCTGTGTTTTGTTTTTTTTAATTACAGATATTAAATAAAAATGTGTGCGTCCATGGTAGACAACAGGTATCTCCCCAATAGATACTTCTAGCACGTCCCATAAAGCATGTATCTTTTGGATAGAAATATGTAAACTGAGGAATAATGTCTGGCAATGTGACTAAAAGGCACCAACTCAAAACTCTCCAAAGCATATATCTGGAGGTCATAAAACATAAAGCTAAGAACTGCATTTGGGATTAAATCCTGGCCCCATGGTAGTCAATTAGAGTTTTGTCACTGACAATCAAAATCCCCCCCCACCCCTTGGTTTCTACTTAACTTCAGATGAATCTCAGCTGTAAAGTCATGGTCCAGAGCAGAGTTTCACCAATGTTCAGTTGTGTTCAAATCCAGGGATTTGGTTGGGACCTCTCTCCCCTATTAACAATAACCAAACATTTTTTTTTTTAAATTTATGGACGGCTGAAATGAGATCTGGATAAAGATACTTAAAATCACCAACCATCTGAAACAGAAAACATATGAGGCAACTGAAGACAAAATGGAGAAAAGTAATGGATTTTTTAAAAGTAAATAAATGGATTTATTTAATGTGGAAATGTAACACTGTGTAATTTGTGTGTGCTTGATTTAAGACATTTGAAGAAAAAGTAGAAAAGCATGCATTACAGAATTAAAACAAAAAACACAGATTAAAAGAATTTGCAGACAAATATAAGATTGGGGGAAAGTAAGTCAAATTTTGGACCAACAAGTCTGACAGTACCCCTTTAATCTTCAGAATAGAATTTAGGGGCCATCCAGATTGCTTGGTACAGAATCTGTTGTTACCTCAGTGACACAGCACAGATCCTTTAAGGAACACACATCGCAGAAATGTCAAGGCTTGTTAGCCAGTCAAAAAGAGTTACAGCGAAAATACAGTTCCTCCTTGTTCCAAAAACTCCTTAGTAGAGATTTTACAAAATAAACACTCCCCCCCAAACCCTTTTTCCCACTTTTATTTTTAACAAATTTTCAAATGCTTATGAAAAGAAAACAGACGAGATTGCATCTGGTTTGTCTATGGCGCCATTTGTTACTATAGGGAGACTGCTTGAAAAAGGTGATGAGTGGTAAGTTGGTGACTGATATTAACAGAGAGACAATAGACAAATTGCTCCCAATGTTATGGTTAACCCTTTGGTGAGCAAGTCTTAGTCTCTCCCTCTGCTTCTCTTGTAAAATGGTGATTACCTAAATCTCCTCACACAGTTATTAGTTGTTCCCCCTCCAAGAAGTTTAACATTTTTCTCGTTCTAGTTTCCAGAAGTAGTTTATATGTAAAAACATTTTTGTAAGGGGTAAGGAGAGGAAGAAACCCACTGCAATGTTGTTTTTTCATGATTCAGACCCTTAGGCTGAACTGAACAACATTTCACAGCTTAATGAAAAGGGTGGTTTGTGCCACTAACATAAGTCAAACAGTTAATTTTGCACTTATTCCTGAAGGTGTAGGTGGGGAATGTACAGTTTAATAGCAAAACACCACCAAGCAAATTATGAATTGAAGAATCCAAATCATTTATTGTAAAGATGTGAATTTGCTGAGCCCAAACTTCCCCCTTTGAGTGCACTTAAAAACGAAAAGAAAAAACTCCACATAAAAAATGACTTGTAGTTTCCTAATGAGCACATCACTTTACTTAATTAAATATTACTTTCAAAGTTTCAGCCACAATAGCTCTTGTCCTTTGCCAGTTGTGGTAAGAAAGAAAAACTGAATGAGGACATCAACTGAATACTAACATTGATGTTCATGCCAAGTGTCTCCAGCCCTGCCAAGTCTCTGTCATTTGGTGAGAGGCCTTCCTTGTTTTGGACTCATTTTCAGGTAGTTTTCAAAGTACAGAATTCCTGATGGAAAAAAATTTAGTGTGTTTCAGTGAGACATTTAAAGTCTTACGTTTTCAGGTAGGACTAGATCCAGCTTTTCTTTTCTTTTCTTTTTAAATAAATAGAAAAAAAAAGTGTCCATAACAGCATGCCCACAAAATGAATCAATTATGGGCACAAATCAGATTACTACCTGATTTCTGCCCACTGTTACAGGCACGGGTAATCAGATTTAAGCCCACAAACCAAATGTGGGTACAAATTTTTATGGGGATTAATTGTACCTGCCAAAGAGAGGCCACCCTTCTGAAAACATGGCCTTTACAATCTCAGTCCAGCTTTTTAAAAATCTCATGTATTGAAATAATCACAAATTTAGAGGCTAATTATTTTCTTACTTCTTCCTTTACTAAACCAATATTTGGCTATATTCAAATAACTGCTTTTATGCATGGGACACTGCACATTCGAGAACCTCTGTATTCAAATGTTTGGGTTTCCATTGTTCTCCATGCGATCCTTGATCAAATAATTCCTGTCAAGACTGTTTAACAATTGAAAGAAAAAAATCTATTTTCCATAGAACAAAAAGACACATTTTAAGGCAGCTCTAGCCATAAAGTAAACAGATCTTGAATGATAACAGCATATCAGAACGTCATGCAAATCGGAGTGCGCAGTGAGATACAATGAGTAATAATGAGTGTCTGTTCCAAGAAATCACGTTTATCCTAAAAGATACTGCCATTTCTGTTACTTTCAATGCTAACAACAGTGCCAACAACAGAAGGCCTTTCATGGAATTGCACCCAAGCTGCAGAAGAAACTAGATGAGCTGTGTGGGAGCAGAATAAAGAAACAAAGTCTTAGGCTTGGTTCTGTCTCTCGTGGTACCTTTTAAATTCATCCCTCTTGTTTTTTATTGAGTGAGGATGACTAATGAGCTATTGTGACTACCGAGGGCACAGTTCTCAGAAATGTGGCCAAATCAGACGACGCTGCTTGTTTCACATTTAAAAAGGGCCCTTCAGTCAAGCAATTGATTAGTCATTAAGTTAGCTTTAAAACAACAGGCAATAATATAAAACTGTGCTCTTATGCAAAACTGGCCTACAAAGTGTCAAAATCTGGAGGATTTCACAGGTAATCCCGTGTGTCATTTACTTTAGTTGCAAAACTGGTCTTAGTTTGGCCCTGCAGGAAGTACTGCATTTGCCTTCAAACCGGGTCACAGTGTTGTTTCAGTCCTGTTGCTTCTAAAGCAGTTTGGATGGGACCAAATGTGTTAGATCTCTTTTCTAGCCTAGAATCCAATTGATTTCAAGTTATTCATTGAAAACATGATCCACAAAGATGGTCAAGATGCCTACATAATTAGGTCCATAGGCTGGCCTGATCCACAATGGCCAGCCAAAGCATCCTAGCAAAGGTTTTTGCTGCAACCACTTCTAAACTGAGTTTAAAGAGTCCTGTGTGAATGAGGCATTATTTTCAGCATATCTAACACAGTCAGCCATTGTCTTGGCACTATAACTACTTTCAATTTTATTTTATCCTTCATTAACCCAACACAATAACTTTCTTTGAACAATGTATATAGAGGCCATGGAGGTGTAACCCATTGGTGAGTGTGTGTTACAGGGCCTCATTTGTTCTAGAGGATAGGAGTCTGTTACAGCCCCAGTTCCAGAATTCCATCTCTTTAGCTCAAGATGTAGCAGTTCATGCGTTTAGCTCTGCGGGTCCCTCATTCAATCCCTGGTATATTGGCCAAGATGGCAGTTGTCACATGTAACCCTGCTATTTCAAGACCTGCTGCTTGGCACACTTGCTCCCAAACTATCATGCAATTTTCTTTGCCCATGATTCCTCCCACTCTAAGAACCTCCCACAAAAGGCTGCTCTCTTAAACCTGGCTCTGCACCTGGGAGTCCATAGGCGAGAAAAGTGCAATGCTTTGAGTGCAATGCTCACCTGAGCCAAAGATTCCTGCACAAGAAGGCTATTAAAAGGTTATTTTTAAATGGTAGTATTGGGTATTTCTGAAATACATGTAAAAACAACTCAGCGGCAGCAAGCGGCAATTATCCCTTGTGTCCCTTTGCTGACAGTGGCCTAAAGTTAGCCACACCTCATTAAATTAAGACCGCCTTTCGGACTTGATTCTCATTATCTTCTGTCTTTTTATCCAGTTTAAAAGTATGGCTTCATACCTTGCCAAAATGATGAAATGTTCATCTGAATGACTAAATTGGGTCATTTGCACAAGATGCATGTCTCAACCCCACAGCCTCTAAAAACGTCACAGGTGATCAAATGGCCAGTGTTCTCATCCTGTCACACAGAGACCCAAGTTTTATTGTATGCAATTAGCCTTATCAGAGATTTTGAAATATTCCATCTGTCATATGGCATGTGGTTTAAAACGTAAAGTCTTCAAATCAATATGTAACATGATGTGTGTTTCTTCAAAAACAGCATTCATTAATTATCTTTGAAGTATCTTTTTTTAAAAAACAAAAATAATTGGCGCTAACTCCAGATGCAGGATTAAATTCTTCGCTTGTATCCACACTAAGGAGCCCCATTATATATCCTACGCTTGTTCTGAATATGGCACTTCGCCTGACCTCAACAGGAATTCCTCACACAGAACATGTGATTGAAATATATACTGGGAATATTTATGCACCAAAAAAAACAATATGGCAGCAGAAATAGCCTCATCTCTTTCTTACATAGAAACAGCAGCTTTTCTGTAAAAGTGATCTGAACTGAATGGAACATATTTTAGGGGAAAATTCTCCTTTCCAGGCCACAAAGATGAATCTTATCCACTGACTGTAGTATAGTTCATTGATGTATCTTCTGCACTTATTCTTCACTACTGATAAGATATCTGCTGTGAAAATTTTGCCTTTAATTCTCTCATTCAGTCTTTCAAAAGGCAATCTTATAATCAGAAGCATAAAAGCCACCATCACAAAAGGAATTCTTATCTGGTTTTAAGTTTGACTACACGTAGCTAACTCCTACGGTGGCAACCAGCAAGAGGGTTAGAGGCAAATTATTTCAATGACATTCTTAGCTAAAGGTTTGACAATATTTACCAAGTTCTTCTTACTTTGCTTGCTGTGCAAATAAGTAACTGTTCCCTTCCTAGGCACCCATAGGCCTGAAGAGGAATGTTACTACTGAAGCAGCCCAGAGTCTAATGTTCTCTGTCTTATTCCCTGGCATGAGTTCATTATGTTGACCCAAACGATTCCTTTCTTATAGATTCTTTTATAGAATTCCCAGTGTAAATGGCCCCATTCACTGGTTATGGTAGATATTACATGCAACTTTAAAAGGATAGAAATTGCCCTACTATTTTTTTCTCTGGCTTATTTGGTACCTACCATTTTTCTAATGGTCTCATTAACAATAGCAGGCAGGAAGACTGCAGTTTATCCTAATTTATGTTTAGAAAAAGGAACACTGATTTCCCACAGTTACTCCTTGAATGCAGTGTCAAGCCAAGTAACAGCAGCAAAAACAATGGACGCCTTCCATGTGCGTAACAATATTGTCTAATGACAGGCTCTTCAAAGGAAAGAAACAATCACTTAACATAAGGGAACTTTAGGGGGAAAAACCCCACTGATCTGTATCTAGACACATGACAACAAAACTACAGAACAGTTGCCCAGTGTCAGTCTTCTCTGGGGAACAATTTGTCTTAATGGTGCATGGGTGTGTTCAGGGCAGATGTAAACAGTGCATCCTTGAGATCTGGGCCCAGCATTGACAAGGGTACCTGATGCTTGGCCAGAGGTGGCAGATCTCTACAAAATCCTCTTAATCTCCTTCCCCTAACCACTAACACACAGCCTCCTGGGGAAGTAAAATTGAATGGGTCAAATTTGTCCCACCTGATCCAGTCCAAAAACTGGTATGTACTCAATTATTATGTGCATTACCAAGGGCACCATCAACATAACGGCTGGGCCTGGGAATGACCCTGAGGGGGAGGATGAATGGGGGAGGAAAGATGCTCTTGTGGTTAAAGTACTGGACTAGAACTCAGGAGATCTGCCCAGAGGCAGAAAAATAGGGACCTAGGGAACTTTTACTGCAAAAACTTGGTTCCCAAGAGCTGGCTTCCTCTGGGTGCTCAACCCCTCACTCTGCCTCCACTCTCATTCCCCTTTCCCCCAAGCCTCCACCCCACTCCTTCCTGCCCCCGCTCCACCCCAGGCCCTGCCTACACCCCACCCCAGGCCCTGCCCCTGCCCCTGCCCCACCCTTCCTGCCTGTGCTCCGCCCCACCCCAGGCCCTGCCCCGCTTCTTCCTACCCCTGCCCCGTACCTGCTCCTCCCCCCATCCCCTAGCACCTCCTGCATGCCACAAAACAGCTGATCGCGGCAGGTGGGAGGTGCGGGGAAGGGGAGGAGAGGCTCAGGGGTGGAGGGGAGCTGGCTGCCAGTGGGTACTATGCATGGAGTTGGTGCCAAGGAGTTGGGTGGAGAATGAGTTTAGGCACTTACAGGATGGCAGCCAAGCAGGAGTTTTGTGGACCGTGCTGGGACATATGGAACATAGGCTGCTACGTACCTTTGTGGATTTGGACTTTGGTCTTTATTTTAATACTTTTTCAGATTCAAAGTTAGGCAGGTTTACTTCCTACTCTGCACTGCTGGCATTCAAAGCTGATGACACTTGTGTTTTATCACCAGTCAAAAATAGTTTGTTCAATAAAATACAGATGACAGCTCAGTCCAAAGCCTGTCCACAAGCAGTAGCTGAGGATACTGTAAACGTCCATGTGCATTTTATAAAAGGAGAGGAGATTTGGGGTTGGGTTTTTCTGGGAGGCGGGGAAGGGTTTAAACCATATCCAGCCCACGTGTGACAAATGTATTTAGATAAATCAAAGCATTTTCCACACCTAGTCCCAGTCCTGCACAGGAGTATGCTCATAAAGATTCAAGGGAAGTGTAAGGGGAAAATGTTGTGAGTTACATTGGGCATGGAAGAGATTATATAAACAAAACTGGATTTGATTAGATTCTATATAAAATTGTATAAAACTCCACTGGCTTAAGTAATGCTCTAGAGTTATCTTCCCCTCCCCATGCACACCTTTGTATTCTATATGTATTACACACACACACACACACACACACACTTACATCTTCTTGACAATTTTTACTTAACAGACAAAAGACACGCATGTGTACTTGAATTAACAAGAATACTCTACCCGTAAACTAACATAGCGTAGGTTCTATATGGACCCGCTAGAGAATTATTCAATTTATGGAACCAGAGAATTCAAGAAAAAGCAATCTTCTAACTCGTCAGACTCAAACACACACAAGAACATGACAAACAAGACATTAGGGCTAAGCAATGATTGAGGCACATGCAGGATAGCACCAAAAAGTAAGGCAAAAACCAAACACAATAAGGCTGGAACATCATTGGAAACCATCTGTAGAGTTGCTCTTTCATATTGACATTTTTGGCCATTTTACATATTGCTTTGATGTTTATTGGTTTATTATGCATATTGATAATGCCAAAAGTTTACTTGTCTTATCTGCTCCACACCATCACTGTTAGTGTACTTCATTAGAAGATCCAGATAGTGGATAATGAAGGATAATGAGTTGGCATATAAATATACACACACATATATACATAGAAAAACAGAGTACAATTGTACCAAAGAAAGAAAAGGGGCCAAATTCTGCTTTTAGTTACACAGCCATAGCTTTCATTGAAGTCACTCAGAATTCTCATTGGTTCTATATTCATCATATAGTGTGCTGAAGGAACACACTACTAGGAGTAAAAGATCTCAGTTAATATGAAGCAATTTATATGTTGATTAACAGTGAATGGCCAATATATAGTTGACACACTCCAGACTCTCTTGCCTTTTGATGTTGACTCTGTGAGAACCAGAGCATCTATTTGTATGTTTAGAATTGCAATAAAAGCCCTGATTTAAAGTTGCTTCTTTCAACACTTTTAAGAGCAGAAGGCTAAAAGGTTCAAAGTGGCTAACGTCTCTTCCAGAGAGTTAAGGTTAAGCAAATAAAGTTCCTCAGGCCTCACTAGGCCATTATCAGCAATAAAACCCCACCATATCATGATAAATATGGTAGCATGAAGGCAACCAGACTAAGGAACTGTAAAAGTTTATCAGGCTGAAGGGAGGAGACCAATACCTGGTCAGTTTCAGCTCTGATTGATGACAGAAATCTTCAACCTTTATTTTTCTTTCATTGTCCTTTTCACCTCATTAAAAACACAAATATCTGGGGTATAACAACAGACGGAAAGCCCTAGCTGCCAGAAGCAGTATTATGAATGGTTTTAACTTGAGGTGTAGAAAATTTAAAGAGAGAGAAACTTGGGTTTGAGTGGTGGAAAGTTCTGCCAGACTTTTATACATAATAATTAGTAACAAGGCATTGCACTTTCTATAGTTCCTCCCTACAAAAATCTCAATGCATGTTATAATCATTAATTTAGCCTACCATCACCACAGTGAGCAGCCCAGTTCAGTATCCTCCTTTTATATTATACTGAAGCAAAAAGAGGTTATCTTCATTTCCCAAAGTATCACAGCAAATCAGGGGCAGACCTGGGAACAGCACGCAGATTTCCTGAATACTAAACCCTTGTTTTAACCACAAGACTATCCTTCCCATCTAACAAGGTTCTGATCCTACAACAGGAGAGGAAGAGACCCAAAATCCACTGTGTTGGGAGAGCAACTGAGTAGTTTGGGAAAGCTGTCCAGATTTTCCCAGAAACTTACAAACACAGCTGACATGCTGTTGTAGTGATAGATAAAAAGTGCTGGGAGGACGCAGCCATATATATGTGTTGTAACCAGATCTGATTAACACAACACAACTTGGAAAAACATAGTTGTACTTTTAGTGTTGACAGGGCTTTGCAAACAAGAGATGGCCTCAAGCAGTGACATTCTGATTTAGATCCAAACTCACCCAAATTTTGTGGTTGAGCTTGATTCAAGCCCATCTATAATGTAAACATATATAAAGGGTATATAAAGCACTGACTAACCAGTCTATCTTCTTACAGGAATTTAAAAAGACTGATTGGTTACGAGAATAATACATTGTGTATTGGGGTGGGGGCAGTTTGGAGAAGATTTATAATACATTTTTGTTTGTAGACCTCTCTCTGAAAGCATAGCTATAATTTAGACAGCCTTGCAGACTTTTCGGGGGGGGGGGGGAGAGCGGGGATTGTGTGCTTATGTTTCATCTTGTGAGAAAGGAAAAGCTGACTAAAGAGAGAGGGGGCTTGAGAAGGCAGGAAGGAGCCTATAACCCTTTGCAGTAGATGAAATGAGAGCAAGAAGCAAATTACATTACATGGTTACATCGCTATGTGGTTCCTTGAGTTTCTAGTCTCTCTCTTTCAGGAAACTGGTGGAATTCACTGCTCTAAAATGATGACCTACACATGGTCTGGGGCCCAAATTTGCTTGAATATAAAAAGTCTCTCCTCAGACAGTCCAGATTGCTGCTTTCTACTCACAGTTGTTCATTATCAGTACTGCTCGAAATTACTGAAAACAGAGGGAGGAGATTTCTCTGGCAGAGCCCCATGAAAAAGAGGCAGCTCACAATACATACACCCATCAGCATGGGAAAATTGAAGAAAAAAATATTGGGCCCCAATCTTCTTAAATTCCCCTTGAGAGATAATGAGCACCTTCCATACCAACACTTTCCACTCTCTCTGAAATCAGAGAATAGCTAGCAGGATCAGGTCCTTTGTCTGGAGCAGTCAATGGAATGCAAAGGAAACAATCATTTGTCCAATAAGTAAGTGGGGTTGTGGTATTAGTCTGAGCTCAGAGGGAAGTGACTTGCAGAGAGCACTCATAAACTGGATTTTACATGAATGCTGCTAGTGCCAGGCATGCTCTCTTTCAAATAAAAGGAGAACCCCATAGAATTTTGTAAAACCTCTTTAGGAATTGCTTATACAGTGGTGCCATATGTAGCTATACAACTTATAATATTGTTTTCTATCTATTGTACCATTAAACTTCTAGTGGTAAAGTTTACTGTTCGCTTGAAAGCAGCCACCATTTTGTACTCCATTCACTGCAGATTGCTACAGAGGAAATGCACACAGTATGTTCTTTCCTGGAGACTTCATTTTTGCTTTATTTTTCATCTGAACTAAAAGTCATTCTGGCTAAAATGATAGTTTTGTATGTAAAGTAGAGTTTTTTTGTTTTTTTTTTTTTAGTAGGGCACAAAATGTAGCATAGGCCCACAATAACTAAAATTGCAATTTGGACACTGCAAAGCAATGAAGTCATTCTGGATGCCCCTATTTCACAATAAATTAAATGTCAGCATATCCAAGTCCATTAGGGACACAATCCTGCCCCACTTGAATTCCATAAGAGTTTGGTTACAGAAAGGACCCTGGAAGCCGTTGTATAAGACACATTTTCTGCATTTTGCATACTGGCAGAAAAACAAGGTCTTTACATTCATCTCTCACTTTAGCTTATACCTCTACCAAAAGGTTAAAGCTATATATAGGGACATAACCTTTTCATTCAAATGAAATACCATGGAATAAGAGAGCTTCTTGTGGGGGAAGGGATAGAGAAGAAAATGGAAAATATTTTATTCAAGAAATAAGTAATGTCTCTTCTAAACAGGGACAGCAGACTGTGTGTTTCACCGCAACCAATTGTGATGTCAAAAAAACCCAGCAGATTATATGTTTTGGGTGAAGAAGTAAGCAGCAGGACAGAGCAGATGAGCACTTAAAAATAAAGGTTATGTTATATTCAAATGTAACAAAGAATGAGGGAAGAGAATAATAGGCAATAAAAATATATCTGTCAGCAGAATTGTTTCAGTGAGGAATGTGTGTCCCTGACAAGAGGCTCAGGAAGCACAACAGGCACTCTATGGGTTTAAAGCTCCTCCCCCAGTGCTCCAAGTTGCACTGATTTCCTGTATAAAAGGAATTGAGAAGGAAAAAATGTTTGACTGACTTCCCTAGTGATCACACAATGTATCTTACACTTTGTGGAACACTGCCTAAAACAACAAAACTGAGTATTGTGACAAAGAACTCAGAGAGTCCAACCAATCATTTCCCTTCCTACATATTGCTGCACTAGCCTTTGATCACCAGTTCCAACTCCCAGCAGTAAAGTAAACAGAAATCTGCAGACAGTGTCAGCAGTAAATCCTGCAGTGAAAAGGAGAGACCATAAGTGTCCCATTCCACCGCGCCCCCCTTCTGCTATCCGCCCCCTTTTGACATCTGAATTATCTCCTGGTAGCCTTCTCTGATTCATAGGCAGATTCAGAATGAATGAAAAAGCACCTTTTAACTGACTTTCTAAAGCCACCCACACCTCACCAAGCAGAAAATCTCCACACTGCTGTTCAAAAGAAGGATCCCCTTCCTGAACGTGACCAATCCTGGTCTTAGAGTTGGTTGGGATTCATTTGATTTTCCATTAACAGCTTTGTTTTTAGCCCCCTGATCCATGGGCCAGCATTTGATAGAAACAAAGGGTTTTCTTCTATTCCGTGCTCACCCCCTGCATTGATTCTCACCTTGAGACCCCGAAACCACCTAGAATTTGCCACTATGTTTTTATGTCTCTCTCTGCTATTATTTAGCTATGCTATCACCAGGGGCAGCTCTAGGTACTTTGCTGCCCCAAGCACAGCAGGCAGCCTGCCTTCGGCGGCTTGCCTGCGGGAGGTCCCTGGTCCCGCGGATTCGGCAGCACGCCTGCGGGAGGTCTGCTGAAGCTGCGGGACCAGCGGACCCTCCACAGACATGCCGCCGAAGGCAACCTGCCTGCTGCCCTCGCGGCGACTGGCAGAGCACCCCCCGTGGCTTGCCGCCCCATGCACGCACTTGGCGCGCTGGTGCCTAGAGCCGCCCCTGGCTATCACAGTACAATACTCAGCTCCACAGAGAGTCTGGGGGTCACCTGTTTACTGATTATTAAGGCTACAAGTTCAGTGCAGAGGTCATGGCGTTCTTGATAATTGTGAACATGAATAAAGTCTGTTACCCCTGCAGCAGTGGTTCCCTTCCCCTCTGGGCATTATGACTTGGTCCATGTGGTCACAACACCCCTCAGGTTTGGCACATCTGGCCCTTAGTCTTCATCTAGTGCAGGCGTGGGGACACGCCACATCTGAGTGGCGTCAGGAAGCCAATCAGATTTGGCCCTTCACCCTTCTGTCTCCATCTACAGAGTGGCAGAGGCACCAAACCTAGGTGGCACTGGGACCATGTGGGTTAGGTGGCAACACCCAGAGCAAAGAGCTTGGCCCAGCCCCACAGGACAGGAGCCACCACTGCAGGGTGAGTGCAGGGCAGGCTCACACTCCAGCCCACCCACCCAAGTCTCCCCTTTCACCAAACCAGGTTGAGCTCCCTCTCCAACTCCCCTCCCCTCTGAGCCCCCCTGCTCTCTCTTCCTTGACACATCATGTTTTCCCATACATCTACCATGAAATGTACCACAATTTTGCATGAAAAAAATCATAACTTTAACTTTATTATTCACTTAGGGCTCTACCTGAGCTTTAGAATAACAGAATCCCTGAGTTCCTTAAAACAGAGTTTTCTTCATGTCCAAAAGAACTTACAGTGTAGGTCCAAGGCACGCACACAGGGCCAGCAGGAAGAACACAGCCTAGACATGCTCACTGGCAGGCTTTACAGAAGCGCTTTAAAAGTAGTGAGGTGAGTGGGAGTCTGGGCCAGTGGTTAGGCTGCTTACTTAAGCTACAAAATACCTAGGTTCTATTCCCTGCTCTGCTGCAGACTTTCTGTGTGACTTCAGGGAAATCAGTCCATGGTTCTGTGCCTCAGTTCCACCCACCCCCCTAAAATAGGAGACTAGCACTTCCTGACGACTGGGGTGTGTTGTGAGGATAAACACATTAAAGATTGTGAGACTGTCTAAGTACCAAAGAGAGAGCAGCTGGGAGGCATGAAAGAAGGAACTAAAGCTCTGGCTACATAGTATCTTTTTACTTTGCCTCTAGCCTGTAAGGGGCATGACTGGGTGAAGTCACAGTTTTTACCCACAAAGCACACTTAATGATCAGTTAGGACCAGATTCACCATCCTTACGCATGGAACAAGGTACTATTAATAACTGGAGGATTTAGCCATGCATTACCCTGCTGTCTGCTTTGTCTGGCACATGGTTCCATTTCTGTATCAGCTTAAATCACACTGTTATCTTACTGTGCCTACCGAACTGGTAAAGCAAGTCCTCCCTCCTCCTATAGCTCTGGATGATTAGGCATCCGTTAGTGTATTCTCACTCAGGAAGAGTGCCATTCTCTATGTCTGACCACAGGGTCTCTGTCCCCTGTGCATGAACATTAACAAGAACATTCCTGGCCACAACAGCCAGAAGACTCAGACCAACGGAAGATGTTCCAGACTTTCTTTTGCTGGACATAATGCTGACAGCATTGCTCAGCTTGCTGTTCTTCATAATGTCTACAGCCACCACGCCTACCTACAAAAACAACAAGGAGTCCGGTGGCACCTTAAAAACTAACAGATTTATTTGGGCATAAGCTTTCGTGGGTAGAAAACCTCACCTGAAGAAGTGAGGTTTTTTACCCACGAAAGCTTATGCCCAAATAAATCTGCTGGTCTTTAAGGTGCCACCGGACTCCTTGTTGTTTTTGTGGATACAGACTAACACGGCTACCACCGATACTTCATACCTACCTATAATCTTAGGTGGAAAGGTGTTAGGATAGAGGGCTGTTCTTAAAAGTACCCACCTTGTTGCCAAATGTTGCCAAACATAACCTGTTAAACTCATGCCTCTGACTGGCTAAAAAAGAAATCACAGCTGATGATGTCTAAGCCAAGATCCTGAGACGGGGTAAAAAAAGAAAGCAATAAGAAGAGAATGGGTTTGGAGGAAATGAGAACAGAGCTGTGTGCAGTGTTGTTGTAGCCATATTGGTCCCAGGATATGAGAGAGAAAAGGTGGGTGAGGGACCCCCCCGTTGGACTCTATCCCCTAAACCCTGAACCCACCAAACCGTACTCCACCATGTGAGGGTCGTCCTAGCCCCATTATTCAGCCCGCTTATTCATGCCCATGACTATCTGTAACCTGTTTGTATGAGTGATGTACCCTCACTGTTTACTGTCTGTACCTTGAACTCACCCACCGTATACCCCGCATTGGGGACATGACAGACTGTATATGGTATATGCTGCCTAACACCAAAATGTTAACATCCCCCTACAACCTGTATGTTACCCCCAATGACACAATAACTGACGCTTCAAACACTTTGTATCGTTTATTTTTTAAATATTCTCTAATAAACTTTAAATCTGTTATTGGACCAACTTCTGTTGGTGAGAGAGACAAGCTTTCAAGTTAGACAGAGCTCTTCTTCAGCTCTGTGTAGCTCCAAAGTTTGTCTCTCTCACCAACAGAAGTTGGTCCAATTAAAGATATTACCTCGCCCACCTTGTCTTTCTAACAGAGTTGTAGGCAGGAATGGGGTATGTCAGTTGGTACCATATATCAAGTACTTTAAATATTTTACAGTCCTATAAATATGGAAGGGCAGTCCTAGGTTTGTGAAACAGAAATAGAGGTGAATTTGCATCTAATATGGGGAAGATCTCTTCAAACTAGTAACTGCTGGAAGATTTGGTTGTTACAGTAGCAGTTGATGCTAGTTTGCAAGTTATTCACACCAATAAAATCTTTTGTGTGGTCTTCCTACATCACCAATTTTCTAATTTACATGTAAGAGGATGGTACTGCTTAGTAATTTAAGACGGAAGCATCCACACCCCAGACTGTTATCTCTGCATGTCCTCAGAAAATACTTTAAACTGGAAAATGCTGTAAGTGAATAGCCATTCGCAATTATCTTTCTCAATTGGCTGACATCCACAGTACTTAAAATTTTACATATGAATCCCAACTGGCTGAGAGGAGGTGAGATCTATAATAGTTTTTAAGGCTCATTCTACATGATAAAATTCTTGTAGGGGTAAGTGTGGGGGAGCCCGTCTTCAGAGCAGATTCAATCAAAACAGCTTGTGATCCAACAGTAAAAAGACATGCAAGAGTTTTTCAAGTGCATGCAAAATCTCCCTAGGGTGCTATCATTTTAAAAATCACATCTTGAGGATAATCTATCAGTGTAGTGCCAGCTCAGTCCTTGAGCCTACACAAATTGGGACCACTGTGGAGTGAGATATCTCATGTCCTCAACCACCAGTTACTGGACTAGATGCATGAGTAAACTGAGGATGACTACATTTAGTTTAGAAATTAGGAGGAAGGTTTCTAATCACCAGAGGAGTGAGGTCCTGGAACAGCCTCCAGTAGGAGTAGTAGAGGAAAGAATCCCAACTGGTTTTAAGATGGAAATTGATAAATCTATTAACATAGTTATATGACAGAATTGCCACGGGAGTGGAATCAATTACCCAGGAGATCCCTTCCAAACTGTATGTTCTTATGCAGGCATCACCTGGTAAAGCTCTATGGCCTGAATTATGCAGGAAATCAGACTAGTTATTATAGACTTTAAGAGACCATCATGATCATCTAGCCTGAGCTCCTGCATATGGCAGCCCACAGAACGTCACCCACCCGCTTCTGTCATACACCAGTAACCTCTGGCTGAGTTTCTGATGTCTTCAAATCTTGATGTAAAGATTTCAAGCTACAGTGACTCCACCATTTACTCTTGTTTAAATCAGTGAGTCACCCATGCTGCATGCTACAGAGGCTTCACTCCCATTCGCTAAAAATTGTGAAAGTCCTTTGAAGATGTCGAGCACTTTTAATTTATATATAGATATTATTCATATACAACATAGTGGTCACCACTTAAAATGTCAACATCTACCAGCAATTACCACCTCACAATCTGAGAGAGAGAAACCATGGGCCATAGGTGTTTGGTTTTTGTAAATATGGGGCAACCTTGGGGTGCTTCACAACACCATGATGTGGCTGCTGTTTGTAAATCTGTTTTAAGTGGTGATCACTGGAGTTATAAACAAGTTGTTACATTAGAGAGGCCCTACCGTCATGTGCACTCTTGCAAGCCCACTGGCTTCACTAGCATGGCTAGGTTGACCAAGAGCAGAATTTGGCTCATTTGCAGCTATTTAGATCTCTATTGCACTAACACTGTAATTTGAGCGGCCTCTTGCCTTGCTGAGTATTAGAGTTAATATGAAGCGAGGAAAGAAAATGAAAGTTTTAAACAATAAAAAGAACATTTTCTAGAAAGCAAAAACTACTAACTTTTTTTATTAACTGTGCCTGCACTGGTGAGACATTGCATTCATTTCTTATTTCATTCACAGTGTAAATCTAGAAATTCTTTCAGAAGAGTGTTTGCTGATTTGTAATTTATCACAGTGCACAAAGTCCTCTCAACTGTGGCCATTTCTAAAAGGTTTCTGAGTTTTTTGTGGTTTTTTTTTAATAGTTGAGTTCTCATTGCTACTTTTCTCGGTGCATCAGGAGAACAGCGGCACCTAAAACAGTGTAATCCCTGACCAGCTAGCGTTCTAGGAGATGAATTTGCTTTTCAAGAAGAGGGCAAAAGCTAAACCTCTTTGAAGCTTATGGCATGTCCATATTTGCTTTAAAATGGCTCAACGATAAGTCAACTCAAAAGGCCTCATTCAACATTAGTATATAGTATACAGGGGCGGCTCCAGACCCCAGCATGCCAAGAGCGTGCTTGGGGCGGCATGCCACGGGGGGCGCTCTGCTGGTCCCGGGAGGGCGGCAGGCGGCTCCGGTGGACCTCCCACAGGCGTGCCTGCGGAGGGTCTGCTGGTCCCGCGGCGGGTCCACTGGTCCCGTGGCTCTGGTGGAGCATCCGCAGGTACGCCTGCGGGAGGTCCACCGGAGCCGCGGGACCAGCGGACCCGCCGCAGGCACGTCCGCGGGACCGGCGACCGGCAGAGCGCCCCCCCGCGGCGTGCCACCGTGCTTGGGGTGGCAAAATGGCTAGAGCCGCCCCTGATAGTATATAGTTACTCCCTGCACATAGCCCAGAGCGGCCTGTGACACATACTGCAAATGTGACTTGATTTTCAGTAGTGCTGAGCATCCACAGCTCACATTGACTTAAGCAATGGGAACAGCACTTCTGAAAGTGAGGCCAGTAGTTTGCAAGCAGGCTGTTCTGCATAGCAGTGGCCTTTCTCTGCAAGCTGTTCTAGGTCACAAAGGGGTTGCTCAGCCCTGACTTGAAAGGATTTATTACTCCTGATTTACACTGCGTTAACAGACCAAACTCAGGCCCAATGTTTGTATGAGGTCAGTCTATATTTGTTTGTCTGACATGTCTAATTAGATTGTAGGTAAGACCCATTTTTCCTCTCTGCATATACACTGCCCAGCACAATGAGCCCTGATCCTGACTATGGCCTTTAGGCCCTACTGCACCAAGGTTTTCCCTTTGCATTGACATGAACCATGATATTTCTCTCTCAGATGTGCAGAAAGTCAAGTTGGCTTTGAAATTACACCTCTGCAGGGGAACTGGCGATGACTGTCAACAGCAAACAGCAGTGAAAAGCTGCAAGTGGGGGTACATCCATGATAACATTTTTTGGAGTTGTATAAAAAATAATTTAGGGCTTGTCTACACTTGTGACTTACAGCGCATTAAAGAAGCCCCAGGCGCACTAGCTCACTACTCACTACGCACTAGCTCACTACCCGTCCACACTGGCACGTAGAGCGCTCTGACTCCACGGCTACAGCGCTGCTGGTACTCCACTTCGGTGAGTGGAATAACATTTGATGCGCCCCCCACTGGAGCGCCCCAGCGTCAGTGTGAACAAGGTGTTGCATTACTGCGCTCTGATCAGCCTCCGGAAACGACCCATAATCCCCTTAAGTCAAGTTGCCACTCTTGTCATTGTTTTGGATATGGCCTTTGAAAGCTCCGTTTGACAGCTGGCTGCTTATCTGCTCTGAGACAAAGCAACCATTACAGTGGAATGCTGTGTGAGAGAGAGAGAGGCGGGGGGGGAGGGGGAGGTCTGCTGCTGTCTGAACTTACAAGACAGCATGCTGACGGACTCTCAGCACCCCAAAACCCACTCTCTCTCCCCCCACATACACACAACACACTCCCTGTCCCACTCCACCCCACCCCACCTCACTCCCCATTTGAAAAACACGTTGCAGCCACTTGCATGCTGGGATAGCTACCACAAGGCACTGCTCTCTATGGCCATTGCAAGAGCTGCTAATGTGGCCACGCCAGTGCGCTGGCAGCTGGCAGTGTGGACAGACTGCAGCGCTTTCCCTACTGCTCTCTACAAAGGCTGGTTTTACTCAAAGCGCTCTACATCTGCAAGTGTAGCCAGGCCCTTAGTGCATGTACAAGGCTGTGGAGTAAGGAATTTTTCCTCTAAAATTAGTTGGTCTAAGGAACAGTTCAAGAGATTAGAAAACTTACCCAAAATATATCCAGATCAATACCATGCTAAAGAACACAGTGAGCAAACACATCATATCAAGGCAAAAGACTTGGCACATTGCTTCAGGTAATTTGATGCTGTGGGTAATTTGACAACTAAGTATTAACTCCAGCCCATTTCAGGAACCGCACTTCTAACCAAGCTTTCTATTTAAATCACTTTACATCAGTTTTAATTACGTAGAAGTCTTATACAAAGCTAGTTGGAGACAATGGACAAACTCCAAATGACTTCAGCGAGCTTTGGATCACTTGCTAGGTGAACTTGCTCTGTGTCCTGGGACACAAGGTATGGTGTGTGACCTGCAGTCTCCCCTAAACAATGTTAAATTTGACTTTTCTCTGTGGGAAACTAAAAATGGACCTAAACCAAAACCTTAGATCCAAACACTTGGGAAGTTCAGGCCTCAGTCCAGATCCAAACTTTGTAGCCAGCCCCCAACTCCTACACTAGGCCATTCCAAAACCAAAGATCAAAATACCTTCTGGACTTTAGGGGCATACAGAATTCATGTCCCCCACAGATTTCTTTGCTTCCCCACAGAAAAATGACTTCTGATGGGGAAGCCACAAGAGCAGTCATGCGCTCCTCCCCAGCAGCTCAGGCAAGTTGGTTCAGGAGACGTAAATCACCTCAGGGAGGGGCTGGGCAGTCATGTGTGTGAAAGAGTGAGAGAGAGACTCTTGCTATTATGGCACGTTTGGCATGGAGGGGCAGGGCTTTGGGGTCTTTCTGAGGAGGTAGGTGTGGGCCAGGCTCTGTCCCCTCAGAGCAGAAAGTAGCAGCCTGCCTGCTTTAGTGAATTGTTCCCAATGTCTTTGTGAATTCTCCAGGAGTATAAAACAGGTGTAAAAAGGCTCCTTTACATTGCCAGGGGGAGGTAAATGACAGTATGACCGTATAAATGCTTATGGTGCTTTAGTGATTAGAACCGGTCTAAATTTTTGGACTGAAAAAATTTCGTGTCAAAATGTGCTCCATGAACTGTTTGTTACCTTCATAGAAATGGTCATTAGCCAGTATAAATTGTGAGTTTGATTCCCCATCCCTCACTTGCTCTTCAGTTGCCTATGATGTAACAGTGAGCATGTGGCTGCGTATATTTGTTGAATAATAACTAGAAATAAAGGATCAAACCTAGCTACATTATTATTAGACAAAGGGAGCTTAGGGATTTCCTCTAGAGCTCCCCACTCCCATTCTCCATCCATTGCATTGTAGTTTAAATAAATTTCCAAAATTGAAACCAGTGTGATTAGATTGCTTTATTTTGACAAATGAAATATGCAGAATTTTAAAATATTGTGCACAGAATTTTTATATTTTTTGGTGGAATTTTTAATATTTTGGTGCAGAATTCCCCCAGGAGTACATGATAGTCTTCTGAGCCTGCTCAGAGCATGGTTACACACACAGTGATAAAAATACCTCAGGGGAATTCCTAGCCCCATTGAAGTCAATATAGCCAGCATTTCTCCCTTGAAACCTGTCACATCAGCAACACTGGTGTTCCAACAATAGTGGGAGTTGCTCAGAAAAAGCTAAGTATACACACACACACAACACAGCGGTTCATCTACAACATCATAAAAATGACCCATTGACAGCAGTTGTTACTAACAATGGCTTGCAAAACCCCCATCCACCTCCTAAATGGTGTTGAAAATAGTTAGCTTGTAAGTGTAATTGGAGACATATTTCAACACTAAAAAGAACTAAGAGTACTTGTGGCACCTTAGAGACCAACAAATGTATTTGAGCCTAAGCTTTCGTGGGCTAAAACCCACTTCATCGGATGCATGCAGTGGAAAATATAATAGGAAGAAATATATATACACAGAGGACATGAAAATATGGGTGTTGCCATACTAACTATAACGAGAGTAATCAATTAAGGTGGGCTATTATTATAATTATATTATATTATGATAATAGCTCACCTTAATTGATTACTCTCGTTAAGCTTAAATCCCATTTTAAGCTCTTCTCTGTGTTAGCACAATGCCTAACATACTTGAGGTTCGATTCTGAGCATGCCCATAATAAATAAATAAAATATTAATAATACACAATACCAGGGCTGGCCTTACCATGAGGCGAACTGAGGCCTCAGGTGCTAGACTGTGGGGGGGCACCACTAGGACCCAGAGTGTAGAAAATTGTGTCTGCTGCTGGTGCATATGTATTCTCTCTGTTCTAGATGCACAGAGATGGTGGAGTGCTGTGCTGGAGGAAGGAGGACACAAGAGGCAGGCAGGAGAAAAGGTGAGAGGGAATAACAGAAAGCAGCAGGAGCTGCAGGGAGAGAGAGGAGGAGGAGCCGCCTCTTATGTACCTCTCTAGCACCCCTAGGAGCCTGGACTGATTAACACCAGCTTCTCAGGGAGCTTCCTGTTTTCTGCTGCTTCCCTGAACCTACTCAAGGAGAACAGGCAGTCAACTGAAGTAGTAGGAGCCAGTTAGGCCCTTAAGATGCTGATATCTTCCCTCACTCAGGCCCTGCTACCAGCCTGCTTATTTGTCCCCTTCAATTGAGTATTGAGAGCCACTATAGCTGGCACAGAGCAGTAGTCATGAGTGAAAGAAGAAAACGCCCCTCTGGGGCAGCATTCAGAAAAAGAAAGAAAGCAAAGGCAGCTTTTCTATCTAAGCAGGAAGGAGCTCTCCTGAGATACATAGACACAAGTATTCACGGTGAGCCTTCCGGCCCCAATGAGGATGTGAGTGGTGAGGAGATGCCTGATATTCCAGTTAGTCAGAATGCAGGTGCCATGGCAGCTACTGCAGCATCGATATCTCCATCTCAAATGGATGTAACCATGCACATTCCTGAAGAAAAGTGTAGATCAGAGAAGAGTGTGGTGGAGGCACAAGAAACAGCTGCTGCTGAGTTTAGTTCCTTAAGTCTAGATCAGGAGTCGGCAACCTCTGGCACGCGAATCGCCAGGGTGCTTACCCTGGTGGGCCGGGCCAGTTTGTTTACCTGCCGCGTCGGCAGATTCAGCCGACCGTGGCTCCCACTGGCCGCGGTTCGCTGTCCCAGGCCAATGGGGGCTGTGGGAAGCGGTGAGGGCCGAGGGATGTGCTGGCTGCGGCTTCCCGCCACCCTCATTGACATGGGACGGAGAACCGTGGCCAGTGGGAGCCACGGTCAGCCAAACCTGCCAACGCGGCAGGTAAACAAACTGGCCTGGCCCACCAGGGTGCTTACCCTGGTGAGCTACATGCCAGAGGTTGCCGACCTCTGGTCTAGATGATCCAGGACTGTGGATCCACTTGAGCAGTAGCCTGAGGGACTTCCTTGTACTGCATGGGCCACAGCAAGTGAAAAACTTCATGTTCCCCAAAGACAATGAAAATAGAAGTTTCCATCCAATACATTACTGGTGTGAAATCCCCAATGGGGACAAAGTGGAGAGGTCATTGCTTATGCACTCAAAAACCCAGAATGCTGCATACTGGTTTTGTTGCAAACCCTTCCAGTCTAATGTTCCAGCCACATTGGGTTCTACAGGAACAAAGGACTGGAAAAATCTGGCTAGAAATCTGGCATGCCATGAAAAGGCAGCAAATCACCAGAGAGCATTCCATAGGTAGAAAGATCTTGAGATGAGACTAAGATTAAAGACCATCATAGATGATGAGCATCAAGAGAAGACTGCATCAGAGTCTCTTTACAGGCAAAATGTTCTGAAAAGGCTCATTGCCATTGTGAGAATGTTTGCTACCCAAAACTTAGCACTGAGTGGCACTTCAGATCAGCTGTATGTGCCAAACAATGGAAACTTCCTTAAAATTGTGGAGCTGATGGCTGAGTTTGATGCTGTACCCCAGGAGCATCTAAGAGGAGTCACCACCCAAGAAATGCGCACACACACCAATACCTTGGAAAAACAATTCAAAATAAGATCATACACTCACTGGCAACAAAAGTCAAATAGAAGATTGTGGCAGATGTGAAGTTAGCAAGATATTACTCTGTTATTCTGGACTGCACACCTGACACCAGCCAATGGAACAAATGACTTTAATGGTCCATTTTGTAACAACAACAGAACCTAGTGAAAATGTCCCTGCAATGGTGACTGTCAGAGAGCATTTTCTAGAATTTATTGACATTGATGATACTACAGGAGCTGGTATGACAAATGTGCTTCTGAAAAAGCTGGAAGATATGGGAATTGTGATAGCTGACATGAGAGGTCAGGGCTACGATAATGGTGCCAACATGAGAGGACAGAAGAGAGGAGTGCAGACATGGATCCAAGAGTTAAACACTTGAGCTTTTTTTGTCTCATGCAGTTCCTATTCATTGAACTTGGTGGTCAGTGATGCAGCATCAACTTCTAGTGAGGCTGCTGAATTTTTTAATGTAATTCAGAGCATCTATGTATTTTTCTCTGCATCAACTCATCGATGGCAAATTTTGAAGCAACATCTGGGAACATCCTCTCTGACACTGAAACTACTGAGTGCCACACCCTGGGAAAGTCAAGTGGAGGCGATAAAGCCTATCAAACACCAAATTGGGAAGATAGGTGATGCCATAGTTGCCATTATGGAGGATAATGCTACGACAGGAACTGTTTGTGGGAGAACAGTGGCAGAGGGAAATGGAATCACCAGAAATATACATAACTTCAGATTTCTGTGTGGCTTAGTGTTGTGGCATGACATACTGTTTGAAATAAATGTTGTAAGCAAGAGACTCCAAGGTGTTGACCTGGATATATCTGGAGCAATGGAACAACTGGACAAAGCAAAGTCAAACCTACAGTCTTACCGGTCAGATGAGGGATTTCAAAAAGTTCTGAAGAGTGCAAAGAAGTTGGCAGAGGAACTTCACACTGAAGCTATTTTCCCACCCACTCAAGAATTCAAGAGTCACCAAAGAAGATGACATTTTGATTACAAGGCACGGGATAATCCCATAAGAGACCCCAAAAAACAATTCAAAGTTGAATTCTTTAACCAGGTGCTAGATTGTACAATACAGTCAGTTGAAGAATGTTTCATGCAGCTCAAGGAACACAGAAGTATATTTGGGATATTGTATGATATTCCAAAACTCCTCACTATACCTGAAGAAGACCTACACCAGCGGGCACTAGGGACAGTGTTGACACATGACAACATGCGCGATATTGATACGAGTGATTTAGGTGATGAACTGAAAGCCCTTTCAAGATACATTTCAGCAGCCTCCAAAGGCTGTTCTGGAATATATGTGCACAAATAAGATGACCACGCTCTTTCCAAGTGCTTTTGTTGATCTGCGCATACTTCTAACATTTCCTGTAACAGTTGCCTGTGGAGAATGCAGCTTCTCCAGGCTAAAGTGAATAAAAACACATCTACCCTCCACAATGACACAGGAGAGGCTAGTTGGCCTTTCAACCATCTCAATAGAGCATGAGCTGGCCCAGACTGTGAACCTTCAGGAAGCAGTTCAAATCTTTGCATCCAAGGCGGCATGGAAAGCACCACTTTGATTATTCAAACAGATAGAAATGCCAGTGTTTACTATGCAGACAAGAAAAATTACACTTGCTGTTCAGGCGTTTGAAAGTTAAGTGTTACTTAAAATTTTTTAACAAGGCATTTTAAGTTGTTAGTTCTCTTTTATTGGGGTAGTAGCGCAGAGCAGTACCATGAGAGGAGAAGAACAGGAAGAAGGCAGAATTGAGACCTTTCAAAGTTTTGGCCCAAGCAAGGGGGCATGGGGGCGTCATTTGAGCTCTCCGCTTCAGGTGCCAAAATGTTGTGGGCCGGCCCTGCACATTACTGAAACCCTGACTCCATATGAACCAATATTCTTTCACAATATCCACATAACTGTTAAAGCTGTTTGTTTCTCTTCCCACAATTACAGCTAATGGGGAAAATGTTCCTTGTCCACTTTTGCTTATCTGAAAACCTACTGATGCACTACAACAACTGACTGAAAGGCTGTTTGAATGAACTAGTTTTGATTTTTATTCATCAAGAGTTGACCTATGCCATTGACAATCTGATAGATACAGTTGACTGTTTTGCGAAACAACCAGGATTTCAAAAGATCATTGCATAAAGCATTAGATAAAAACACACTAATCTTGCATAATAATCATGTGCACGATGATACTTATATGCATTGTGGTCTTACCGATAAGTTCCTAGATCCATTGCCTTTAAGATTTCAATTAGATTTTTGGTTTCTCTCTTTATTTCATTTTGCATCCTAAAAGCACTGTTCAGATGTACTAGCCAAAGCAAATAGGTTTGATGCTGTACTTTAATACAGTATCTACAGCACCATACAGGCATCTCTCTTTAAACTTTTAACAACAACTCACATCTTCAATACCATCAGGACTGGATAAAGTTACCATTTACAACAGAAACTCTTCCAAAAGCCACTCTCTCCACCCTTCAACTCTGAATCAAATTGAAGCACCACTATTGTGCCAGGAAAATCCCTGCTGAAAAACCAGCTCTGAATTGTAAAGGAGGAAAGCAGACAGGTCTCTTTAGATTCTAAAAGGGGCTACGGTTTCCTTCTAATAACAGTTACTACAGCCTTTGATATTCTATCTACTTTATTATTTCCCCCCCCCCCAATTTTGTGGAATAACAGCTGTGATAATAAAATGTCATCAGAGCCCATCTTTTACATTGCTTGTCACTGGGCTCAGTAAATCTGCAAAACAGAGAAAACACTTGTTTGGAGCCTTCAGCTTGCTTTGGGTCTGAGGCTAAAGATGAATCACAGCTGACCCAGGAGTCAAAGGTTATCCCCTAAGGGGAGTCGTGAGTTGTTCAGTCCATTCATGGCTAATCCCCGATGAGTGGCTCTCACTAAAAGATTTCTTTATTCTAACAGCTTTTAAAAAAATAACAACAGAATTAACAAGCCTAGTAGAAATCCATGACTGAGGCAAATCCTTGAGGATCAAGTGGGGAGTGTGGGGAGAGAGGAGCACAAACTAATCCACAAGTCCAAAATGTCTTTTGCCAAGCCTTTTAAAAACAAAAACTTCACTAGAGTCGTCTTGTTAGCAGCGATTACAGCAAAAAGTATAGGGGAGGGATTGCTTTCCTTTCCAGCGAAGGACCTCTTCCAGAAACATAAACAAGGGTGTCCATTGACATGGCACAGTAATCCTAATCCATTAAAATCCTTAGTATAGCGGGGGTTGTACTTGGTCTTTAATAATATTGCAAAAAAATGTTTTTTTCTAGAAAGAGAGCACGCATTTCTTTAGGCAAAGTATTAGTTGTGTTGCTGGATTTTCTGTTAACTCTGAAATGTTCTTGGTTCAACCCTGCTAACATAATAATAGGAAAGTTGTATAAACCCACTTGGGTTTGACCGTCAATAGTGCCAGATACAACAGTGTTGGCAAAATAACAGGAAAGCTTATACCACTTGGTTCTGAAGATCAGTAATGCTTTATATAAGTAGGTCCAGCCACTTCAAATGACCCTTTCCTGTTTTTTTTAAAGCGAAAGTAAAACCATCCTTATGTTAGTTCTGCCACCACAGTTTTCAAGTCATGCATTTCCCAATAAATCAGCCATAAACAGGTAGAACGTTTTAAAGCTGCATCTGTCTCCATGGGGACAGAACAGCCGCACTACGGATATTACCGTTGTATGGTAGGTGCATGACATGTAAAAAAGTCCCTGTGAAGAGAGCATGTGGTGGCAGAAGCACAACAGAAGGAAGCAAAGGTACAAGAGAGGAACAGGGCCTTCAAATGATTCTATAAGTATCCAGTGACACTTCTGATTTCCTCATCTGAACTTTGCCCATTAATCCATCTCTGCTGAAACCTACTTTGAACAGAAATCTGCTTTCAGGCAGCTGCCATTTTCATATAAAAAGAACATGCCACAGACTATTTCCTTCTTTCTCCCATAGTGTAGGTGGGAAGGTGTGAGAGAAAGGGGGGAAACAGTCCAAAAGCTGAGCCTTGCTATGGTATACTTGGTTCTGGCAGTGGGGACAGTTTTAAAGTGCAGCTCTATTCTGAAAAACGAATTTGTAACAAAACGGCACTGCGGGGGTTCTCTGTTTAGCATGTCCACTTTCAGATAGTAGTGTAAAAGCATGGTTTATTAACTGTCAGCTCTGCAATCTCAGGCTGGTATCTGCCTTATGGCCAATGTAAAGTATTTAGAATCCACGAGACAGCCCCCAAAACATCATGAAGATGTTTTATAAATAATAAACTTTGAGTTATTTTTATTTATCATCTGGTTTCTGACCCTTTAAGGGGACACTCACTCCATGTTTTCAAGCTTCTCTCTGCAACCACAAAGGCTAGAAACTTAGTTTAAAACAAATATATTAAAACAGGTTCTTGTGCAATCCTTTGGCTCCAGCAGCTGGAGCTTTAAGTAGAACAACAAATACACCTCTACCTCGATATAATGCGACCCAATATAACACGAATTCAGATATAACATGGTAAAGCAGTGCTCGGGGGGGGGGGGGGCGGGGCGGCGCACTCCAGTGGATGAAAGCAAGTTCAATATAACACGGTTTCACCTATAACACGGTAAGATGTTTTGGCTCCCGAGGACAGCATTAACGAGGTAGATGTATATCACAAATGGTGAGTTGGCAACACTGCACTAATAATCCTGCTTGGCTAGAAATACTTTCTGCCTTCCATTGACGACTACAGGATTTCATAGGTTAAATATATTTGGAGACAACGTTTTGATTTGGGCCCCATGGTTAACCACTATTGATTTTTACCTGCCTCTCCACTTTTGCAGTTGGACTCTTTGTATTAAAGCAACCTAACCTGGCAGGCAGAAAGACATGAAAAATAGTACCAAATACTTTAAACTCTTTCTAACTGAACTTGTCCATAAAATTATGCATAAAGAAAAGCACATGATGATAAATTGAGGTCTAAAGCTTTTATTGGCACATATTTGGATGTCATTGCATGTCACTCATCATCAATTACAAGTTCAGCCAAACTCATTCCTCTAAAGCTTTCAGCAATTCACACCATCATATATTTTACACATGCTTTCAAGAGACAAGGCTTATATACTATTCTTTTTAAAAGAACTGTTAATCCTAAAATGATGTGTTTTCTCCAGATTGCTAGGCAAATTAATATTAAGGAATATTAGAGCATAAGTGTCCAGAGATACTGTCAGTAAGGACCCCTGGTTTCTATTCCCAGCTCCACAACCAATTAATATTGTCTTGGACAAACCACAACAATGGTTGGAAGTTGAAGTTAGACTAATACAGACTAGAAATAAGTCACAGTGAGTAATTAAAATTGGAACAACTTGCCTAGGGTGTGATGGATTCATGTTCATTTGCAGTTTTTAAGGCAAATCTAAATGGCTTTCTGAAAGATATGCTATATCTCATACAGAAGTTATAAGCTTGATGCAGAAATTACTGAGGGAGGTTCTAGGACTTGTGTTAGGCAGGAAATCAGACTAGAAGATCATAATGGTCTCTTAGAATCCAAGAAATTTTTCAGAGATGTTTTCTGCTCAATGACTTGTGTTGCTTAGAAGTAATTGGTCATGTAAGTCAGATGATACTGTTTTTGCATCTGGACTGGATAAGCATAACTCTTCTGGACAGATATAAAAACCTGTAGAAAGCAAATTTAAAATTCACTTTCTGCAAATATTAGTTCCCAGGAGTACTCGTACTAGTAAATCTTAATCTCACAAATGTCTCCAGATGGCAAACACAAAAGCGTTAGGAACATACCTGAAGCAAATTAATTAAAAAATTTAAACAAGTATTTGTGAATTTCTCTTTCTTTTTTTCCCCCTTAGTATTCATCCAGCTCCAGTTGACTGTACTCTCAAAGGAGCTGAGAGATTTGTTTTGCAGGGTAACATTAAATAGCTTAACTGTGTGCACAGCATGCTTGGGCACCCTTCTATTTCAGATTCAGATTACTTTTTACTAACATGGAGTCTTCACTTTATTTCACATCCAGTTTTAAGAAACATTTTGAATCTTCCTTTTCCTGAACACAACATGTACACTGTGAACCCCCAACACTACAATTTGATCTGCACAGATCTGGGCATCATCCAGCTCAGAGTTCCATTGAAGTCAATGAGGCTCCATAAGAGAGACAGGCTCTTCCAGGACAGATCTGACTGCAAGATCTGATAATCTAAGAGCCAGATCTTCAATGGTGTTCAGGTACCTGACTCCCACTGACTTCATTGGAACTACCTTTGAGGATTTGGCCCAAGTCAACAGTGCATGGGTCTTCAAAGTGCTACCACATTTTTTCAGCTCTGTGATAATCAGCTTCCATAGCTTCATTCATATTTTCTACCATCATGTGAGTTATTTTCAGGTGCTGATTCCGGGTGAACAACAGAACCCCAAAGAGGATACATGCCTTAAAATGATATATTTGACAGGGCTAACACAAACACTGAGTTGGAGACCTCAGAGTCAGAGCTAGCCTCTTCATGTAAGTCACTTCCTCATGGATTTGCTCCCCCTTCATATCAGAACTATCTCCATCTGATTTTTGTAAAAAATTTCTTCTAAAGATTGTTGGGATTAAATATTTTAGGAGGCTTTCTGCCCTAACACTAAGACAATATGGGACTACTGACTCAAATGATGTCCACAGAAGAAAATTGTTATTTCATGTACAATAAAAATTGATGTAATTACTGCTCCACATTTTTCTTTAAGAAAAAAATGTCATAGCACTATATTAAAATAAATGTTTGAAATTATATCTGGGAGTAGAAGAGGGATGACAAAGAAGTGGTATTTAACCTTAGAATATTTGCAGAACAATCCAGTGTTCATTCTGAGAACTCTCTTTTTCAGAGGGTTGACAGCTCCAAGGTTAAACTAATTTAGCCTTGAGAAGTGCTAAAGTGAAACAAATGAGAGGAAGCACTGCATAAGCCAGACTGGACTGAGATATGCATGCACCAGCAGCAATGTATCTATTCTTTTCCTCTATAGCCAGCTTCCCTTCAAAGCCCCAAATAAAGAAAACAAAAGGCTGGATACATAATACTTTTTAAACAGAGATGGGAAGCGTCATTTTTCACATCTTTTATTTGCTGTTGCTTTACAACTTACTTCAAGCCACGTCATTGCAAAGTCCTCAGTCAAGTAGAACCCGTTTGCCATTGGTGTGTGTACATGTCTTCAGACCCAAACCCAAGCCAATCATTTTGAGTAAGCAGGCCAACCCAGGGAGGAGCTGGGATTTGAACCGCAAACTCTTTGACTCCCAAACAGTTGCTCCTTCTCCAGGTAAAGGAAAGCAGCAGCATTTCCAGAGTCTAAGCAGATTTCTCTGAAGCAATGCAAACCAATGCTCCTTTCATGAAAGATGAGTGCTTATTTCACCTGGGTGGGGCAGTACCTTGGAGAGATGCTGCAATAAGAGCTTCTCTGTTGCTGAACTAAGCAGGCTGCTGTTTTTGCCTATTTACTGCTGACTTATTTGTTGAGGTAATGTTCTGAGAACAGTGTTTCTGTAGTTAAATCCTAGTACCACCCTTTTATCTCCATTAATATATCTAAATTGTGCTTAATGTCTTACGTAAGGCTTGCATTACTCACAATAAACAACACTGGTTGACTCAGCCAATGAGGAGGCCTCCCCAGACTACAGAGCTGCATGGTGCCAAAAAATGCACCTCTTGAAACAAGACTCATCCTTCTTTAGCACTATGGGATTGACCTTTTAGAGAAGATAAAACCTAGACAAGAAAATCATAAGCCCTACCAAGCTGAAATCTAGCAACAAAGGGCCAGGAACTGGCACAAAAGAATCATAAGGGGGCAAAGGTTAGGAATAAATAGGGTGAAGTGGAAAACATTCTCTGTCTGTGTAAATAGGCACCAGAGGATGCCCCAACACACATTAGGAATCGGGGTGTGGGTAAGGATTTCAAATCCCTTTCCCCAAAAAAGTTCAAAGCTTTTCAGATTTGGACCTTTGGTTTTACTCATTATAGAAACAAGTTCCAAACCACTATGGATCCTCTAACCTCACTCCTAGGCTGACCATGCCCACCTCCAGTGAACTGGAATAAAATGTTTCCTTTGGGCGGAAGGCTAGCTGAGGGCCCTTTGCACCACCATCCCCAATTAGAGGTTGCATGAAGGTGAGGAGGGGTTCACTTGCACCCAGCCTACCCACCACCGCCTGAGGTCTGCACCCAGCCTGCCCATCAAAGAAAATGGTCTCCCCACCAGACCCGTAAGCTCATGCAGAAAGCTAATTTGAGGGTGGGCTAGGTGAGTGGTCTAAAGGTGTGACAAGGAGGCATGCAAGAGCTGTGTGATCCATCAACACTGTCAGTGTGGAGGGGCTGTGGCATATAGTCCAGTGTGTAAACTGGAGTAGCGCTGTACCTAGGGATGCCAGGGGGTCCGGTTTTTGACCAGACATGGCATCATCCAGTCAGCACATCTGACTGACGCTAAAAGTGTGGTTGGCTGCAGTAGGGCTGCTGCAGTTGCTGAAGGGTTTTCTGGAGCTGGAGCTGGAGCTGGGAGCTGCTGGTGGCCACTGCTGCTGTGTGGATCCGTGTTGCCATCACATTGGCTGTGGGCTGACAGCCAACTGGAGCCAGAGCCTCAGGGACCCACATCCTCACCATGGGGGGAAAAGGATGCAGCCATCACTACTGCCCTAGTAAGTTAACCCCCGGGCTCCGCAGGAGGGAAGCTAGCAGCTGCTGCGGGGCTGGGCTTCTGGGGTAAAGGGAAAGTAAAAGCTGCCCCCACAGAGGGCAGGAGCAAGATGCCCAGGACAGGAACAGGGCTTGGGCCCATGTGGCCAGTGACAGCTCCCTGTCCCATGCAAACGGGGAGGGATTGCAGGGCACAGTACTACATGCCACAGGTTGGGGGGGAGGTAACATAGGGCTTATGGCAGGGATTCGCAGCAGGGCTTTTGGGAGCTGGGCAATGCAAGCTGTGCATTGGGGGGCAGTCACTATTGCAGGATATTGGGGTGTGATTATAAATAAGAAGGGGGAGCTGTCTGGAAATGGCAAGGCTTTTGGATGAAGAGTTCTTTGGGGATTTTGGGGTCCTATGTTCTGGGGTGTTTGTAAGGCATCAATGAACATTGCAAGGTCTGCCTTAATGGGGAGGTACAAAATGGTTACTCACCTTCTCATAACTATTGTTCTTCGAGATGTGTTCCTCATGTCGATTCCAATAAGGTGTGCGTGCGCTGCGTGCACAGTCGTAGGAAAGTTTTTCCCCTAGCAGCACCCGTTGAGTCAGCTGTGGAGCCCCCTGGAGTGGAGCCTTCATAGAGGTGAATTTAGGTCCCAGCCAACCCGCCACCTCCTCAGTTCCTTCTTGCCAGCTACTCCAAAGAGGGGAAGGAGGGCGGGTTTGGAATGGACATGAGCAACACATCTCGAAGAACAACAGTTACGAGAGGTGAGTAACTGTCTTTTCTTCTTCCAGTGATTGCTCACGTTGATTCCAATTAGGTGACTCTCAAGCCCTAACCAGGAGGTGGGGTCGGAGTTCAAGGAATCGCTGACAGGAGCCCCGCTCTGCCAAATGCTGCATCATCTCTGTCGTTTTGGGTAATCACGTAATGAGAGGTAAAAGTGTGAACTGAGGACCACGCCACTGCCCTGCAGATCTCCTGGATCGGGACCTGGGCCAGGAACATCGTCGAGGAGGTCTGCGCTCGTGTGGAATGTGCCGTTAGTGCAGGAGCCAGTACTTTTGCCAAATCATAGCATGCTCGAATACAGGACATGATCCATGATGAAATCCTCTGTGACAAGACTGAGAGGCCTTTCATCCAGCCTGCAACTGCCATGAAAAACTGGTTCGACGTATGGAACGGCTTTGTGCATTCAATGTAAAAGGCCAGTGCTCATCAACCAACCAGAGAGTGAAGCCTTTGTTCTTGACCAGCCGCATGAGGCTTAGAGTAAAAAACAAGTAGAAAAATATCCCATTGAGACACAACCTTTGGGAGAAAGGACCAGGTGCAACTTAGGCCTCACCCAGCCTTGTAGAAAATGGTGTATGGAGGGCCAGAGGTTAGGGCTTTGAACTCTGACACTTTCCTTGCTGAGGTGATGGTGACTGGGAAGGCCACCTTCCATGATAAGTAGAGCAGCGAATAAGTTGCCTGGGGTTCAAATGCCCCCCCCCATTAGTCTAGAAAGGACCAGGTTGAGACCCCATGCCAGGATTGGTTGCTTAACCTGCGGGTATAGCCTACCCAGACCTTTCAGGAAACGACTGACCATCAGGTTGGTGAAGACATAGTGGCTGGCCACTCCCAGGTGGAAGGCATAGATGGCTGCCAGGTGTACCTTAAGAGATGATACCGAGAGGCCTTGCTGTTTTAAGTGCACTAGATACTACAGGATAACTGGTCTGGGCACCTGCAATGGAGAAGCGCGACCCTGAGAACACCAGATTACAAACCGCTTCCACTTGGCCAGGTAAATCACCCTGGTGGGGGGTTTCCTGCTACCAAGTAGGACCTCCCTAACCTGCTCAGAGGAAATGAGCGCCATCGGATTTAGCTATGAAGCTTCCAAGCGGTGAGGTGAAGAGACTTGAGGTCAGGATGAAAAAGACGACCATGATCTTGGGTGATCAGGTCCGGGATCAGAGGCAGTGAGACTGGAGCGACCATGGACAGCTCCAGGAGCGTGGTGTACCAGTGCTGGCGAGGCCAGGCTGGTGCTACCAGTATGACCACTGCCTTGTCCCTACAGATCTTGAGCAGAACCTTGTGGATGGGTGGAATCGGTGGGAATGTGTACAACAGATGATCCATCCAAGGGAGGAGAAATGCATCCACAAGAGAGCTCGGGCTGTGATTCTGGAAGGAACAGAATTGGGGGGGATTTTCTATTGCTCTTTGTGGCAAACAGGTCAATTTGGGGAACTTTCCGCGTCTGGAAAATGTTGTGTACTACGCCCAGGCAGATAGACCATTCGTGATTGCAGAAGGATCTGCTGAGATAGTCTGCCAACTTATCCTTTAACCTGGAAGGTAAGATGCTTCCAGGTGAATGGAGTGGGCTATGCAGAAATCCCACAGCTTGAGGGCTTCCCAACACAGGGGAGAGGAACAAGCACCACACTTCTTGTTTATGTAAAACATCACAGTTGTGTTGTCTGTCATGACCCCCATGCACTTCCCTTGCAATTGGGTCCAGAAGGTTTGACATGCCTGTTGGACTATTCTGAACTCCTTGATGTTGATGTGGAGCGAGAGCTCGTCCTGTGACCAGAGACCTTGGGTCTGTAGTTCTCCCAGGTGAGCACCCCATCCCAACACTGATACATCTGTCACCAGGGACAGAGGGCTCAGGCTTGTTGAAGGGGACTCCCCTACATACCTCCTGTGGGTTGAGCCACCAGTGGAGAGACTCGAGAACCTGCACCAGAAGGGTGACCACTTTGTCCAAGCTCTCGCGCCCTGGACGGTAGGCCAGCACCAGCCAAGCTTGGAGAGGCCTGAGCCTCAGCCTCGCGTGCTGTACCACGTATGTACAAACTGCCATGTGGCCAAGTAGCCTCAAGCAACCCCTTGTTGTGGCAGTAGTGTACCATCTGAGGCTTTGTATGTCCTGGCATGGCCTGAGTCCAACACTGCTCTGATAAACTCTATCCTCTGCATTGGGGATAGGGTTAATTGGCGCTCATTGAGTAGGAGACCCAAGCTGTCGAAGGTGGCCCTTACAAAGCTGACCTGTGTCTCCATCTCTGGAATGTCCCTTGAGCAGCCATTCGTCGAGGTACAGCTATACCTGTACCTACCCCCACGTAGGAAGGCAGCCACGACTGACATGCACTTGGTGAACACTCGTGGGGCCATTGATAGGCCAAAGGGGAAGACCGTGAATTGGTAATGTTTGTGGTTGATCACGACCCTGAGAGATCGTCTGTGAGCGGGAATTATAGAGATGTGGAAGTACACATCCTTGAGAGGGAGAGAATAATCGCACTTAGGGAGACCATGCAGAACCTCAACTTTTTCCATTAAGCTATTGAGGCCTTGCAGGTCAAGGATGGGTCTGAGACCCTCCTTTGGCTTTGGGGATTAGAAAATAATGGGAGTAGAATCCCTTGTTGCTTAGCTCCTGATGAACCTCCTCCACTGCTCCTGCGGCGAGGAGCATTTGGAACTCCTGTGTGAGGAGATGCTCATGAGAAAGGTCCCTGAAGAGGGACAGGGAAGGGGGGTAGATGGGAGGGAGGGCAGGAGAAGAATGAGAGAGAATATCCCACTTCTACTGTGTGAAGGACCAAGCGGTCTGATGTTATCTGGGACCAAGCACAGTAAAAATGGGACAGATGGTTCAGGAAACAGGGATGAGGATCCGGTACGTAGACCGGTGTGCCATCCTTGGGTGCACCTTCAAAAGGCCTGCTTAGAGCCTGACAATCGCCTCACCAAGCCCTGGCTTTGGCTGCGTGGAGGCTGGGATGGCTTGTGCCTGCCATTCCTGCCATGTTTCCTTGATAAATCCTGCCTGGGCAGCATGGGAGGAGGAATGGGAGGGGATAGAAGCGCTGCGTAGGCTGTAGCTTAAAATGTTTTCTCTAGGTGGCCGATGAATGCACGCTCAGTGATTTTAATGTAGCCCACAAATCCTTTAGGCTGTGAAGCCTGGAGTCTGTTTGCTCTGTGAAAAAGGCCCACACCATCAAAAGGCAGGTCCTGAATAGTTTGTTGTACCTCCTGGGGAAGCCCAGATGTGTGGAGCCATGAGCTCCTCCTCATGGCTATGCCTGGAGAAAAGCTACGCGCGGCCAAGTCTGCAGTGTCCAGTGAGGCCTGTAAGGAGGTCCGTGCTACTGCCTTGCCTTCGTCCACTATGGCCCCAAACTCTGCCCTGGATTCAGTAGGTACCAGCTCTTTGAATTTCAACATGGAGTCCCATGAGTTGAAATTGTACCTACTCAGGTTGCCTGCTGGTGGGCAATCCTGATCTGGCGCCCCCCCGGTTGCGTAGACCTTCCAGCCGAAGAAGTCCAGCTTTTTGGAGCCTTTGGCCCTCAGGATTGATCCCTGTGCCCTCTCTCTCATTCACCATCACCTTTGTTTTCCTGTGCCATTGATGTGGCATTGGGGAGTGTGAGCAGTACCGCGCTGCCTCCACCGGCTTTGGTGCTGGGGAGCACCGGGGTGGAGCGTCTCTATGGCCAGAATCTTTCCCTAGTGCCACCTCATGCATGGAAGCCAGAGCACTCCGTACGGAAGTGCTCGGTGCCGGATCGTGCCAGCCCAGGGGCAGTTGTGGACAAAGAGCTGCTTCCATCAGGATCTGCTTGAACCTGATGTCCCGCTCTTTCTTCGTCCTTGGCTGTAACCCTTTGCAAATCTTGCACCGTTCTGTCTGGTGTGTGCCTCCCCCAGAAACTTGAGACAAGAGTCGTGAGGGTCGCCCGTTGGCATGGGCTAATGGCAGGCTCTGTAGGATTTAAACCCTTGGGATCAAGGCATGTCCCAAACCCCAAAGGGGGAGGGGAAATCTGGGGTAGGGGAAAGCCCCTACTCCTATTAAAACTAACAACTAAACACTAACAACTTCAACTATTTACAAAACTAAGCTATGAGACTACGAAACTAGGGGAAGCACTTGCAAGAGCAAGTGACCACAGTTCCAATGACCATCATTGGTGGTAAGAAGGAACTGAGGAGGTGGTGGGTTGGCAGGGACCTATATTTACCATCATGAAGGCGCCACTCCAGGGGGCTCCATAGCTGACCCGACAGGTGTTAGTAGGGGAAAAACCTTCCAACGACTGTGCATGCAACACACACACACTTAACTGGAATCAACATGAGCAAGCACTCAAAGAAGAATAAATAGTTCAGAGCTTTGGTGTGCAAATATTGTGTGGCTTAAGCCGGGGGGGGGGGGGGGGGTTCCGCTAGCTGTATTTGGCTGTGACCTCCAGCTCTGCCTGAAAGGGAAAGGACAGAGAGTTGCATGTGGGGTCTGCAGCACAGGAGGGAATGGGGCCTGGCTGGAGGAAGGCGGACACTCCTGGCCGCTGTGTTTGGGAATCAATCCTTTCCTGTAGCTGGGGAAAGATGGTTGGTTTGGGCTCTCGAGGAATTGGGGGAGATTCTGTTTAGGGACAGGGCCCTTTTTTGTTTGATTGGTTTGGACATAGGAGAATGATCGCTGTCCAGTCTCCGTGGTGGGCGGGAAGAGCAATAGCTGGAACCACATGGAGGAGCTGCTCTCTGCTCAGCTGCTCACACCTGACAGAGAGCCGTGGTTGGCTTCCAGACCATCACCCGCAGGGGGATCCTGTCCATCCCCCGTCCGTCCCCCCAGCTGCCTTGCCATACCCTGATTGCCCCAGCCCTGGCCCCTCGCTACAGAGACTGACCCCTCCCAATGCGGCCGCTTGCTCCGGGGACCAGCCCCCTCTGTGCTCCGATTGCTCTGACCCTAGCCTCTCACTATAGGGACTGACCCCCTCCCCCTCCCACCTTGCAGGCAGGCTCTGTGTCAGCCCCTCCCAGCCTGGTTCTGCAGGCAGCAGGTGAATCCTGGGAGAGGGAGGAGTGAGGGAGAGGGGTGGGTGGGTGGAGAGTGAGCAACAGAGGAAGGGAAGAGTGGAGTGAGTAGGGCCTTAGGGAAAGAGGTGGGACAGAGGGCAGGGAAGGGCAACCCTAATCTGCACCTTGTCTCCAGCCTAGCTGGGTGAATTTCACCTTTTCAGCTTCCCTGCACAAATACTTAGGTTTTGTGTGGATGTGGTAAATTTAAGTGTGTGTTATACACAGAATACATGATAATGTAAAATAGGATGAAGGTTTTGCTAGCATTTGAGACGGTCCATATCTCTCACTCATAGCTTTGCCACTCAAAAGCAATGCAGCTATCCCAATCTCCAGCAGATAAAGCTTTATATCACACTATCACATTTATATACACACAGCAACAGTATATGTAGAATTACAATTAAAAAACAGCCCTATCTCATACGACTGTCATTAAGGTTGCAAAGTCAAGCACTCAAAAGTTAGGAAATGCAAGAATTAAGGTTGCCTGTGCAGCCTTTATGTGACCACCTTAGGTGTATGTATTATAATACAGTAATTACATGATCACCTACAATTTTTTTCCTTCAAGAACCCTGCCACAGTCACTGCACAGTTATAATCAATTAAAAATTGGAGCTTTATAAAAGTTCTTGGCCACCTTAATATAGGGCTCACTCATAGCCTCACCTATAAGATGCACATTATATATTTCATTTTACATTTAAAAATAACTAGATAAGATGGAAGAGCTATTTAAACCACAGGCTATTTTTATTCACTGTGATTGACATGCTTACATAATAGTTATCCAGTTTGTGTGATGAGTGAACTTTGGATCCCTGGTTAGCTTTGTGCCTAGCAGTTGTCATATTCTACTGTGACCTAGTTTGACCACACCTATAATGATTGAGTAAATTAAAAGTAACCCTTGGGATTGTGCTCTATCTTTCATCACTGCCTGTTCCCATTTCCAGTCTGCCAACAGCCTCCTGTGACGATTACTGTTTATTTCATATGAATATTCAAGAAACTCATTCATCCTGGCAATGAAGATGGTCACTTTGTGAGGCATACTTCAGAACTGACCTGAAGAGTTTCCTGAAAAGTTACTCAGTTGCTTTGTTAGCATGGGAAGTAAATGGGAAGACCCACCCAGTCTGTAATGACGAGCAAGAGCATTAGGCAGAATGCAGAATACTGAGATCAATGCGGTAGCAGGGCAATCCAGTTCAAAAGTGATTAATGTAGTATACTAATAACAGCAACTACTACTGACGTTCATGCTACAGCTAATTCAGAAAGTGCTAACTCATGTTGAGTCAACCTAACTCATCCAACTACTTGGGTGAGTAAGGGCTATAGGGTTGGGCTTAACTATACGACAATTACTGTATATTGTCTCCCAACCCTTGCAGAAGTGCAGTCACGTGTCTTCTGACTCAGTGGCCACATTCCCCCACCTCACACACACAGCATGTTCCTCCAAGATCTCATGGAGAACCCTTCACTGGGCTTGAGAGCCAGGAGCAGGGCATCTTGGCTGGGGAACGTCCCCTGGATGTGTGTTTCTGGGACCACAGTGCGTGGCAGAGGCCCGACAGCACAGGTGCTTATTGTATTGCATGAGAAGGCACAATCCAATCCATAGAGATTACTTCACTCAGCCAGTTCTAGGGTAGAAAACAGCAGCATTTGAACAACACATAGCAATACTATGGAATAGTTCAAGGCAGAAAGCAAAAAATACCTTTTCCAATTGAAACCAGCAAGGAATTTAGGGAGACATAATCGAAGTACCAGAGCTGGAATTCCGACATACCATTTGACTCCATCTACCCACTTTGTTGTAAAAGCTTAAATAAATAAATAAAAACCACCTGATTCAGCTATACACAGCTAAAAAAAGTTTTAAAATGTTTCCCTTATTGTCATCTGTAGACAGGTCAGACTCACCCCTGCAGCACCTCCTGCTGGTGACTCTGGGAATTAGCTCATTCCAGCATCCAGAGCACCCTCTGCAGGCTGGTGATCCACCTGTCCTCAAGCCCCCACTGTCCCTCCCTGGACCCGGTGCCCTTTTACATGGGGGTGCTGCCCCCTGGCAGTAACCCCTTTTCTCTCAGGGCTTCCCCTCCCTCTATCCCTACCTTGCCTCAGTGTATGGCTACTGCCAGTCATTGTCTAGCCCCACATCCTGGGGCAGACTGCAGTATCAGCCTACTCATCACTGGCAAGGAGGGTTTGGACCTGCTGCCTTGGCCTACCCCTGGGCTGCCCTCTGCAACCCCAGTACCTGTTAGCCCAATGCTAGGCCGCAGCCTGGGGCTTTCCAGGCTGGAGCTCCCCTGCTCCTCAGCCTTTCCCCAGCCCTGCTTCACTCAGGTATCCAGTCTCAAGCTCCCTGCAGCTAGGCCCTTCTCTCTCTGAAGGCAGAGAGAGACTGACTGTGCTTCTGGCTTCCCTGGCCTTTTATAGGGGCCAGCTGTGGCCTGATTGGGGTGTGGCCCCAGCTGCAGCCACTTCCCCAATCAGCCCAGCCTAAAGGCTGCTTTCTCCTCCCACAGCCCCGTCCCAGGGCTGTTTTTAACCCCTTCAGGGAAGGAGCTGGGGTTCACCCTGCTACATCATCCTATACGCTTACTGCTCACTGTCTATGGATGCATATATGATTAACATTTGTCTGAAACACCAAGACCCACAACTCTTTCTGCTGTCGGATTATCCATTTTCTGATCAGAGCTTCTCATCCAGGGTGTGAGTACAGTAAAAAGGGGCAATGTGAAAGGATCAAACCTCAACCTCATTTTGCAAGATAAGTGGGTTCTTCACATGCCTCTTATGTTTAAAGCTCCACTCTTTCCTTTAAACATTTTTTCCCTGGTTAGCACTGCTTAGCCCTTCACTCATATGTCCACCCACCCTTACACTGTGGTGCCTCTGCTTCTGGCTGAATGGAATACAATGTACTCAATTTTTCCTTGGTAAGATAAATCTTTGATCACACTTATGAACTTGCTATAAGTTGCACACCTAGAGACAAGTTAACCATAAAGAATGAACCTAACCACTACCTAACTATAGCATGTTCACATATTTACATTGCATTCCTCTAGTACTATGTTTGCATTTCTCTCTATCATCTCACAGTAGACCAAAAGGCTTGAAAGAGTTTTTTAAATATGGTAAACTACCAAATCTTGATCCTGGAAAGAACCCTTCATTTCACTGAGGCTACTGTCTATAACTATGCAGCTTTGTACTATGAACTCTTGAAGGGACAGTTATCAGACCTGGGTAATACAAAGGGTACGTCTACACTACGGGACTATTCCGAATTTGCATAAACCGGTTTTGTAAAACAGATTTTATAAAATCGAGTGTGCGTGGCCACACTAAACACATTAAATCGGTGGTGTGCGTCCACGGTCCGAGGCTAGCGTCGATTTCTGGAGCATTGCACTGTGGGTAGCTACTCCGTAGCTATCCCATAGTTCCCGCAGCCTCCCCCGCCTCCCCCCCCGCCCCTTTGAATTTCCGGGTTGAGAAATTCATTGTCGCGGGTGGTTCTGGGTAAATGTCGTCAGTCACTCCTTCCGCTGGGAAAGCAACGGCAGACAAGCATTTCATGCCTTTTTTCCCTGGATTGCCCTGGCAGATGCCATAGCATGGCAATCATGGAGCCTGTGTAGCCTTTTGTGACTGTCACCGTATGTGGACTAGATGCCGCTCACAGAGGCGATTCAGCAGCGCTACACAGCAGCATGCTTTTGCTTTTGCATGATAGCAGGGATGGTTATCAGCCATATTGCACCATCTACCATACCATAAATTGGTAATAAGATGATTGTGGCTACCAGTCCTTTTGCACTGTTCCATTTGCTGCTGTCATAAGTGCCCCTGGCTGCTCTTAGCCAGGGGCGCAAAAGCCAAAATTGGGAATGACTCCCTGAGTCAATCCCTCCTTTTTGGTATCTAAAAATAGAATCAGTCCTGCCTAGAATATGGGCAAGTCCCCTAGAATATGGGCAAGTCCCCTAGTCCTGCCTAGAATATGGGCAAGTGTACTAGAGAACCACTGTATCAGAGAACCAGAGAGCACAGCTGCTCTGTGTCAGATCCTGCAGAAATTATGAGCTGTATTCTATTCACAGGGGGTGCTCCTGCAACAACCCCACCTGTTGATTCCGTTCTTCCCTCAGCCTTCCTGGGCTACCATAGCATTGTCCCCCCACTTGTGTGATGAAGTAATAAAGAATGCAGGAATAAGACACAGTGATTTGTTAGTGAGATATGAGTGGAAGGCAGCCTCCAGCTGCTATGATAGTCCAGACAGGACAGTAAGGAGTGTGTAGGAGAGGAGCCCAGCATCCCTCTGCTAGTTCAGGGGCACTTGAATCTTTTCTTTACACATGAAGGGTGGGGGCTGATGGAGCTCAGCCCCCTGTTTCTATGACGATGATGGTTATCAGCCATACTGCACCATCTACCATGAAAAATTAGGACCAGGCACCCTTGATCGACCTAACAGATGCTGGTCATCATGGTTACCAGTCCTTTTGCACTGCCCCTTTTGCCAATAGGCTGATGATGAGGACGGGTACCAGTCTTATTGCACCATCAGCCACCCATGGCGGGGCGAAGCAAGGATGTTGGTGTTGAGTGCTGCAGCATCGGGTCTATCTGCAGCATTCAGTAAAGATAGGGTGACATGTTAGAGTCAAGAGAGGATTGTTTTCCCTTTCACTTCTGGGGTGGGTAGGGGGGTGTGTAAATTGCCGAGCTATGCCCTGACCCACCGCGGACACTGTGTTTGACCCTAGAAGCATTTGGAGCTCAGCCAAGAATGCAAATACTTTTCGGAGACTGCAGGAACTGTGGGATAGCTTGAGTCCTCCAGTCCATGAGCGTCCATTTGATTCTTGGGCTTTCCGTTACGTTTGTCACGCAGCAGTGCGCTGAGCCCCTGCTATGGCGTCTGTCTGGAGATTTTTTAAAAATGATTTTGAATTTCGTCTTCTGTAACGGAGCGCTGATAGAACAGATTTGCCTGCCCTTACAGCGATCACATCCGCATGGTCCATGCGGGAGCTCTTTCTTTATTTTGATTTTTAACTGCATCGCCACCCGTGCTGATCGGAGCTCCACGCTGGGCAAACAGGAAATATTCAAAAGTTCGCGGGGCTTTTCCTGTCTACCTGGCCACTGCATCCAAGCTCAGATTGCTGTCCAGAGCGGTCAGTGGTGCACTGTGGGATAGCTCCCGGAGGCCAATACCGTCGATCAGCGTCCACACCAACCCTAATCCGATATGTTAATACCGATACTAGCGTTACTCCTCTCGTTAGGGAGGAGTACAGAAACCGGTTTAAAGAGCCTTTAAAATCGATATATGGTGCCTCCTAGTGTGGACGGTTGTGGCGTTAAATCGGTTTTAAGCTCCTAAAACCGGTTTAAACGCCTAGTGTAGACCAGGCCTTAGATGACAAACATCTAAGGAAAAGACAGGTACTATAGAAAAGCTGCACCGGTGAATCAGTTTAGAAGCTCTCCCATTTCTGGGTCACGACTGAAAGAATACCCTAACAACACCATGAATCTTTGACATGGTGTTAGGGAGACACAGGATGAGACATAAAGAGCCAATCATCAGGTTAAAAAAATATAAGCCTCATACACATCACCTAGCAGGACTCTTCACTGAAACCACTTCCCAAAATTGCTTCTAAAAAGGGTCTTATAATACGGTGGGAACTCAGTGTAGCTTGGAACTTCATCTAAACACCCCTATGGAGCAAAAAGTGTCATGGCTTTTTACTAACCACAAGTGGTCATGACCTGCAGGAAATTAATATCAGCAGCAGCATGATCAAAGGGCCATGCCAGGGTGGTTAGTAATTCTTGCTTCCAGTGGACAGTTGTGGTTTTCAGAGTCCCACACACCATGTGCTCTCATGCAACACAGGCCTGAACACCAGCTTTTATTTAATGTTACTTTGTTTATTTTAATTTACTTCACAAAGGCACACGAACCCATTGAGGTATAACACCTCTTTTACAAGAGTGCCTTGGCAAGTAGCATAAAATGACCACCATCACCACCCCCTGCCCCTTAGGGATGCTAGTTTCCTCAGATCTCCTTTTCAAGTAGTCTAATTCTTGAGCTGTAACTTTACAACACAGAGAAACAAACCACTAGAACTAGAGTCACCGTTGCCAGACATGTTTCCTGCAGCTTTGAGTGGATTTTTTTTTATACAGTCAAGGGGAGAGTTTCACTAGCTCTGGGAAGAGAGATTTCATTTTGCTTTTATAGTTAACCTGAAATTTTTGCAGCTACTGGTGCTTGCAGCTCATCTTGCCTGAAATTTGTTCAGTGAAGCTCCTGGAAGGTTATGACTAAGGTGCACAGTCACAATTTCAGTAGACCGAGAGAGTTCTTATTGGCTCTCAGTTATTGTATTGGTTCATTCCTCAACATTGTATCATCTATTGTGCTAGGCACTGTACTAACACATCTTAAAAAGACCCTGCTCCTATGAGGTTACAGTGTAAATTTCAACAGGCTACATCAGATACACAAACCAAACATGGGGTAGGAGGGAGAGGTGGAGGACAAGTTAACACTAAATCAAGCACATCTTGGTACAATGAGCATTAGTCATGGCTTTCCACCTGCCTAACTAATCTTCAAACACATATTTTTCAGTTAGAGTTCTCACTTTTACCAAGAAAGTCAAATAACGGGGTGGATTTTTCTCTGCACTCTCAGTACTGAACCATCTACAGACAGAAAACCCCTTTTTCATCTGTTAGCCCATTGCAGTTTTCATCATCTTGTGCACTGCAAAATAAATAAATTAATTTAAAAAAATCCGAAACGAGCAAACGAAATAAACCATAGCAAGCCACTCAGTCAGATATATGTTGGCATTTCTATTGATAATGAAAGGATGTTTTCTCAAGAGTAAGAAATCCAGCCTTATGTGGTGAGATAAATGATATTTTTGAAAGCGCAGCATTCATTAGAAAAAAAGTATGTGCTTTTTCTTCCTGTGTTCTTTGTTAAACACATGTAGTTATGCATATGCACACTAGGTTGGATTCTAAGTTATTTCTGAGCGTGATTGGATGTTCTGCACTATAAATCATGGAGAGAAGATTCAGCTGGTATTCAAAACTGTAATTCTTATTTTCTCTGGAGTCTCTGAGTTTAAACCTTCTTCGGTTCATTTACTGAATTTTCACTCTTCCTGCTCAGTTCAAAGGACAATCCACTAATAACCCTGCCACTGGGCAATTTGATTCCAGAAGGTGGGGCTCTGCTTGCCATTGTCATTTTCTTTGAGTGGAGTCTGAGCTTTGGAGCTAAGGCTATGTCCACACTAGAGATCTTAAGGTGGTACAGCTGTACTGATGCAGCTGCGCTGCTGTAGGATCTCCTGTGTAGCCATGTTATGCTTCTCCATCATTCAGATCCATTCTTGGTAAGCCAGGAAAATCAAGAGGGTCCATGTGCTTCTAAACACACCATCCACAAACAGACCCAAAGGGTACGTTCCTGTTCCCACTCAGTCCAGAGCACAATTTATGAGCTATCCATACTTATCCCTGTGGTCAAGCCTCCTTCATTTTATAGGCTTGGGGTAAATTCCCCGCTTTACAATTCCCCTGCAACTGAAATTTTAAAATTAAGGTGTAATTCAGCCTGAAAGGATTGGACTTGGACACCATTTTATTGAACTAACTAGCTGATTTTGGACTTTCTCCTCAACACCACTCTTCAACACAGAAGCTTTTGAAATCATTCTTGCTGGCCTGTCTCCTCATCCTGAGCATGCCTCCAACTAGTTGCCCAGCAACCAGCACTAGTTGCATGTGAACGCTGTGTATGTAGTACCACCACTGCTTTAAAAATATACATATACTGAATGTGGGGAAATGTTTATAAAAAGATGTTTTCCGTGTGGTTAGAGGATCAATAACTGGAATTCCTGAAGGTTGAATAACTGTCAAGGGGAGAGAATGAAAACAATGAGTTGAGTCACACTGAAACTTGACAACATTGTATCATTTCGACTCTTTCTGGGAGAGAACGTTTAAAAATTAAAGAATACGGGGAATGATCCAAACGTTATTTCCTTTTTGTCTTCTGACAAGTTTATATGTACTGTTGTAAAATGCATAGTAAGCCACAGCATAGAACTGCAGAAAGAGCATCCACACTTTGAATGCTTTGAGCTAGTGACCTTTGCATAATCCCATGTATCTGCACCCAACAGCAGTACAAAGTGTTGCCCAAAGGAGTGCAGATGAATGGAGTCTACAGTGGTTTCTCCCGCATGTGGAAGCCATGAATGCTGTAACTGCACTGGTCCTCCTACGTCTATCCCACAACACAGCGCATAACATTTCAAAGTTACCCAAATGCCCCTTGCTTCCAACAGCAGTGCAGGGCACTATGGGGTAAGCGCTGCTGCAGCAGCCAAAGAATCCTTTGGTGAAATAAATGGTTGTAACGTGCTGCATCCATGGAGTCACCAAAATGGGTTTGTCAATAAAAGATGCTGCTGTCTGGATGTGCTAAACCATAGCAAGGACATTACATTTCTTTGCTTAGTCTAGGCAGGGCCTCGGAATGTGGCCATGGCACCTAGTGGTCTGACTCTCCTTTGCCTTTCACCTTGCAGTCATGTTATGCAGGGGGCTGAGTGAAAGCTCATTGAAGTTTGCAGCCGTAACAGCTGCCCAGCCCTTCATTCAGGATACATGTAAAAAGCAATTTATGGAATAGACAGCTAAAACAACAGAAGTCACTGTCTAAAACATGGGCCACATTCAAGACTGGAGCAGGAGTTGAGTCATGCTGTCTGAGGGGCTTCCCCTAGGGTCTAAAATGCAAATACTACAGGGGGCTGGGTACTGTGTGATGGAGTTGTGTGAATGCGTGTGTGAGAGAGAGAAGCAGCAGAAACACTATAGAAGCCAACAGAGACAACCAGAGAAGCCCTTATGAGAAAAAGCTGAGAGAGTATTTTTTTGATAGAGTGCTGGATGAAAAGAGGCTTGAAACTGAGAGCAAAGAAACTGTCTCCCGCTGCTTGAGTCCTCCATGTTCAGGGAAACAGGACTGTGTGTGCCTTCTATGTAAATAAACTGGATTTCATTAAAAAAACAAAACACCTGACTCCATCATCAATTTCTCTCCCTAACAGAAACAACCTGAATATTAACTAACTACTGGGGCCAAAAGTCATTTACACCTGTGCAAAATGTTACCACTCTGATACAATAGCATTTGGTGCCCACTTTGCACTGGCTGTTATGACTGCACAATATAGGGACAAGCCCTGTGACTACAGGAGACACCACATTCTCAGAAGAATGTCAACACTTTCACAACATCATAGACACCACAAGAGCCCATGTGTTGATATTCCAGGGTGCCTATTAGCACAGACTTATATGCATTCACTATACCCCATGGGCCGATACTGGCTAATTAACACTAACTTTATCATCATCATTACAGGATGAACAAGAGATGCAGCTTTTGTGATAATGTTCTAGATGCTACAAAACCTTGACAACAGTTAGACTGCTGGTGCGCTGAGCCTGCTGTTTATCATGCGGACCAACATTGTCTCATTGTTTCCTTGAACACCCTTGTCAGACTGTTTCCATCTGTTGTCTCTTGTCTTAGGGTATGTCTACACTTACCATTTAAAGCGCAAAAAATCCCCTTTTTGTGCTAAAACCACGGGAGCGTCTACACTGGTCAATGACTTTTTGCAGTGAAACTCAGAAGTTTCACCGCAAAAAGAAAACCACCTTCACGAGAGGCATATAGCTCTTACCGCTGTTCTTTTTGTGCTGTTGTGAAAGTGAAGATACGTTCTACCAGTGTAACCACCTTTTGGCCTCCGGAGGATATCCCACAGTTCCAAAAGTGACCACTCTGGCCAGCATCTCCACTGCTCTGACGCCAAGTAAACGGACATCTGCCCCTCCCCCTGCAAGCCTCGGGAAGTTTGAAACTCCCTTTCCCTTTGCTTGTAGATATGGCAGGGAAAGCAGCCAGACAGAAGGGGGCTTTAAAAAAATGCCACAAAAGAAACAAGGAAGTAATGGGGCTGCTGGGACATGAAGCAGGGCAGCATGGGGCACTGAGCAGGGACCCAGAATGCCTTCCACTCACCCCCACCCCTTCCCACAAGACCTATCCAGAGAGCTGCACTGTGGGATAGCTGCCCTAGAGCGCTGCTCTCATGGGCGATGGAAGTGCTGCTAGTGTAAACCCTCTCTGATGCCTGAGAAATTGAGTGAGAACACAAACCAGTGCTTTACTTTCACCAGTTCCCTATCACCAGTGAAACTTACAGCACAAAAACTCTGTAAGTGTAGACATGCCCTTATACTTAAACGGTAAGCCCTTTTGGGGCAGGGACTACGTTTTAGTTCTGTGTCTGTATAGTGCCTAGCGTGATGGGGTCCTAATCCGTGACTGGGACTCCTAGGTGCCTCAGTAATACAGACAATAATCATCAATAATGATTGCATCCAAACTTCAACTACCCATTACTGCATCAGGGAAACTATTTTCTTTCTTCCTTTTACTTCACAGCAATTTCTGTATCTATCCAGCTGTCACAAGTTCCCTTCCCTTCAGCTATCACAGCCCCTGTTCTCCATGCAGCTGTACCAAAAACTCTTATCACACATTCCCTGTTCCATTGTTCTACTTTACAATCGGCACGTTTCTTTCATTGAACCACTTGGCAATAATTCCAGTATATCCCCTCTTATTCTAGTACAAGAGAGACTTTTTTCAGTTTATCTTAAACTCCTTCCCAAGTGATAAATTAAACTGAAGAAAAAAAAGAAAAGAAAAAAGAGACTCTTAAATTCACACATTTGCTTATACAAAAAAACTTTCCAGTGAAGATAAGGCCTTAGTCAGTAAGACTTCTGAACTGCTAGTCAGCTACCCACTATTTTGAGTTTATTAAATATACTGTGGTTACGTAAAATGTTTGGGCAAATCATATGAGAGATCAGAGCTCAGGTCTGCATCTTGCCCACCTAACAGCACAACACTTATTTAAAAGAAAAGGGCTCCAGATTGGCATTATATTATGAAATGTGTTTTTCGCAGGATAAACTGCTCACAGATTAATGCTCCTTTTGGTATCTCAGAAAGTCAAACTTCATTGGACAAGACAGTCCCGCATCATGGTTTGGATCTATCATGCTCTCTTCATTAATAAAGACTCAGGACTGCAGCAGGATTGGAATTTGTTCCTGAGCACATAACAGTAGGACTGTGAAAAAACCCACTAAATCTAATCTCACAAAAGCGCCTTAAAACATTTTGCAGCAAACATAAGGCATGACGATTGAGCCTAGAGTGAAGGCAGAAAGCACTACATAGACTGAAATGCTGCAGCACAAACAGACTGCAGATGAAGTGTTTTGTGTCCAGATCTTACAACTGCCAAACACACTTCATAGACAAGGTGGGTGAGGTAGTATCTTTTATGGGACCAACTTCTGTTCGTGAGCGAGAGAAACTTTCGAGCTTACACAAAGCTCTTCTTCAGGTCTGGGAAATGTATCCTGGGACCAATGCAGCTACGACAACACTACAGGCACACTATAGGTCATGTGCAGACCCAGTTGTTGGCTCTAACGCTGTAACAGCTAAGGCAGAATCACAGAGAGAAGCATATATTCCATGCCACCTGTAGCCAAGAAAGTGTTTAGCTAGGCTTGAAAGGATAGGCACATACTTATTTGCATGGTAACTGTTTGCCCTATTGAGAAAGAAGAAAAGGCAAATTTCAGTTCAGACACACTGCAAGATAAGTTTAATTTCCACTTGGAATATACCTTCCAGGTCTCACAGACTATCCCTGGGACACATGATTTTAGAAGTGAGTTCCCTTATTTTCCCCCCAGTTTTCACTGTTTCCTTATTATGCTGCTCTCTTACTGACACTTACTTTATCTAGCATGAAACAATAAACTGAAACAGACCGGTCTCAGCTGTTTACAAGAAAGGACACAACTGGTGTTTCTACAGGAAATGAGAAGAGCTTGCTGAGGATAGGGATTGTGGAGTGGGGAGGAAAGGGGAATGGAGTATATTGAGGGTTTGGGGGGGTTGTTTTGTTTTACAAGCCAGGGGCCGCCTGGCCTTTCTCCCTCCATTCTTCTCCATGAATGCAATTCTTCAGAAGAATCTCTGCAGCTAATAGGAGAAATCTTGGCCCCATTGAAGTCAATGGGAGTTTTGCCATTAACTTCAATAGAGCTAGGATATTACCCAATGAATTTAAAGTCAAACATGCCCATGACTTATGACAAATTTTTAATTTACTAAGTATTATCCTCCTTTGAAAAATATCATTGTATATGTTGTAGAGGTGTTTAGGGGGAGGATATGATGGAGACACCATATAAAACACTATAATGATTTAGGGTATTTTTCTGGTGAGGCAGCCTCTGTATAAACAAATTCTCAAAAGAATGCTAGAATTTATATGCAGCTAATCACTGAATAGCATGGAGGATAAAATATATACTTAGTCTGTAAATCAGTTTATTAATTTATAAAGCACTGTAGGATCTAAGCTACATGAAAGGCATTCTGGGAAGTGGTAAATTATTTAATTTTATATATTTACCTCATTTTGCATTTTAGCCAATTAATAATCCCCTATGAGTTATTGCAAAATAATACACAATGTTGCACAACTCAGTAAACAACCCATATCTCCAGTGCTGTGTCAGAGAAGTTAGTTCTCTTCCTTTCTCCCACTTTCAGTGCTTTTTATGCTGCAGTTGACTTTTATTCCACAGTTTTGTTAAAGGTAACCTTCCTTTCCTTCTGTGGCTTATGCCATAACTCATTCTGAGAGCAGTGCTGCTGACATATTCACTAATGGAAGGGGGTGGGATGGAAGGAAATGCTGAGGATCAGACTCAATTTGCTTAAGGGGCAAAACATATGCGATGTCAGAATGCTTTTAATATTCTGACACCATGCAAAGATATAATTTGCTTCCCCATGTCAGCATTCCATAGCACTTCTTCCACCCTCCCCCACCAACCCATCTCCTCCCATTCTCTCTCTCTCTCTCTCTCTTTTTTTTTAAAGGAAGTGCCAGAGAAAGTATTTCATTAAATATAAATTGATGTCAAAGTGGTAAGAAATTGTAGAAAAAGAATGGACAATGCTATTTAATACTTTGTTTGCTTGCTCTGAAACTGCTAACAGAAGCACTATTTAACTCTGCTTCTGAAAATTCAGCAGCCTCACTATTATCTGCAAATACACTTTTAAGTCTAGGACAGTTTAGTTCTCTTTCCGACTGTATACACCATGGAAAACACTAGATAGAAAATGTTTTGCAATGAGAAATCATCATTCCAAGTAGAAAGAGACTACGACCTTGTCAAGTCAATATTGAGATTTCAGCTAGCAGAGTAAACTGGGGTAAATCATACCACAACAGTAGGGTTCCCAACCCTCCTGGTTTCACCGGGAGTCTCCCGGAATCAGGCCCTATCTCCCGGAGGCTACTGAAGCCAATCAGTGAGATTTTAGGTGCTGAAAGTGCGGCGGCACAGCAGGGCTAAGGCAGCTGGCATGTCCCTGCAGCCCCTGGGGGTGGGGGCAGGTGGCTCTGCACGCTACCCCCACCCCCAGTACTGACTCCGCAGCTCCCATTGGCCGGGAACTGCTGCCAATGGCAACTGCAGGGGTGGCCTTGTGGACGCAGGCAGCGTGCGGAGCCCCCTAATACTCCCCCCTACCCCGGGGCTGCAGGGATGTGCCAGCTGCTTCTGGGAGCAGCACAGGGCCAAAGCAGGCAGGCAGCCTGCATTAGTGCTGCACCGCCGACTGGGAGCCGCCCGAGGTATGCGCCTCCCAGCCAGAGCCTGCACCAGGGTTGCCAGGTGTCTGTATTTTGATACAGGAACGCCCAGTCGAAAAGGGACCCTGGTGGCTCCGATCAGCACCGGGCCATTAAAAGTCCGGTTAGCGGGGCTAAGGCAGGCTTCCTGCCTGCCCTGACTCTGTGCAGCTCCCTGGAAGTGGATGGCATGTCCCTGCAGCCCCTAAGAGCCAGCACCAGCTCCACAGCTCCCATTGGCTGGAAACTGTGGCCAATGGAACTTGTGGGGGCGGTGCCTCTAGGCGCAGGCAGCACAGACCATGCATTGCTGCCTGGCCGTGCCTCCGCCTAGGGCCTGGATATGCCGGCCACATCCAGGAGGTAAGTGCTGCCTGGCTGAAGCCCGAACCCTAACTCCCGCCCAGATCCAACACCCTGAACTCTCTACCCCATCCCTGAGCCCCCTCCCACACCCAAACTCCCTCCCATAGCCCACACCCACCCCCACACCCCAAACCCCCTGCCCCAGATCAGAACCCCCTCCGACACCCCAACTCCCTCTCAGCACCAGTGCTCCCTCTAATTTTTCCCACCCTTGTGGGGAATGAATTTCATTGTGTGTGCCAATATGGAAGTGATGTGTGGTGGGGGTGGGGCCGAGGGGTTCAGAGTGTGGGAGGGGGCTCAGGGCTAGGGCAGAGGGTTGAGATGCGAGGGGAGTGAGGGCTCCAGCTGAGGATGCATTCTCTGGGGTGGAGCCGGGGATGAGAGGCTCAGGGCTGGGGCAGAGGATTGGGATGCAAGGGGGAGGGTTGAGGGCTCCAGGGAGTGCAGGCTCTGGGGTGGAGCTGGTGATGAGGGATTTGGGGTGCAGGCTGCCCCAGGGCTGCGACAGGGAGAGAGGAGCTGGAGTGAATGGGGGACAGGGCCTCAGAGAAGAGGTGGGATGGGGGTGGGGTGGGGGCATTGGGAAAGTGGGCAGGGCAAGGATGTTCAGTTTTGTGCAATTAGAAAGTTACCAACCCTAGCCTGCACCCCGCACCTCCTCCTGCACCCCAATCCCCTACCTCAGCCCTGAGCCCTCTCCAGTACCCAGACTCCCTCCCAGAGCCCACATCCGCACCCCAACCCCATGACACAGGCTCAGCCCGGAGCTCCCTCCCACACTCTGAACCCCTCAGCCCCACCCCCCAGCCCAGAGCCCAAACCCCCTTCTGTACCCCAACCCCTGCCCCAGCCCAGGGAAAGTGAGTGATGGAGGGAGGAGGGAGCAGGGCAGGGTCTCAGAGAAGGGACAAGGCCTCAGAGAAGGGGCAGAGCAAGGGAGTTTGTGTGATAAGACAGTTGGCAACCGTACACAACAGGGTAAATCAAATATACACTAGGGTTCTGCACAAATGCAGCTACACTGGTGGCTGAAATTCCAGTAGGAACGAGGACTATGTTTAGCTAAAGATATTGTTTGTGGGTGTTAAGATCTTCCATCAAATCAATGTAGCTGGCAATTTGTGAAAAAGATGTGATGCAATTTTCAGGCTGGCAATCTCACAGATCATGGAAAGTTAAAAACAGACGTTACCAAAGGACTTGATCCGACAATGGGATTGGAGAGGGCTCAATGCACCTTTCAGAGCTGGGCCTCAAGAGTTCTTATGTTTCACTGTTTTGCTTATAATTTTCCCAAATCCTTAACAACAAGTGATGTACTTTACGCTGTGTAGTTGGGCATGCCTAGTTTGTGTTTCCGTTGACTCCATCTCATTGTGCTCCCTTATCAAATAATAATACATCTGAATGACAGGGGTTAAATGAACGAGTCTGCTTTGGAATTAGCCTCAGCACAATACACTGGTCATCTGAATCTTTCCCAGTGTTATTTCTTTCACAAATTACAGCATTTGGTTATGGAACAGACTAGTGCCATATTACAAAGTAGAGCGGTCCCTTACCCATACATGCATGGAGAATACAGAGCTCAATCTTGGCTGGGTTTATATAATATTTCACCCATTGCAACACACTTCAGCCAAGATAAAGACGAGTAGCTGTAAGACATAAACCTTACGGAGGTGCAAAGCTCAAATCCATCAGTCATTTAACCTATTCAATTTGAATAATTAATTTGCTGCACAAAACCCCCAAACACACAAACCATTAAAAAAGGTTAAATGTGTCCTTTTGCTTTATGATTAATACAGAATCATAATAGTTGAGCAACTCTAATTTTCTTCTTCCACCTACTTACAGCATTTATTTTCTCTCTTTTTACACACAATTCTGTGCAGTATGTCTTTCTCTAGAAATAAATGTTTGTAAAAATTAGATCTCCTTTGAAATAAGAAATAAATAATCTTATAATGAGATTACACAGTTTGTCCATATTGTGCAGAGTGCAATACTGAAGCATCGGATATTATAAGTGGACCTTAACACAGAAATTAGTATTTAATATAGGACCATAAAGTGGAGGCATTTAAACTACCCATAAAGCTCCTCCTTCAGCTATCATTTTCTGTCGGACAGTAAGAATGTGACATGTAAGGAATTTAGATGAAGAATGGGAATATTTGGAAAAATAGTCCCACTTTTTTCCTAGTTTGTGTAAGTACATTTTTTAATTTTTAATTTTATTTTCAGGAGTTTCAAAACCAACAACAATAGCTATTCCTCACTTTGTCTATATTGGGACCTGAACACTGAAAAAACATGCAGCATTCAGTCAGGAACTAGAGCATGTGGTACAATGTTGCGAACCGGTATTAACAACTCTCATGATATTTGGGGTGGCGTCAAGCGTTCATGTGAGAATCTCAGCTCTCATTTTTAAAAAGAGTATGTTTCTGGCCCTCCCGGTTATAGAGAAAAGCCTGAGAACATGACCCAAGTGCACCATACAAGTTCAAATACAAGAAGGCGAAGAAAAAAATCCCAATGTTTATTATTTGCCAAAATGTCATTGTTATATGTGAATCTCAAGATTTGTATGGGGCTGAGGTGATTTTTGAATGCCTGGGATTGGCAATACTGAAGCACAGGAAGAGAGAAACATGGGCAAGTGAGCTCCAACCAGAGGGAATTTTCTATCGATAGAACAGAGATACTCAAAACTTTGTTCAGCTAAGGGCCACATTAACACCACATCAGGATCCTCAGAGCCACACCCACAAAACAAAAACAAATTGTAGCTTATCTCTCATCTTTAAGATGGAGCTGTCACCTGTAGATACCCCAGAACCCAGCATGCAGTGTTCCATCTTGATTGGAAAGGCACTGCTCTATGGTCCGGGGATCAGCACTTGCTGCTGGTTAGCCTATGTTACGTCCACCCTTGTCTAGCTACTAGATACAAAAAAAGCATAAGAGTTAATAGCCTTATGTTCTTCAGTAAATACAGGTTCTCATACAAGCCTGTGTATGAGCTCATGCTGAGCACATAACTATCACCTGCAATCATTTATTATCCACTATCCAGCACATTGCTTTGACTTACCTGGAGTATGAAATGGACTACATTAAACTAAATTCAGTCAGATATTTAAGGCCTGCTTGTGATCTGAGACCATAGCCTACATTGTGATGGATCTTCAAAAATTAGCTACTATGAGCAATTTTTCCAAGGTATTCAGCAATATGAACCTATTATCTGTCTTTTATATTTTCTCTTCTTATTGTTGAAGCCACTGGAGGTTGGAACCCACGTGTACCCATCTATGGATTGTCAGACACCCTATGTGCACTGCCAACCAAATTACCAGTAGCTGCTTTCATAATAGCTGGCACTGATATAATGCTTTACATCTTCAAAGAGCTGTACACACATCAATCAAATTAAATCTCATAAAAACCCCTGACAAAGACAGCCAATGGCAGAACCAAGATTAAAATTCAAGAGTTCCTGGTTTCTAGTCTCCAGTTCTAACCAGTCGACATGCTGCCCTTCATGTCGCTAATAACTATCAGGTGTTTCATAAAACAGCTGGGAAAAAATGGCGTGGTTATCACAGAGTAGCACGGAGCCACAGGGTGATGGATAAAGCCTGTCCCTGTGAGCATTTCAGGTTATCTTCACCTTTGCCTTTATGTCCACTGGGAATCATCTCACAGGTGTTTTAAGAAGCAGCAGCTGTTTAGTTTCTAACGTCCCAGACATTTCAGGCTTTGCCTCCAGGACAGGAAGGTTTTGCAGGATAAGGTATAATAAGAGGAGACAGTCTGTTGGAGATTCAGTACTGTGTTTGATACTTCCAAACTAGAGCTCCTTTGGCAGGATGGCTTCCACACTTCAAACTCAAAAGGCAGCTGGTCTCATCCCATTGATAATAGGATAACTGATTATTATTATTATTATTTATACTGAGGTAATACCTAGAAATCCATGAGCTTGGAGACACATTATTCTAGGAACTGTATAAATATATAGTAAATGACAGACCTTGCCCCAGAAAGTGTAAGACATAATTTATCTAAGTAATAACATATTTATTGATGAAGTTTTTATTTTCTAAACATGAACATAAAGTGTAGCTCAGTGCTTTGAAGACAGGACTGGCAGAGAGGAATTCTCATGTCCTAATCCCAGTTTGGACAGATTCTTTCCCTTGCCTCAGACAAATAAATATAATATAATAAATAATATTTACCACTTAGATTGCTCCTTTAATCCAAGGATCTCAAAATGCATTATAAAAGAAGGATAAAAATAATTCCCATTTTACAGATGAGGAAACTGAGGCACAAGGGTTAAGTTATTTGCTCAAGGTCACAGTGATAGCGTAGCAGAGCTGCAAACAAAATGCAGAACTATTGATGCCTGGTCCCATGTTCCAACTACTAAATCCACTGCAAATTTTTCAGCGGAACTCTTGCAATTCTATTGTAATCTTTGCCTTCAGGAGAGTCTCTCTCAGAATCCTTATGCATGTCTATCACACACTATTTTCTATATGACAGGGGGAGGAATTTGTGCAAATACCATTCATTTCCATATAAATTCAAACTCCTAAAACGTACGAAGTCCAGAACTTCAACAAACCCCTGGAAGAGAAAGAAGAATGAGGTTGAGTGGGCTGAAAAGGGGTGTTGCCTGATTGAGAGAGCAGCTTAATGAATTCACAAAAGGAAAGGGTGTGGGGGGAGGCCATGCAGATGTCCATAATCACCCCTGCTATAGGCAGGCACTACATTTGTAGGATCAGCTTCACTTCATCACTTCTCACTGCATAAACCTTGTTCTATAGTAACTACATGACCACAGGGGATTAGCATGACCTCAGGTCATAAAATTTGATCGCAGTAGATTAGCAAAAGATCAAACCAGCACTGGATGATTTTTTTTTAAGAAGGCAAAATATAGGGTGTATTCATTTTGTTTCAAATCATGAATGCAACGTGCACATGATGAATCAAATTTGTGTTTATAAATTTATTGTCACATTAGATTAAATCATACCACAGAGACTAAACAGAGTAATTTGAAATGCAGTGCCTTGTGTTGGATATCCCTGTAAATTATACAGACGAGGTAGAGAAAGCAAGATGTTTATGCTTCATCATTGCGTGGATCAGAATCATGAACAGCAATTATATATCAGTCAGTACTGAAACCACACTATATTATCTGTCAAAATCTTCCTCTTCTCCTGTCACTCTGACCATATATCACCCTCCTCTTTGATTTCCTTTACTGACTTCATGTCTTTTACCTAATAAATTTAAGGGTGCACACCTCACCTTTAAAGCCCAGTAAATTTTGTACCTACCTAAACCTCTATCCTCATTTCTTCCATTTTTTCACTCCTCTTTACTATTCCTTTATTTTCCTTCTCTTAGCTCTGCACTTTCTTCACGTCAACTCTGTTTAGAGTAGGCTCCCAGGTACCATGCACCCCAGTCTCCTTCTAATACAAAACACCCCTTTTGTGAAGCATTCTTACACTAATCTCCTCATCAACAATATCTCTGCATCTTCTTGCACCTATGTTGTTGTCTTGTGTGTCATATTGTCTGAGTCAAGTGTAAGCCTGTTGAGGCAGGGACTCTGTCATTTCACATGCTTTAGTAAGTATTTAAGCACATTTATAGCACTCCTACGAATAATTTAGATAAGTAACATACTGAATTCTCAGAGCCCTCTTACTTATGCCTCTCTCTCCACCAACACAAATTCTCTCCCACATGAGAGCAGTGTTCTGGGAACGAGAGGAGGGAAGTGTATGTCTAAAGAGATCTACATTCATCGATTTTAAGCCAGAAGGAGCCATTAGATCATCTAGTCTGACTTCTTGTATAACACAGGCCAGAAAATTATTGTGTACTGAGCTCAATATCTTATGTTTTTCTAAAGCATATCTTCTAGAAAGACATTCAGGCTTGATATGGAGACTCCACCACTTCTCTTGGTAGTTTGTTCCAAGGTTAAACATCCTCACTGTCAAAGATTGGTGCCTTATTTCTAATGTGAATTTCTCTGGCTTTAACTTCAGCCATTGGTTCTTTTTATGACTTTCTCTGCCAAGTTAAAAAGCCCTTGAATACCAGATATTTTCTCCCCATGAAGATATTTCTACATTTTAATTAAGTCACCTCAATCTTCTTGTTGATAAACTAAACAGATTGATCTCTACATTTCTCACTCTAAGGCATTTTCTCCGGCCCTCCAATCATTTTTGCAGCTTTTTTCTGTACCTTTTCCAATTTTTCAACTTTTTTTTTTTTTAAATATGGACAATATCCCAATATCGGTCTCACCAGTGCCATATACACAGGTAATATCACCTTCCTGCTCCTACTTACTACTCCCCCGTTGATACATCCACAGATTTCATTAACCCTTCATAGTCTTGCACTGGCAAAAAAGGGATAATGCTGAGGCCTGATCTACACTACAAACCTGGGTCGACATAAGCCGCGTTAAATCAATCTAATAATGTATGTGGCTACACTACCAAGTCCCTTCCATCAACCTAAGTAGCCTGTAAAGTCAACTTCTGTACTCCACCTCTGCGAGAGGTGTAGCACTTGATTCGACATCCACGGGTCGACATGGGGAATAGTGTAGACATTGCAATGTGTAATTCAAATGACTTGGCCTCCAGGAAGCGTCCCACAGTGCTTCGCTGTGACCGCACTGAAGAGTGCTTTCAACTCCACTGCACGTCAGCCAGGTACACAGAAAACAGCTGCTCCCCTGTTAAAGCCCTGGGCACTTTTGAATTTTCATTTCCCGTTTGATCAGCATGGAGAGCTCGCCAGCACAGCTGATCATGGAGACAAGGCTGCAAACGCGCTCCAGCATGGAGTACACAGGAAGTGGTGGATCTTCTTATGGTGTGGGGAGAAGAGTCTGTGCAGGCAGAGCTCCGATCCAGCAGAAGAAACGCTGACATCTATGCCAAGATTGTGTGGGGCATGGGGGAGAAGGGCTACACCAGGGACACGTAACAGTGCCACGTGAAAATAAAGGAACTTTGGCAAGTGTACCAGAAGACAAAGGAGGCAAACAGTTGCTCTGGTTCTGCCCCACAGGCATGCCGCTTTTATGAAGAGCTGCATGTGATTTTCAGCTGCAACCCCACCAATACCCCAAAATGCTCCGTGGATAACTCCCAGGAGCCCCGGGTGACCTTGAGCAACAACAAAGAGGACATTGTTGACAAGGACAAGGAGGAGGAGGAGGAGAAGAATGTGAGGCAGGCTAGTGGAGGATCCATTCTCCCCAATAGCCAAAAACTATTTTTAACCCTGGAGCCCATCCCTTCACAGGACCAGTTGGTGGTGGAGTGTGATGCCAGGGAAGGCACCTCTGGTGAGTACACACTTCCAATCCAACTGTAAGGGTTACATGCTATTATTTTTTATGTTTAATCTGAACAAAAAAGTAGGCGTAGTGGGCATCGGTAGCCACTCCAGCTACACAGAGGGTGCTCTCCGCAAAAGACTGTGGGCATGGGGATAGCCCGGAATTCTTCATGGAGATCTCTAGGAAGCTTTCATGGAGCTACTTTGCAATCCTTTGCAGAAGGTTTCTGGGAAGGGCTACCTTATTTCATCCACCATGGTGGGACCCTTTCCCACACCACTCCAGTATTAACTCTGCTGGCATCATTGCAGCATAAGGATCAGGTCTGTACCCAGATGCTTGCAGCATCTGCTTCCTTTTCTGCCTCTGTTACCCTCATATCGCATAGGGTTACCTAGGGGAAACAGGGGGATTTTGCAATGCTAACCCTTAAACCGCAAACAATTCCGCAAGTAATCCGCCCCAGCTAGTGAAATCTGGGTCACACAACCACACTTTCCCAAACACACTGTGGTTGTGGTTGGAAGGGATTCACCATGTATTGCAAGCAGCGTTGGAAAAAAAAAAACAGGGGTGGCAGCTTCCTGTGTGTTTCCCTTCCCTGCCCACCCCCGACCCAGTGTCACTTTTGTAACAAACTATTTGAAGGGCTTTACACTGGTGCCTGTTCTCAAGCACTGTCCAGGTTGCAAGGGGAAAGGGTTTTTTTCTCAACTTCCAACCTGTGATCCCAAGCCTGTCTTCACAAAAGCAGCAGCACAAGACCTCTCGCCCATGCCTCATGGCCTGACTCACCATGGCTGGAGCAGCAAACCGACTCTTGCAATAGCCAGCCGTTTTGATTACCAGTCCCCCAATCTTTGTGGTATCCACAAATTTTATCAGCAGTGATTTTACATTTACTTCCAGATCATTGATAAAATGTTAGACAGCACTGGCCCTGCAGAACCCATCTAGAATCACCCCTATTCAATGATGATTCCTCATTGCCAACTAATTTTTGAGACCTGTAAGTTTCCATGTAACATCCTTTGTTATTATTGTGTACTGCTAGTTTTTTAATCAGAATGTAATGTGGTTCCAAGCAAAATGCATCACAAAGTCTAAGTATATTATTGCTACACAGTTACCTTTATCAACTAAACTTGTAATCTCATCAAATAATTCATGAAAAAAACTGAAACATTCTGAATTATGGGCTCACTCTGCTTCATCTGCTGCTGTCATTGTTGATCATATAATCTAGGAGTGGCAAGGTGCCATGGAGTGAGCTATGGAAGGTCTTCAGTAATTAGCAAAAATTAATAAGACATGCACCCAGAACAATCCTATTGTGTTTATTTCCAGAGCAGGGTAGGGTGATAACCGTGCTGGGAACCGGCTTCCACAACACCCTCCCCCAAATACTTATCCTCCCAATGGACTCCTTGCTCTATCCCGTACAACCAAAGCTCTGGTAGACAGACCCTGCTGGGCCAAAGCTTTTATGTTGGCCTCAGCTTGGTGAAGACAGAAAGTGCACTGAGGTGGAGAATAAGGTGCCAGAAATCCAGCTCTGCCAGAGCTCTCCAGTTGAACATTATGTGGTACATTCTGCTTGCCTCTGATTCTGCCTCCCTGCCCAGCTCCACTGCAAATGCAGGTGGCATTCTAGGGGACAGGGAACAGCTGCTGGGGTTGGGGGAAAGAAGAGGAGATCCCCTCTTCTCTGGCAAATCTGAGGCCTTTATCCCTGCTCATCCCCAAGGCAGAGAGAGATCTCTGAGCGAAGAAGCTCAGCTGTCCAAGAACATACTATTATCTTCCGGGGAGACAGGAAGAAAGCTGGGCTTCTACATTTTTACTGGATTGGAGGAGGGAGTAAAGCAGCTGTAAAGCTGCAGCATTCTCCACAAGTTGGGAGACTCTACCCCCTTCTTCCCTTCTGTGAAATATAAAGTGGCCCAGCCTGCTCCTAGGAAATAACAGTCTGCTCCTGGGCAGGTGGATTTCAGAGGCCTCTCCTATTCCCACAGCTTAGGAAGGAGGAGCAGCAGCATCCATAATGGGGTCTTGCAGAGAACCAGTCTGAGATGATTGTAGGGGTGGGAAGTCCAAACCTGAACTAATTGCACTAATGGCAGCCTAGGCAAGGACCACCCTCCTCCTTTCCACAGGTTCCCCAGAAGAACCCGCTCCCTAGACTTTATCCTGTGAGGCCATAATTGCTCTCCATATCATTGATGGTGCCCTGGCCAGTGTGGACCAGATCCTTAGCTGGTGTACATTGGCTTAGTTCCACTGACTTCAGTGGAGCTATACCAATTGACACCAGTTAAGGATGCGACCGTGTGTTGCTGCTGAGATTAATATGTAGTAATATTTAGAATATAAGCTTTCTGGGGTGGAGAGCTCATCCTTTTACTGTCTGTAAAGTACCTAGGAGAAGAGTGACAAATAACAGTAAAATAGCCATGACAGACACTGGCTCGGGATAGCTAAACTTTGAGGAAAATACTGTTTTGATTGAGCATTTATTCTCAATAGAGTGGTGGACATAGAGAAAAGGACTTCTTCTAGACTCTAAAATGATATTCCATATATAGGAACAGGCCTACCATTTTTGGGTGCTTGGCTTCACTTGACGTGTGAATATATAGAACAAGATTCATTTCACAACGAATTTGGTTGGGAATTGTTTGTAGTGAATGCGGTCTTTATCAAAGCTTTGTTTTATAGAAACCACCCTCTATCAGATCTTGCCTGGAAAAAAGTTACATTAATTTCCTTGTGGTTACAGTTATATATTTATATTTGACTGTCAATAGAGTTCAGACCACAATAACTTGCAAGAATAAAGGCCACTGATCAGTGCACTCTGATTCACTTAAACTCATCCCTATCTATCACTCTGCTTAAGAACAAAAATATTGGCATGTTGTGCACTCACTGATTGCCTATAGCATAGTGAAATCCAAAAGGTGAAATCCAGACACTGGGTGGTTACACCTGGAAAATTCTTTGATTACAAGCAGGGAAGGAACCATTTGCAAAGCGTAGAGGAAACAGTAAGAAAAAAAAAATTAGAGGGTAGATTTGTGTGTGTGTGTTGCAAAACAGTAATATATGTGTGTCATTACAACACACCTTACTTTTCAGCCACGTACAGTACTCCACATTGTTCAGATGCTTTGCAAAGAAAAATGATTAGAGCTATTAGCACAGCAGTCCCCTTCTCCAGGACTAAAATCAGCTCTAGCCAAAGTTAATGTGTAAGAGGGAATTAAATATTAACCTACTGGAATGCACACTTGTACTGGTTTCAGTCTGTATATCAGACAGGCTAAGAATATTGCTGTGAGAGTGAGAAATTAAGCTTTAATTCCAGAACTCAAAAAAAAAATAATCAGAATGTTGTTACCTCATTGCTTTCAGGTTCCATGAGAAGGAAAGACAGCACTGTCTCCCCTCTTTTTTTTTCTGAGGACAGGCAATTTCCCCCTTGAATTGTATTTAGCAATGTCTTGTTAACAATACAAGGTGGATCACAGTGGCTCAACCGGCTGAGGAGGACTGCAATTTGATTCCCAGCCAGAGATTTGCAGGTAAGATAAAGTGCAAAGGTGACTAAACACCACAACAAGCAAGGTCTGCCCCTCCTGGTTTGGCTGGAAGGATTATTATAGGAATAGATTTACCGCAGGTCTATTCCTTTTTTCCTGTTCCAGCTACAGTACATGAGAATCCTTACAGCTGTCTGAGAAGGGTTTTATGGTAACAAACTGATTTGTTATATTAGCCTGCAGCATGTACACTCTCCTGTTTTACAGTAATCCCTTATTCTCTTTCCTTCTCTTTGCGTTCTCACTGTAGACTTATGACTGGAGAACACAGCTCCATTTTACCAAACTGCACTGCTATAAATATCTTTCAAAGGTTTTTAGGTCACACGTTGTACTGAACACCTAAAATAATACTCTTATTAAGATGAATGGTTGGTCTCAAATTCTTCATATAGCTCATTATGCTCACCACTTTATAATGCTTAACTATTTAGTGCTTTTCATCTTCAAAGCATATTACAGATAGTAACTAATTGATCCTCTCCACACGCCTGTGAAGTAGGCAAGTAATTGTTGTCCCCATTTTACAGATAGAGAAACTGAGGCAGAGAAGTAGAGTAGCTTGCTCAGTGCCTCACAGGGAATGAGTGTGAGAAAGCTGTCAGGGCTTTCTGACTCCTAGGCCCAAGATAAAGCCATTAGTCTGTACCTCCTCACCTCTAACTGTGGTAAGTGAGCATGCCTCATTTCCACACACATAATTTTACAGCTCCTCTTTAGCACGTGGCCCTTAGGAAACAACTGAGATCTGGTCAACAGCATTGCCTCAACAGTAGGAAAAATCAAGGAAGAGACAGAAAGAGCCTCAGGAAAATGACAACTGTTAGGGCTTCCTCAGCCTTGTGAGCTGGCTTATTCCAACTCCAGAGGAGGGACTAGCATGTAGTTGTCACTACACAAAATTGTAGGTGTCATTGCAAAGAAGGGGGTGGAAGCAGCAAAGCCAACAATTAGGGCCCCAATCCTGAAAGTGCTTATTCATGTAACTTTACACACCTGAGTTGTCCATTGCAGGGGCAGAACGGGCAGTTGGAGGGCCATGCCCCCCCTCCCACTTTTTACCGGCTGTAAGGGCGAGCGACAGGAGGAGGGGCGGAGAAGAGTGAACAGGGAGAGGGGTCTTCTTGTGGAAGGGACAGTGCGAGGGCAGGCCCTCAGGGGGGAAATGGGCGGTGTAAGGGTGGGGGCTTGGGGAAAAGGGGCAGGGGGCACCTATGCGGCCCACACACACACACTTTTCTAGGGCACTTCCACTGCTCCTGATCCATCAAACTTGTTAGGAAAGATACTCAGATGCATTAGAGTTTGCTCAGGGCCCATGCTTCAATCCCCTGAGATCAAGCACAACTAAAGTCCAAGATGTATTTCTTGGAGTGGACCCACAAAACACTTTTCAACCTTCTTTTATCCATGACTAGCAAGCAAACATGAGAAGGAACAATTGGGAATTCCTTCTGCCTCGTTCTCCATTCTTTGGGAACCAGTATACAATGAGGATTGGCTGTCTAGTGAGACAAACAAACTTGGACCTGAAAAACCTTATTTTCTTTTCAAAGGCTAATATGTGGCTTCTTGCCAGGAACAGGCCACATAGAGTCTTGGAAAGATAAATATAAAGGCATAGGGGAGAGGAAGAAACACAAGTATCCTAACAGAGCAACAGGAAGAGATTGCTCCTCAGGTGGCCACCATACAGCTGCAATTGCCTCTTTTCTCTGGAATGTAAAGAGCCAGTTTCCTAAAGAGGTGTATGCTGGCAGAAAGCCCTTTAGAAAAGGATTAACTCTGATTGCCAAAGAGAGAGAAATGCTGGAATACCTAGAAAAGGTGAAGGTGAATTGTGCTGCTAGACATTTGGAATGGAATTTTCAAAAGTACTTAGTGTTGGCATAGCTGTTCTCATCCAGGGATTTCAGATCAGAAGTTAAGCCAATACTGAGTACTTTTAAAAATCCCACCCTTTAAGGACAAGGCCTGATATAACATTCCTTTCAGGGGAATATCCTAAACCAGTGTAATATTGTACACTTATAGTGGAGTGTATTCATAAAACATTTCCTTTTTTTAGCGGCATTATAATAGTGTCTAGGGACCCTAACCAAGATGGGGGCACTTACCCAACACATAGTAAGAGACAATCTCTTCCCTGAATAGACAAAACAAAGAATGGGAAAATGAAATAGTAGTTTTTTAAAAAAAGATGTTTTCATCTGACTTAGTTTCATGTGGCTTTGGAGGTCAGGAACTCTGTTGCCACAGCATATGTTATGGGCTACTTACATACTTGCCAGATCGCCTACTGGATTGCTTGGCCAATAGGAGATCTGGCAGTGTGAGGCCAGCGAGACTCCTTTTTGGCCCCCTGGTAGAGACGATGGCCACAGACCCTGAGGGGTTTGGTTTGAGGACACACACAGCTAGACCACTCACTGGACTTGGCTAATTGGTAAGATTAAGCTGCCATTATTAGCTGCCAGCTGACGTACATAGTGATTAGTACTTGGAGTGTATTACAGCTGTGAATTTCTCAGTTGTGGTACCACGTATTCATGCCATTAAATTGTTCATATCACAGTCTTTTATCAAACCTGCCAAGCGTTGTGCATCTCATGTCAAACTCACACATTTGGCAGCCCTGTCATGCTTCCTCACATCTCAAGTAAAATCTCATGCATTGTATAAAGAGAGACCCTCCTCTATAGAATATGCTTTACCCTGGGGGAAGGTGAGCAGGGCGGGGAGTCAGGAAATCCCGGGCCCTTGTGTGATCTCTTCTAATGAGTGCTGTAATATTTCTACACACTTCACAACACTTATTATTGACCAAAGAGTCATATCCCCTACCCTTGGAATAGACAACAACCATTCCCTCCATTTTACAAATAAAGTTACTGAGAGATTGGACAAGGCCTCTTCAGGTAGAACTGGGAACAGAACACAGGTTTCCAGAAAGAGTCACATCTCCCTCACTTGGCCACAATGCCAATGAATATGCCACATCGATGTGCTTGTTTATCCTCTCTGTAGCCACCCACACCCATCCTGACGCTTTGTCCCAATCTCCTCCCTCCCTGGATCCTTGTCCCAGTTCTCCCTCTGCACCTCAGTTCTTTGTCAGATCTGTCTCTCCTCCTACCATTTTCTCCCCTCCTGCTACCCAGTCTCCCCTCCACCCTCTGTTCCCAGTTCAAGTCTCCTTGACCAACAGGTCTCACTCAGACCCTCTCCTCAACTCTTGTCCCAGTCTCACCAGACTTCTTTGTCCTAATCAATTTCTTCCCCCCCCCCCATTCTTGTCCCCTCTGCATTTGCATCAGGGGGTTTCTTCCTCCACTCTGCCTGGGTGCCAGTAGCAGGTGACTGACAGCACAGGAGACAGACCCCTGCTCTCAATTTTGATCCCTGACCTCACCCTGGAATAAAGTAGCCTGGCTGCAGCCCAGGGTGGCAGCATGCCCAAACACACTTCAGGGATGGCACAGGCCTGTCACCCCTCCATACTTGGTGTGAGGGGATATAGTATGTTTGGTTTCTCTGGGGGATGATAAATGTGCCTTGTGGTGAGCCCTAGGAGCTCTGAGAGGTTAGAGCATGGCGAGCGCAGACAGTCTTTGGCGATTTTATCTCTTAAATGCTAAGAAGCCTCTATTGGGCATGCATGAACAGCAATTTTCCAAAGGTATATAACTTGGCCAAATATGGGTGGATTTTCACATGGTCAACAAAAGGTACATCCCTGATGCAAAGACATCCCCCTTGCCAAATTGCTCCAAAACATGGTTGCCTCAACAGGATGCAGCCATTACTGTTATAAAGGAGCTGGCGACCAGCTATCCCATCCTGAAATATGTGACTGAACTGGCAACCCTACAGGGTGATGCCCAGTGAGACAGAGCTTGAGGAATGCCTCCTACAAAAGGGACAGCTGGTAGCTTTCGCATCAAGGACACTATCACCAACAGACAAAGATATGTCCAAATTTTAAAGGAATGTCTTGCAATACTGTTTGCATGTGAAAAATTTGATCAGTATCTTCAAGGGTGGGAAACCATTAGCATAGAAAGTGACCATAAGCCACTAAAAAGCATTTTTAAAAGCTACTGCTAGAAGTTCCCCAAAACCTTCAGCACCTGCTACTGACACCGCAATGCTACAACTTAGACGTATACGACAAGAAGGGGACTGAGCGATACATAGCTGACTTCTTATCCAGAGCAGACTTGCAGGATGAAAATATGGCAGTTGAACAGGAATGAGATCCTCAACCTGATAGAAATAAAGAGAACACTGAAACCATAAACCAAACCAGTTAAGTACCAGTTTGAAGGCAGGTGCTGGAAAGCATCCAAGAACAAACTATACAAGACCAAGATTTACAAGTGATCACATCCATCATTCTGTCAAGATGGCCAGACACCCTGGTAGATGCCCCACCTGCCTCTCAAGAACACTGCAACTATCAAGGTGAATGGGTGTTCAAGATAGCATCATATATCAAGGCAGTTGAGTCATAACAACAAGATCACTGAGAAGAGAAATGGTCTCAAAAATACATCGGAGCCATTCTGGCACAGAAGCCTGTATCAGGAAAGCAAGAGATGCTGTACACTGTTCAAAATGACCCAGGATACCTGAGACCTGATAAAGAGTTGTGAGACATTTGGGGAAATGCAGGCCAAGCAGCAAAACACACAATGAAAATACATAGCATCCCCAACAGACCTTGGCACAAAGTAGAAATGGACCTTTTCACTGCAAATTAGGCAAACTACCTGTAAAGGTGAAAGCAGTTCCTGTGCGCCCCCTTGCAGCCTGGAGTGGTTCTGCAGCCGCGCCCCAACTTAACTTCCCCTAATTGGAATGACAATAGGTTCACTTTAACAATCAAGGGCCAGGAGAGACAACCGACCAACAAAATAGCATGGCTTCAGGACAAGAGTAATTACAGGACCTCAGGACCCTGGTTCAGCTCCTGAAATTAAAGGCCACAGAACAAAGGTTCTGGTTAGGTTAGTCTCCTAGAGCCTTAGGGTATGTTTACATGGCAAAACAAAAACAAAAAACCCAGCAGTGAGTCTCAGAGCCTGAGTCTACAGGCTCAGGCTCACAAGGCTTATGCTATGGCACTAAAAATAGCTGTGTAGACATTCCGGCTCGGGCTGGCACTCAGGCTCTGAAGCCTGCCCCCATTCACGGGTTTCAGAGCCCTCAAATACAGCCCAAGCTGGAACTTCTACATAACTGTTTTTAGCACCACAGCACAAGCCCCACGAGCTGGAATCTGTAGACCCATGCTCTGAGACTTGCTGCTGTAGGGGTGATTTTGCAGTGCAGTCATACCCTGGGAGAAAACTACTACCACCCACTATAGCCTGTATGGCTTCTACTCCCCTCGCTCTTGCCCAGCTTCCTGTTCCTGTTTAAATAGCCCAACCCTAGGCTGCCCCAGCTGAAAATTCTAGCGTGTCCCTTCGAGGGGCAGAAGATTTCTTCACACTACCTCATTAGTGCAGACTTCTAGTCAGGCTTCTGGATACTAGATGAGCCATCAGAAACTACAATAGTGACCATTACAGACAAAGCAATGAAGGATTTCAGCCGTATCTCAAACTGTGTAGTTTCAGACAACAGACCCCAGTTTACTTGCAGTGAGTTTGTGCAATTCACCTGGGAATAAGAATTCATTGAGATCCTATCATCACCATACCACAGCCAGGGAAACAGCAAAACCAAATTGGCAGTTAAAATTGCTGAAGACTCTATTAAAGAATGGTGCAAAAAGCAAAGAGACTATACAGCAAGACATTCTTAAATGTAGAAACGTTCCCACAGAAGGCATGGTGGTCTAGAAAAATGGACCTAGGGAGAAAGATCGAAGAAATTGGGATTGTTTCATTTGGAGAAGAGAAGACTAAGGGAGGACTTGATAACAGTCTTCAAGTATGTAAAAGGTCTTTAAAAAGAGGAGGGTAATAAATTGTTCTCCTTATCCACGGAAGACAGGACAAGAAGTACTGGGCTTAAATAGCAGCAAGGGAGATTTAGGCTAGACATTAGAAAAAAATCCTAACTGTAAGGGTAGTTAAACACTGGAGCAAAATTACCTACTGACTGTGTGGAATCTCCATCAGTGGAGGTTTTTAAGAACAGATTAGACAAACACCCCTGTCAGGGATGGTCTAAGTCATACTTGGTCCTGCTTCAATGTCAGGGACTGGACTAGATGACCTATTGAGGTCCCTTGCAGTCCTACATTTCTATGTTTCTATCAATAGCTGCCTGGTCCAATGCTTGATATCAAGATGCAAGCAAATCTTGCTGCCCATAGCCCCAGCATAACAACAGCCAGAGGAAGGAGTAACAGACAAAAAAAAAAAAAGGAGAGAAATGCAAAGGCCAAAGTCTACTAGGACCAACAAGCTAAAGACCTTCCAGAACCACAACGAGGAGACTCTAACAGGCTTAAACTATTTCCTTGGAACACCTCATACACTTAGGAAAAAAGCTACCTGTATTGAGGAAAGAAATCATTATTCAGATAGCGCAGAAGTGGATGGGTGCATATTACACTGAAACCACAAACATATTCGCCCCCTACAAACAAACACAAACAGGGAGGACAGTGCAATACACATTCTGCTGAGACTCGATCAGCAGGACACAGAAGGAACACAGACCAAAAAATGACCCACAGAGATTAGAACTGGTTCTCAGAGCACCATGCCACCAGATGAACCAAGTACAAGGCAGTTTCCTGCCATCACAAGGCAGACTCGCACACATTCCAACATTATCCACCCCCTCTGCAAGCTGTGTGTTACAGGAAGGGAAAAGGGAGAAGCAGAGGAGCCGTCCCATTGCGCACAGGAGGGGAGGGAGGAGGAGGGAACAGAGCTGCCCTGAGGTGCTGAGCTCCCCGCTCCCTTCCTGTGAGAAGAGTGGGCTCCTGTGAAACAGCGGGCAAGGCAGTTTGGAAGACAGCCAATCAGAGGGGGGGTTCCCCCAGGTGGAGCTGACATTTGTGTAGGGCTGGAGCTTTCCACTTCATTGCTGAATCGGCTGTAACCTGGACAAAATCCTGTGACACACAAAGAAATTACTAGAGCTGGCAATACTATATTTATGTTTGAATTTGCTACCTCAGATGTGGCAAAAGGGACAATATGGTAGGTAGCTCCCCAATAGTGGGTGCTATAGTATGACAGTACATATAGGGTAATGTATTGGAACTGAGAGAAATGCATAGAAACTTCTGCTTTCAGGACATGCTTGATGAGAGAGAACAATCTGTGGGGAAGAAGGAACAAAGTCTGACTGTTGCACTCTCTTTTTACACTTGAACACTGAACCGTTAAATGGCTGGTCGAAGTACAGTTGCTCTTGCACCGCTGCCTTCACACCCCTGCCAAATAGCCCTGACAGTCTTGATCTTTAACTAAACAATGCAGGAGGCCTCAGATTTCCAATAATGACACTGTTCTTTGTTTCAACAAGGTGATCATGTTCCAGATGCTATTTCTGTTTAACTGGCAAGCAGAGGATCTATTTCCAGTGTGTTACAGAACAGGCAGAACGCAGTTGTCTCACAGCGTGTGGGTAGTCCAAGCAAGCCCCAGGTTTCCCTCTGCTTCATAGACTGCGTTTAAAGCATTCTTTTATATATAATCCCCAAAATGTAATCTTTGCACTAAGAGGTTGTTAGAAACTTTGCTTTTTACCTTGTAAAGGAAAAAAAGGCATTGTTCTAAAATTCACAGCCATATACAGATCTGAGCAAATAATGCAAAAAAGGAATCTGCAGACATGCATTCAAGTAAAACCTGCAAATTCACTTAACAGTCTTTAAGATCCCTTTCATTAGTTTTCAGCAAACATTCATGGTGGTGAAGATCTGTTTGCAGGAAGGTTCACAGACAGGGAAAAATCCAGATTCTTGTGTGAATGTGCGTTCACAATGAAGACTTGTGCAAAGATTTGCACGGGAAGTGTTTGTGCAGCTATCTCAAAAGCTCCACCAGTCAGGGAACAAAAACAGATTATATGTACTATACTGAATTACTTAAGTGACCGATTGCACTCAGAGAGCTAAAGCAAACAGTTACATGTAATCCACAGGCTAAAATGTGTTCCCATCAACCATACATTGAGTAATATCCAATCATGAAAAATTTTCTAAAAAGGACAGATTGTTTGCAGATAATTTGTGAACAGAAAGGATATGTTTGTCAAATAAATTTTATATATCACCCATCTCTGGCCACATATGCATATTTCTATTAGCAACAGCTTTTTGCTGAGTTTCTCCTTAGATCTCCCAGCCCTCTCTTGAAAAGCTCAGTGACAAGCTAACGGTTTATAATGGGAAAGTAGAGAGGTATTTCTGTTAAAGTGCATACTGTCAGCATGCGCAGAATGCAAAATGCCACTGGAAATAGAGAACCAAATACCAAACAAGGTAATGACTTCCCATTTCAGATGGAACTGACCATATCCTGATCTACAAAGTCCTTTTCAGATATACTGAAGGAAGAACAATCTCCCAATTTAAGAGCGTACTGCAGTGAGATTCTCCTGGAGGACTCATCAGTTGTTGCCACTGGATAGTAGAAAAAATTTTCTCCCCTTTCCCTGTGGGCCCAGTGTGTTATGTGGAATGTCTGCTCACTTACGACATAGGAGTACACAGGGAACAGCTGTGATTTCTTTGTCATGGTATCACTTTCATGGTGCAGTCCAGACCAGTAAGAGGTCCTGTAACTATGGGTGCCTCACAATGCTTTGATGTTGTAACTCCCAACCCAAGCCGCCCACCTACAGCCCTCCCAAACCAGCCTACAGCCATGCAGGTCACATCCTGTGTGAGTGTGCACTAGATAATCCTCATTCAGCAGCTCTGACCCCAGCAGTCTGTCTACCTCCCCACTCTGGCTTCCACCAGTCTGGGTTACTACTTAGGGGTGACCCCAACATACTCCCAGTCCTGAATTTTCCCAAACCCATGTAGTTTGTAATGACAAGCCGACTCCTGGACAGTTCAGAGAAATAATGTGGTTCGCTTGCTACTTTAAGGAGACAAAACACACCAGTTTGCCACATTAACTGGAGTTGACATTCACTGTAGTATAAACACAGCACTGTTGGTTTAGATTTGATTAGAATAAAACAAGTTTATTAATAAAAGATAGGTTTTTAAATGAGTTCATGTATAATAGAAATGGTTACAAGCAAAGAAAAGTGAAAACATACATCTAAAAGTCTAGCAAGTTTTGGTTCAAGGCTTTGTTCAAGATGGCCTTTCTCACCCACCATCCTCCAGCAAGATGGTGGCTGACCCTCTCCATGGTCAGGATCTCTTCCAGAGGCCCAAAGGTGGCGCCTTTGTCTTCTTACATAAAAGTGATAACTTGGGGTTTTCCGTCCCTTTAATTTATAGTCCATTGAATCTTTGAAGAGGATTCTTTTGAATGTTACCCCTCCCCAAAAGTAGTTTATTCAAGCTGTGAGGAAGGTGCCATGGAGTCTGGGGACGAAGGAAGCTCCATGCTACCTTCTTCCCTCACTTGTGTTCTCTGACATGCAAATTGTTCTGTTTCCTGCCATCCCCTTCCCCTGATGTCTTGATGATCCTGTTTACTATTTATATGTGAACTGAGGTAAACACTCATTCCTTTGTTTAGGACAGACCTCTAACAACTTTTGACCCAGCAGGGCTGTCTGGTTTTGATCATGTGCCGATAACAATGTACAGTGAGAATTCATAACTTTAGCTATAACTTTCACCATGATAATTGACCAGCGAGTTATTCGTTCTCAAAATGATACTCCACAAAGCACATTTTGTACAAAGATGCTGTTTTTGCAGGAAGAGGGACAACCTCTGAAGAGCTCAGTGCCGCCATTAGTATCCAAGCAGCTGTGCATTTGGTCCATCTATGCTACTTCAGTGGTGGCTTGGGTTCAGTGACCGGCTGGTTTCTCCTCCTTAAAGCAACAGAGTCTGGGTCACACTTACTTAACCTCAGGCTTTGGCACAGTGTGCAGGCCTAGCAGCAATGGCTGCCACAGACGCCATGACCACAGACACTGAAGTAATAGTGATGGACTAGAGGAGGACCAAAGAAATGCAGCCCAACTGAGCAGGATACAGAGAAGACAGCTCGAGTCCCATCCTTGCCCAGTTTCACTTAAAGGATATATTATGTTCCTAAGTCAGCTATAAATTATGTGATGTCAGTTTCCTTTTATAAAAGTCAGAGAAATGAGGAGAGGGGAGACCAAGTCACTCAGCAGGAAGGAAAAAAATCTCAGGGCTTTTCAGGTTCCCACTGTGTCTTGTTCAGACCTGAGCAGTAAATAGATAACAAGAACAATCATAGTAGGTTGGCAGGGCCTGTGAGCATTGCAGATGTGATGATCACTGTCTGCTGGGATGGGGGAAAAGAACAAGGATATAAAGTATATCATTCTCCAGTCACCCTGCCTGTTACCTGCAGAGAGAACAATGTCAGCCTGGTGGCAGTCAGCCCTTTCAAACGCAAGGTTAGTGGCACTAAAAGTCTGCTATTGATCCAGCATCAGAGGGCATAAAGGGATCATGTTAGGACTTGTCTACTCATAGAGTTGGTCAGAAACAGATACCCAGGAATAACACCATGTCTGGAAAAAGCGCACTTTGTTCTGGTTAATATATCCCACTTTGAAGGCACTCTTATTCTGGAATGAAGTGTCCACACCTAGAGTTAGTCAAGAACAGCTATTGCACTTTAAATTCGTACGCTGCCTTAATCCATGTTAACTTTCAAGTGCAGACAAGTTTAGTGAAAAACGTCAGTCTGGGTGAAAAAAGATTGACTGAGGAAAGGTTTTTAAGTACATCAAAAGCAGGAAGCCACTAAACAGGCAGTGTGGACACTGGGGGTATGTCTACACTGCAGTTACACATCTGCAGCTGGCCCCTGCCAGCTGACTTGGGCTCGTGGGGCTCAGGCTAAGGGGCTGTTTACCTGCAATATAGATGTTCGGGCTCAGGCTGCAACCCAAGTTCTGGGACCCTCCCACCTTGCAGGGTCCTAGAGCCAGGGCTCCAGCCCAAGCCCAAATACCTACACTGAAATTCAGCAGCACCTTAGCCTAAGACCCACAAGCCCAAGTCAGGTGGCAGAGGCTAGCTGCAGGTTTTTAATCGCAGTGTAGACATACCCCCGATGACCAAGTTGTTAAAGGAGAACACAGGGAAGACAAGGCCATTGCACAGAAGATACATGAATTCTTTGCATCAGCCTTCACTGCAGAAGATACAGGGGAGATACTCACATCAGAGCTATTCTTTACTTTTTGGATGACAAATCTGAAGTACTGTCCTATGCAGGCTACGTTTACGTGTCTGTAGAAGGGGTTTGAGAACAAACCGATAAATGAAACAGAAATAAGTCTCCAGGACCAGATGGCATTCATCCAAGAGTTCTGAAGGGATTCAAACATGAAATTGCACAACCACTAACTGTAGTATGTAGCCTATTGCTAAAACAAGCCTCTATACCAGATGACAAGAGGATAGCTAATGTAATGCCAATTTTAAACCAGGGTTCCAGAGGCAATCCTTTTACAGTAAGCCTAACTTCAGTACCAGGCAAACTGGTTGAAACTATAGTATAGAGAACAGAATTATCAGACACATAGATAAACATGATTTGTCAGGGAAGAGTTAATACAGGTTTTGTAAGGGGAAGTTATGCCTCACCAATCTATTAGAATTCTTTGAGGGTGTTAGCAAGCATGTGGATAAGGGTGATCCAGTCAATATAATGTACGTGGATTTTCAGAAAGCCTTTGATAAAAGTCCCTTGCCAAAGGCTCTTAAACGAAGAAAGCAGGCATGGGATAAAAGGAAAGGTCCTCTCCTGGTTCAGTAACTGGTTAAAAGATAAGAAACAAAGAGTAAAAATAGAAGGTGAATTATAGTGGAGAGAGGTAAACAGAAAGGTCCCCCAAGGATCTGTACTGGGACCTGCGCTGAATGACATATTCATTAACGATCTGTAAAAGGGAGCAAACAGTGAAGTGGAAAAGTTTGCAGATGATACAAAATTCAAGATAGTGAAGTCCAAAGCTGACTGCAGAGAGTTACAGGGGAATCTCACAAAACTGGATGACTGGGCACCACAATGGCAGATAAAATTCAACATTGATAAGTGCAAAATAATGCACACTGGAGAAAATAATCCCAACTTCACATATATAATGATGGGGTCTAAATTAGCTGTCAACACTCAAGATAGATCTTGGAATCATCATAGATCGTTTTCTGAAAACATCATCTCAATGTAAAGCAGTGTTTAAAAAGGCTAAGAGAGTGTTGGAACTATTAGGAAAGGGAGAGAAAACAACACAGGAAATATCATACTACCACACCTTTAATACTGTCCAGTTCTGGTCTCCTCACCTCAAAAAGGATATAGTAGAAGTGTAGAACTAGAAAAGATTCACAGAAGGGCAACAAAGATAATCAAAGGAATGGAACAAATTTCCTACGAGGAAAGACTAAAAAGAATAAGGCTGTCCAGCTTAGAAAAGAGATAACTGGGGGGATGAGACACAGGTCTATAAAATCATGACTGGAGTGGAAAATGTGAATAGAGAAGTGTAATTTACTCATTCCCACAATACAAAAACTAGGAGTCACCCAATAAAATTAATAGGCAGTTGGTTTAATACAAATAAGTAGTAGTACTTTTCACACACAACACACAAGTAACTGTGGAACTCATTGCCATGGGATGTTGTAATGGCCAAAAATATAAATGTGTTTAAAAAAAGAACTAAAATGTACAGAGGATAGGTCCAGCAATAGCTATTAGCCAAGATGGTCAGGGATGCGACCCTATGCATGGGGTGATCCTAAACCTCTGACAGCCAGAAGCAGCAGTGGAAGACAGGGGGTACATCACTCCTACTGCCCTGTTCTGTACACTCCTTCTGAAGAGCTGATATTGGCAACTGTCGAAGACAAGATACTGGGCTAGATGGACCATTGGTCTGACCCAGTATGGTCATTCTTATGTTCTCATCTGAAGTCCTCCCAGCCTTGTGGAACTGAACATGCAAACATACACCTCTGTTGGTGGGGTCAATTGAGCTCAAATATTCTTTTTTCTGCCCTATCACAGCAAATGAATATTCAGAAATATTTAAGCTAGACAAGAAACTAAAGATTTATTTCACTTCCCCCACACACACAAGAGATATCAGCTAACACTCTCCAAGCTGCCTGTCAGAAAAGAAAAATATTTTGCTCACTGTTACCTCCCAAGCAGCAAAACAAGCAGCATTGCTGACAGTTCATCATTTTTCCTTCCCCTGTTATTTTTTCCTGAGGTTTTCACTGTATTTGGCTTTACCTGTTTCAAAAAAGTGTTTACATAAATTTGAAAAAAAGTCCTAATTAGACAAATATAAGTAGCAACATCTGTCACAAGTGGCAGCCAGAAGGAAGGCATGGCCATCCAAGTCATAGCATATGGTATCTGAACCGAAAGCGTATTGGAGCATGGAGTTGACTGAGCTGCACATAGTGTTCTGTACACAGATTACAAGTGACTCCACTGTGTTGAGTTCACAGACCTTGCAGCTGGGTGTGTTTGCTGTCTCCTGTTCACGCATGTCCACTGCTCAGCCAGAGATTCCCATGCTCTAAGCAGTTATCTCCAGAATTCATGGATGTACACTGAGGATGATTCACTTTTAAAGCCGAAAACACAGCGTGATTAAACAAACAAGTCCTAGCCGCTAAGGCCCATGCTTGTGAAATAGGACTCTGGTAGAATTAGCACTAACTAGATTAGTTAACCTGTGTGACTTCATTATCCTGATAACATTTTGCACACCACCTTCTTCCCCTTAATATATGTCCTTCTGAGCCATCTCGATGGGACTGCCCATGCTAAAACCACATATAGGTTGCCACAAATGCTACAGACTTGCTCTATGTGAGAATGTAATATAGTTAATACAGTTAGGTCCCATCTACAGAACAAGACTAAACCATATTTTAACTGTATTGAGGGAATAACCAGGGCCCTCCAACATTATAAAAATATCAGAGATTTTCCTGTGTTAACTATGTCCCTGAACCATGTTGCAACTTTAGGCCATGTCTAGACTAGGGAAATAGCTAACATTTTTAAACACAACATGCTATGTTTTAAATAACAGTTTTAACAGAACTTTGCACTTAATATAGACAGGGCAAGTCGTGTTTAAAAGAGGTTAAAACATTTTAAACTCATTTCTAAACACTAATTCTGTTTTAAATAAGTTAAACCCTAACACCACCTAACACACTTTGAAACGTGACCTCTTTTAGTAGTCTAGACAGAGCAGGTCTTCAGTTTGATTCCTGGAGACAGTTAAAACATGGTTGAGATTGTGTCAGCACAACAAGAGAGAAGTGTGTTTCAGAGAACAACTGTGCAGTAAGCAGGTCTTCCAACATGGATTATATTATAGTGTGGATGGCCCTATACACTTGATTTTTACTGGATCTCTTGCAACTATATGACAAATATAAAGACAATTTAGCAAGCCTTTATTTCTTCCCTACATTTCTACTACCCACCCACTCTTTTCTGCCAGCTTTTCATATATGGGGTCACAGCTAGATCAGAAATAGGCCAGGTCAATACTTAAAAATTGGATCAATCTGGCTATGTCTCTTGGGGCTGTGAAAAATTTCTCACCCTATGCAATGTAGTTAGGTCAACTTAACCTCCTGTGTAGAGGTGGCTAGGCCAATGGAAGAATTCTTCTGTCAATCTAGCTACCACTTCTTGGAGAGGTGTATTAACTACATCAAGGAAAAAAAACCTTTTCATCTCTGTGGAAAGCATCTATGCTACAGCACTACAGTGGCAAGCTGCAGCACTGTAGCTGTGCGGTTGTAGCAGCTGTAACATAGACATACCTACGTCTCCTGACTAACTTTTCCCTGTTCCTTCATACCTTTCAGTCAATGTCACCAAAATATTTCCTGGCAGGTAAAGAAAACACCTGCCTGTGCAGTAAGTGCCCTGCTTTGACCTAACCAGTCTTTATTTTGCTTTCCTGCTTATTTGGGGGTAAATCCAGAGTTCTTCACCACACCTCAGTCTCCACTAACCAAAGAGCAGTCCAGATGGGACTCTCACATTTGCCCCTTTTCAGACTGATGCCCTAAGTGCATCTTTCATGCTAATTCATCAAAACCAAGGGGCTTCTGAGGTTGATATTAATGTTAATATGTGGACTGGCCAGCAGGAAGATGTCATTCCCTTCCTTTGCCTCACAATGCTCATACTTTCATCCTGCATTCTTAGAGCAGCAAAGGCACATACTTTGGTCTCAAGGGACCTCTTAAACCTCTGCCTCTTAGCCCGGATATACACTACACATTTATGCCAGTAGAACTATGTCACTCAAGAGTTTAGGAAATACACTCCACTGAGTGATGCAGTTATACCAACCTAACTCCCAGTGTAGACATCGCTATGTGGAAGGGAGGGTTTCTCTTGTTGACATAGCTACTGCCTCTCAGGGAGGTGCAGTACCTGTGCCCATGGGAGAAGTTCTCCCGTCGGCTTAGGTCATATCTTCACTAAGCACTACAGCAGAGTAAATGTAGACTAGCCCCTAGACTGAGTGTTCAGTTTCCTCCAGGACAGCAATTACAAGAGGATGCTAAAACACAGGGTTCCTCAAAACTCCTATCCTGGAAGATACGAATGTCACATCTGCAAAACACTATATACCAGAGTGGCCAAACTTACTGACCCGCTGAGCCACATACAACAATCTTCAGAAATTTGAGAGCCGGGACGCACCTGCCAGGGCTTGGGGTTTCAGCCCGGGATTGCTGGCTCCACTCCGTCAGATGGTGCAGCCAGGACCCCTCCTAGCATGGCAGCTGCTGGAGCTGGCTGTGGGCAGAGGTAGTGGCAAACAGCTGGGAGCTGCAGGGAGAGCTGCTTCTTTTGCTGCTGCCTCTCCCCATGGAGGTAACACCTGGGAGTTTCAGGGAGGGACCATTGAGAGTAAGAGGAGGCACGTGCCTGGAGGTGTGTGACTCAAGAGGTTGGGGGGGCTGAACCTTTAAATTGTGTCCCCCACTCTCAGCAGGCATCAGTTGTCTCTGGCAGTAGCCTCTTGCCCCACCACCCCGCTGCAGGGCAGAAGCCCTGAGCTTCCCCTCCCGCCCTGCAGTCTGATAGGTAGAGAATGGAGGGGGGTGTCAGGTACGGGGAGCTCTGCAAGCCGCATTTTAACTATAAAAGATCTGCAGGTGGCTCGCGAGCCATGGTTTGGCCACCCCACCTTATAATCTTTTATTCCAGGCCCTAGGACAGAAGATGAGTCTCTTGAACCAGGTCATCTAAATTGCATCAGGGGTCTACCTGTATTTTTCATGTTAATTCATGGTTAAAGCTAAAAAGAACTTTTACTTTAACTTCTCCTTGGTGCTCTTCTTTTGAAGGGGATAGTGGAGTGTGTCCAATGAAAGTAGGACGATAGTGTGTGAGCATGTGTATAACTGTCATATCCTAATATATATGTCTCCCTTCATAATGCTTCCTTATCTGGAGCCCTCGGCCCGCGCCGCTTCTCGCAGCCCCCATTGGCCTGGAGCGGCAAACTGCAGCCAGTGGGAACGGCGATCGACCAAACCTGCGGACGCGGCAAGTAAACAAACTGGCCCGGCCCGCCAGGGTGCTTACCCTGGCAAGCTGCATGCCAAAGATTGACGATCCCGGGTCTAACAACTCACCTTACCCTGGCTGAAAAGAAACATGTTTATTTTGCATCCTCAATTATCTAGATCTGCATTTAAAAAAAAAATAAACCTGGAGTTACTGCTCCAGTATTATCAATCATAAGTAGTCAAAAATCATGATCAGGCCCCACAAAATCATGAAATTTTTAAAAAATAATAAATTTGGGGGTCTTTTTATTTGCCACCTATTTGTGAGCCTCCAGGATTCATTTCTTCAAGCTCTTCACCACAACCAGGGGAGCTAGAAATTTCCATTTTTTTAATTAAAGCTGAGATGTTCACATAATTGCATGACTCCAGCAGCTGGAGCTTTAAGAAAAACACCAAATATTGCAAGACTCATGATAAAATCATGCGAGTTGCCGACACTGTGATGAGAAATACTTCCTTTATGGATGAACCTGGAGAACTCCCGAGATCAGAACGATTTCAGCTAAGAGCATAAGGGATTATGGACAGGACACTAAGCTCTTGCTTTTCTAAGTATCCAAACTGGGTCCTCAGAGCTGAACTGGGCTCCACTCTAGTACAGGAAACAGGAAAGTGTGTCTCTGCATTAGAAAATATAAGATCAAGTTTTTCTTCCTACAGATTCAGGGCCAGCTCCTCAGCTGTTATAAATCAGCATATCTCCATTGAACCCTTCAACCATCCACTCCCCCAAATAACATCTCGTCACTGTCCTTAAGTACTCCCCACATACTGAGTTAGTCTTGCAACCTGTTTATATTTTCCCCCAATACAGGCACCCAAGAGAGGCCCCAAACCCTAGACACGGACGTGCCAACCATGCACTTGTTCAGTGTTTTCTCCTCACCGCATACTTAGCAAAAGGGTCCGTTGCTTTCCATATTCACTAGGCTGACGCCAGTTTAGTTTCCTGCTGTGGCACCAATGACTGACAGCTTCACTATGGCACCTGCTAATTGCCATACAAATCTGAACTCCACGATAATGTCTGGATTATCTGGTTACATATGACCTATATTGGTTTCCCTGGAGATCTGACTAGCTGGCTGCCTCTCAGTCATTAGTCAGGTATTTCTGTAGGTAATATTGTGCAGAGCTTCCCTCCCCCACCCTTTATTTTTTTCTTCAAATCCCTCTCTTCTCTCTCCTTCTTCTAACTCATGTGCAAAGCTGGGTGGTTTTGTTTCAGAGGGAAATCCACAATTTCTATTTTTTTCCATTTTGAAATTGAACAAAACAAAACAAAATTGAAATTTCCTGTGAAACAAAACCCTGAAAAAAATCATTTGAACAACAGGTGCTTTATATGCAGCCAAATGCAAGGTCATACATCAATAATGGAGGTCACACAAGATGGGAGACAGTACCCTGGAATGTAGTGACACTGAGGTTATGTCTCTACTACTTCCCAGTGTGTGTGGACAGACATGCGCTAACTCTGCTCAAGCCAGTGAGCTAAAGAAAACAGTGTGGCCATGGCAGCACAGGCAGCAGCTTAGGCTAACCACTTGCATACAAACTGCTCCAACCCCTGCGTACATGCCCAGGTGGCTAATCTGAGCCACCCCCTGTGCTGCCACAGCCATGCTGCTATTTTTACCATGTTAGCTCAAGCAGAGCTAACACATCTGCCTACCCGCGGTGGGAAATATGCTCCAAAGTGCCTTGTAGACATACTCTGAAAAGATCTTAGTGGTCATGGTAGCTGAATATGAGCCCCTTGTGTAATGCAGTAGCTAAGAAAGTGAATGCAATCCTTGGATACATAAGCAGGGGAATATCAAGTAGGAGTAGGGAGGTAGTATTGCTTCTGAACACAGCATTAGTAAGACCATTATTAAAATAGTGTGTCCAGTTCTGGTGTCCATGCTTTGAAAATGATGTGGAAAAAATTGGAAGTGTTCAGAAAAGACCTACAAAATTGATGCAAGGCCTGGAAAACAGGACTTATGGTGAGACTTGAGAAGCTTGATCTACATAGTTTATCTAAAAGAAGGAAAGCTGTAACTTGATCAGAATCTACTAGTACCTATTCGGGGAAGAGATTTCTGATAATAGACAGCTCCTTAATCTATCAGAAAAAGGCAATGGTTGGGGGCCAAAACTAAACAGATTCAGACTATAAATAAGGTGCAGGTTTTTGGACAAGTGAAGGTAATTAACCATTGGAATACCTTCCCTTGGAATGTGGCAGATTCTCCATTACTTAAAGTCTTTAGGTCAAAACTGGATAGGTTTCTAAAAAGAAGTTATGGGTTTGATGCAGAAATTACTGAATTAGGTTCTATGCCCTGTGTTATGCAGGCAGTCTGAGGAGGTGATCATAATGGTTCCTTTCTTATACTGGAATAGGAAAAGGTTCAGAAAAGAGCAACAAAAATGATTAGGGATATGGAACGGCTTCGGTATGAGGAGCAATTAATAAGACTGGGACTTTTCAGCTCAGAAAAAGAGAAAACTAAGGGGGGATATGATAGAGGTCTATAAAATCATGACTGGTATGCAGAAAGTAAATAAGGAAATGTTATTTACTCCTTCTCATTACACAAGAACTAGGGGCCACCAAATTAAATTAATAGGCAGCAGGTTTAAAACAAACAAAAGGAAGTATTTTTTCACACAATGTACAGTCAATCTGTGGAACGCCTTGCCAGAAGATGTTGTGAAGGCCAAGTCTATAACAGAGTTCAAAAAAGAGCTAGATAAGTTCATGGAGGATAGGTCCATCAATGGCTATTAGCCAGGGTTTGCAGGGATGGTGTCCCTAGCCTCTGTTTGCCAGAAGCTGGAAATGGGCAACAGTGGATGGATCATTTGATGATTACCTATTCTGTTCATTCCCTCTGGGGAACCTGGCATTGGCCACTTTTGGAAGACAGGATACTGGGCTACACGGACCTTTGTTCTGACCCAATATGACCATTCTTATGTTCTTCCAGCCTTAAAATTTATGATACACAAGATAAAGGCCCAAGCTGGAAATTGATTAAGATTCCTATTCCTAATTTTATGAAAACTGTGACAAGCCCTTCAGTGTCCACAAGTGCTCACTACCTTACTTTTAGGTGCCTATCAAAAGACATATCAGGGGGTAGCCGTGTTAGTCTGTATCCACAAAAAGAACAAGGAATCCGGTGGCACCTTAAAGACTAACAGATATATCTGGGCATAAGTTTTCGTGGGTAAAAAACCCACTTCTTCAGATCGAAAGATGGCATCTTCAAAAGCAGATCCCCCCCGCCCCCAGAACTCCCTCTGCACTGACTTAGTACTGACAGAGGCTTTGGCTACACTTGCACTTGAAAGCACTGCCGCGGCAGCGCTTTGAAGCGCTAAGTGTAGTCAAAGCGCCAGCGCTGGGAGAGAGCTCTCCCAGCGCTGTCCATACTCCACCTCCCTTTGGGGAATAACGTACAGCGCTGGGAGCCACGCACCCAGCGCTGGGGCTTTGACCACACTGGCGCTTTGCAGCGCCGCAATTTGCAGCGCTGGAGAGGGTGTGTTTTCACACCCTGCTGCAGCGCTGCAAATTTGCAAGTGTAGCCATGGCCTTAGACAGAAGATTGTCACCTACTGATTATTCAGTACTGCTTCCTGCATCACTCTAGGGTGCTTGGGAAAGGCTCTCATCCAGGCAATGACCAAGCCATACCTGCTTAGTCTCATGTGATCTGTCAAACTCCACAGCCCCAGGGGAAATGATCTTCACCTGTGCTCCCTCTTTTACTTCCTATTTCTACTAAGTGGGAAATAAAACAGTGCCCTACTACAATCATTGGCCACAGGACTTTTCCCACTAATGTGTTCAGCAAATCTATCAAAGAGCTTTTATGAAACCAATGCCAAGTGAACTGGTGGACTCAGACTCATAGGAAGCTGAGCCAGCTCTCTCAATGTATGCCCTAGAAGTGAGACAGTGGTTGCTCCCTAACCACAACCACAATCTTGTAAATACAATTTTCCATTTTAGGATATGCATGTGCTCAACTCTCCCTTTTTACCTTAGTATGATCAGCATTAGAATGCTGAGTGGACACAATTACAGCTAAAAGCACCAACTACTCTAAATAAAATGGGGATCAGGTAGTGTTACTGAGTTTACAGATGGCAGAGCCAAGTATGATGGTGTGGGTGGAAGAGCAGTATGGAGCCATTTCTCTGTAAGAAGCAAATGGGCATAAATCGTTTACAGCAGTGTTTCTCCAGGAGGGAGAAGCTAGTTGTTTTGAAGAGATGTTCTTCTCTCCCAGTGCAAACACAAGCAAACTAAAGGACACTGAAATAAGAAGAGTTTTTTTTTTAATCTAGACAATCCGACAGAATGGCCTGCTTCATATTTAATGTTCAGAGGGCCAGATTCTCAGGTAGCATAAATCAGCATAACTTTATTAACTTAACAGAGCTTTGCTGATTTACACACCAGCTGAGGATCTGGGCCAGAATACTCAGTTGTCTCTTCTGCATTTTATTGGGTCTTGCTGTGTGTAGATTTGACCAAGACAATAAAATCAGTTAACAGGCTGACACTGTTTTAAATAGACTTCAGGAAGATAACAAAATGCACCGTGTTTTTCAAGTGATTGCTGTGGTACGGGGTTTTTATAGGTGCCTTCTCTTAAACACACAGCCCCTTTTACAAATGTTTATATCAGAGGAAGAACAAATATTTTTCCATGGCTTCAGGGAGAAATTCTCTTGGAAAAGCCTAGTATGGATGGACTTCATTACCTAACCATGTACAAAGAAAGCTTTCCACTGAAATTTCATTGAGGCTTTGGAATATTTTTACAGGCATGTGGTCTACACACTACCCCCTCAGTCCCTTTCCCACGTGTGCACCCGGCACCCTCTGAAAATCAGGCCAAAGGAGTCCAGTTTTCTACAGATATTTTTCAGTCTCGTCAATACATGAGAGACATCCAAGGGGAAAACACTAGGGCAATATGGGAAGTGGTGCTGATGATTCAATAGGTGGCACTCTTTCCATCAAACTCATACTCCAGCATGGAAACAGAGTCCAAGATGCAGCTGGAGGAGTTACCTTCTCTCAGATGAAAAGTAAAACTGACTTCCTGACCACATGTTATTAAAGATCCTCTGCTAATTCCAGAATCTTGGCAAAATCCCAATAAGAATAATTACGTTCTGACTCCCTAAATTCCAGCTTCCTGGGTCCACCTCCTGTCCTGATCTGTAAAATGGTACCTTCCTCCCCAGAGGTAGCTGCATTTTAGCAGTGTGAAATCATTCCATCATCTCTATGTAAAGCCTACACATAGCTTGGGGATGCTTTTCAATGAAAGGATCTTTATAGAACAGTTGTTCTCAACCTATTTACCATTGTGGGTCTCATCCAATACTACCTGCATGGCCCTGCGGATGTCACATGTGCCGCAGCTCTGTGCTGATTGGGCCGCAGGCTGAGAACCAGTGTTATAGCAGTAAGATAGAGTATAAACAAAACACCATGCTGCAAAGTCCAAAGACTGAACTTTTTTGGGGGGGGGGGTCTGCTTTCAGTCTAGTGCCAGTGAGAACTTGAGAAACTGAAAGGTCAACATGAAACTGATGGCTGGGCTGCAGAAATCAGGAAACAAGAAAGTAATAAATATTTGCTTATACTGATTTAAGACTTTTCTTTAATTCCAACAGACTGTCTGTTAACTATTCATTTAAATAGTTAAAAACAACCATCACACTAAAAACACTCAGTCCACTGTTTCTACATATTGTCTTTGTCAACGCATGTGTCAAAACAGCTGCCTGAATATTTGGAAGGTTGGTGTGTTTTATGTATTAAAAGTTTTATAGTGTGGATATTTTAGTTTTATATATAAATATTGGTTTAAACAGAAAACCGGAAGCTTTAAATATATGAGACAGGCCAATGATTTCAGGAGTGAATAAGACCTCAGTAACAACTTGTAGCCTTCTTTAGCACCTTTGTATGCTTTCCCTAATATGTCAGTTCCTCCCAAAACAGTACATTCTAACTCTGTATTGTACATTTCCCAATGAACTGCCAGATCAGACTTAGTCTATTAACACCATCCCAATAAATATAAGAAAGACACACTTACATTAGAAACCCCTATTTTCAAGAGTTTCAAATTCACCATATAGACATTTGCTCCTATCTGAAAACTCTATTAATCTCCCCTTGGATAATTGCACGTAATTCCCATGAACACTGGATGAGCTGTATTTGTGCAATGAAGGGAGGATTCACACCTAATACTAGCATTATGAGGTATCACACTCTGGAGCTAAAGCTGATTTAAAAAAAAAATGGATAACCATGGACTTCTTAGTGGTGCACATGCCAGCCACATGGAATTTTCCCAGCAACAGCAGGGATAGAACACACATCTTCCTGCTGTAAAGATATATACACCGTTCCATTGAACTACGGGAGAATCTTTTTAGGTGTTAACAGTACAGTGCCTATGTCACATACTTCGGTATTTCTGATTTTAGAGGAAGGGAAACACACACACTCTTTACAACAGCAGTTCTCAGACTTAAGAACTAGCTTACCACATCTAAAACTCAGAAGTATTTGGTGTGCCACCTTCATAAATTTATATCAGTGTAATTATAATGAGATTCCAATTCTGATACTATATTTTAAACCAACCTGCACATTATTTGATTGTAACCAACATACCACAGTTTGAGAACTGGTATATTATCATATACTCCAAAACTTCTAGCAACATACATAAACTCTGCTTCGCCAAGTGTAAAATAAGGATAATAATTACTTACCCACTTCAGAGGAGTGCTTATGAGGATAAATTAATTGATTGTAGATAATACACTCTGAGTATTTTTAATAGCCCATGGGACCAAGGCCTCAAAGGGAGTGGTAGATTTGCAGTAGGTGATCCAAGCAGAACCACAGAGCAGTAGATCTCTATATCTATATAGACTGGTTAGACCTGGTCAAAACATGGGTGGGGAGGATTTTTTCCAAGTCAATTTCATTCCGCAAGTTTAAAAAAGGAACGATTTTGCTTTATCAATTTTTTCCTGAACATTTTTAAATAAAATTGTTCATTTTTAAAATGCGGGGGGATATTTTCCTTTTACCATCTCCTTTTCTCCCCTTTTTCCTGCTTTGGCACTGAAAAGCAGTGGGAAGGAGAAGCAGAGAAAGGGGAAGGAAAGAATAATGATCAATCAAAAAAACAAAGCACAAAAGGAAAGCCTAAAACAAAAACAAACTGTATTAGCTTTCAATTGTGTCAAAAAAAACCAACCCAACTAATTTTTTTTGGCAAAAATATAAAAATTTCCACGTCTTTTTTTAAACAAAAAAAAAATTTGAATAATTTTGACCAGCTCTAGAGAAAATATGAAAAGAATGGGATTAGGGTCACAAACTACCCCTAAACCTTATGGACATTTGCCAGAAATATCTTGGGCCTACAAAAAGGATTAAAGGCCTGGTCCAATTCCCATCGAAGCCAATGAGACTTTTTTCACTAACTTCAATGGGAGCTAGATTTGTCCCTTAGTGAGAAAGGGGTAGTGAGAAGTACACAACTGGTCAGAAGTATCCACAAAAATAAAACAAAAACTGCACTTCAATTATTTGGTTTTACTACAAAACATGTCTATGAGCTTTCAGTTTTTCTTGAGTCCTGCATCATTACCTATAGTATTCATCTGTGCTTGGTGAGCCAGGATTTCCAACCTTGCTTCTGAATCTCCTCAGCTTTTGTTCCTTTAAGCCTGGTTCTCAATGTTATTTGCCACCTTCCCCCCCCCCCCCCCTTCATATGTATGAAGAACAGGCTGTATTAAAATGATAAGACTGTCAGGGTTAGAGAAAAAAATAACATTTTCTCTAAAAGCTCCATTTCAGTCTTCCAAATGGCCTGTAATTGAGAAAAGCAAATACATATTGCATTACTGTGATTAGTGTTGAGTGAAACAAGCCCCCTTCTTCTGTTTCATCTAAGTCTTTTCACAGAAGACTAAAGATAAGCTCTTTTCTGCCTACAGAATAGGCTTGTGCAGGCTTTTTCTGTATGAATCCAGTCAGCCCACACCCTAACTGGAGGTCAAATTAACACATTAAAAATGGGTTTCTGAAACCTCTATGCTGCTTATTTTAGGAATAGGGCTGTCCCTGAGTGCAACAAGGTCTTTCACCATCAGCGCTGTGGGGCCAAGAGATAGAAGGCCTTACCCTTTTATTTTCCCACTTTGCGAGGACTAGGTCAGGAGAGCGCTCTTGTCACAATAGCCTGCAGCCTTTGGAATGATCTGGAGCTACAACAGTGACTAGCCAAATGTTCAGATAGTCCCTGTATTGTAGGTATGGATTGGGATTTTTGTTTCTGATTTTATAGGGCATTAAAGAGAGCCTGTGAAAAAATAAAGGGCCAGATTGAAGACTGGGTTTTGCCAGCAGGGCCCAGGGAGAACGTTTGCGGTGGTGCGATAGGGCACACTGGACAGGAAACCCAGAGGCTGTGATGAATCCAAGTTGCCTTTGCCCAAAGGGCTGCCATGCCATACTTAAAAGCTGCCTTCCCTGAGCAGAAGCCCTGAGTAAGTGTAAACACCACAGCTGCCGCTACTGCCTCAGGAGTGAGTTTAGTTTTGACTGACTTGGGGGGAGGGATAGCTCAGTGGTTTGAGCATTGGCCTGCTAAACCCAGGGTGTGTGAGTTCAATCCTTAAGAGGGCCACCTAGGGATGAAGGGCATAAATCAGTACTTGGTCCTGCTAGTGAAGGTAGGGGGCTGGACTCAATGACCTTGCAAGGTCCCTTCCAGTTCTAGGAGATTGGTATATCTCCAATTTAAAAAAAAAAAGACTGTTTGAACTTTAAATTGCCAGCAAGTGATGTAGATAATGTCAGACACATAACACTCAGCCTGGCTCCTCAGCAGAGGATCTGCCCCAAGTGTTCACTAGCTGCTGTGCTTTGACAACTAACACAAGGCAACTCTTGCAAATCCACAGAACGGTTCATCTCTCTCACTAACACACACTCCCTTCTAGCTTCTACTGCCTTTGTAATTCTCCTGGGGCTAGAACCCACAAAACCTTTTGGTCCTTATGCCCCAGCTAATGACCAACCTAGAAACATTCACTAATGACCAGAAACATTCACTTTGCTTAACCAGAGCTGGCTGGAATGACTAGGTTTCAACTCTAAAGCCTCAGGAATATTTCATTCGGCAGAAATTTCACTAAATACCAGTTAACCTACAGGACTATCACAAAAAAATAGTCTGAATTTTGGGAGTATCATGTAGCTGGCAGTCTTTGTGATGTTTTATTTAAAATTGTACAACAAATAAATAGCAGACAATGCTTTACCCACTTCTCATCCCTAGTAAAGCCTTTTGTCCCACCACAACCAATTTCTCAGAACTAGCATCTATCAGACACTGTCTCTGGATTATTATCATCGATTTGAAAGTTGTATCTTATTTCCTTTTTCACTTTGCCATCCAACTTATCTTTTCATGCTGGCAGAAATGGGAAGCAGAGTATTTATGGCTAAGACTAACAGTTCTGGGCTGTTTTGTTTATGGGAACCTGCCTTTCATTTTCCCAGCAAAAAGTGAACTCAAAAGTTAAACTAACAAATGTTGCTCCTTTGTGCCAGCAGTGAGAAGTTTTTCTCAAGGCTCTGTTTGTCACACCAGCAACGCGACCTAAATCAAACACTTGGGAAGGAAGTTTGGCTGCCTATGAAGAGTTTGGCTAGAACGTGGGTAGTCTGGCTTTGCAAATTGCTGTGCTCCTCTGTTCTTTATGACAGCAGCAAGGTGTGAAACATATCAGGGAGTTAACAACTCGGTGATGTGGGATGATTCACATGTGTAATGAAACTGTTGCTTTTCTTATCGCTAACACTACTTGCGGTTGTTAGCAACTTTTATACTCTATTGGAATACAACAGTAAGAGGAAAATTAGCCCTAAATTTGCTGTATCCTTGTTTGAATTCATATAAATCTAGTCACACTGCCATAACTAACACGCAATACTGAATAACTTCCACCACAGGGCAGCGGAAACCACATTGTCTAGTACATTACATACGCCAGATTTCTTATATCAGAATAGCAATTAGGAAACTTTTACATTGGTTAAACAATTCTATTAAGGCAATGTCTTCCATGTCACAAAAACATGACTTTCAGAGTGTGTGTGGGGAGGTGGGGGTAGGGTGTCATAAAAATACATAGGGCCAGATTTTCCGCTAGTGTATATCAGTGTAGCTCCACTGAAGTCTATGAAGCTATGCGGATTCATGCCAGCTGAGAATCTAGTCACAATCTTATCATCTGGTTAGCTCACTTCTGAGCAAATTTTGCTCTAAATATGTCCAAGTTATCAAAGTATTGGGTTTTTTTTAATTACTTTAAACAATTTTTTTATATAAAATAAAGGAGAAGTGATTTTCTCATTTTCTCATACACCTGTTAGACCAGTTAAAATATTCAAGCCATGATTTTTCCTTTTTTTCCCTTTCAAATTAAAATTACTTCTGTATTTTTGCTATGACAAACAAGTCACTCTTAAGTATGAACAAGTACATTGCCCATATACTCCAAGGTTGCCGAGCCTCCAGGAATTAAAGATGATGTTATGTGTTGAAACCTTCAGAAATAGGTCCAACCAAAACTGGCAACATAATTGACTCTTTTTAATGCTGGTGAAAGAGACAAACTACAGAGCTGCTGCTTCTTCTTCAGAGAAGAGCTCTGTGTAAGCTGGAAAGCCTGTCTGTTTCACCAGCAGAAGTTGGTCCAGTAAAAGATATCGCCTCCACCTTGTCTCTCTAATATCCTGGGACCCACATTACTACAACAATTGCATAAAATGGAACAGATTACAGCTGTCTTTCATTTCCCCACAGCACTTAACATTTACTTATGTATATAGCTCCAGGTATAACAGCTATAGGTGATTAAATCCAACATGCACAAAAAGTGACTGAAAAAGAGGCCTAAAGACATACTATTAAACACTGGGAATATTCCTGCAGAATAGTCACAGGGTACTTCAATATAAGAACTAAATATTGTTGTTATGTTGGGGGCTGGGTGAAACCTCACAGAAGCTGGAGAGCATACCAGCCGCCTTCATTCAGGAAGAAAGTAAGGGCATGGCTACACTTGCAGATGTAGAGCGCTGTGAGTTAAACCCGCCTTCGTAGAGCGCAGTAGGGAAAGCGCTGCAGTCTGTCCACGCTGACAGCTTCAAGAGCACTGGCGTGGCCACATTTGCGGCAGTTGCAGCGGCATTGGGAGTGGTGCATTATGGGCAGCTATCCCAGCATGCAAGTGACTGCAACGTGCTTTTCAAATGGGGGTGTGTGAGAGACAGGGAGTGTGTTGTGTGTATGTGGCGGGGGAGAGTGGATTTTGGGGATGCTGTGTGTCAGCATGCTGTCTTGTAAGTTCAGACCCCCCTCCCCCCTGCCTTTCTCTCACTTACTCACTCAAAGCAAATAGTAAATGTTTGCTTTTTTTTGGAGCTAATAAGCAGCCGGCTTCTCCAAAACAGAGCTTTGAAAGGGCATTTCCACATTCCTGCAGCCGATTTCACAACAATGACAAGAGTGGCCACTTGACTTAAGGGGATTATGGGACGTTTCCGGAGGCTGATCACAGCACAGTAACACAACACCTCGTTTACACTGACGCCGCGGCACTCCAGCGGGGGTGCAGCAAACGTTATTCCACTCGCCGAGGTGGAGTACCAGCAGCGCTGTAGCCGTGGAGTCAGAGCGCTCTACGTGCCTCGCCAATGTGGACAGGGAGTGAGCTAAGGTGCCCAGGGCTGCTTTATTGCACTGTAACTTGCAAGTGTGGCCAAGGCCTAAGAAGCAGTTAAGCTCCTTTTGGAGTAAGATAGTGGAAACAATAGGAACTGGGTCCCAAAACATAGGCCACATGCAAAACTTGGATAGGGGTTGAGCCATGCAGTCTGAGAGCTTTTCCTCGGGGTCTGAATCCAAATGCAGGAGACTGCATACTGTTTGATGGGAAAAGGGGGGGTGGGGAAGAGAACAAACAGTAGAAGACACCTGATAAGTGGACAGAGAAGATAACAAAGAAACCCCAGAGACAGCCAGAGAAGCACTTGTGGCATGATCCTGAGAAAAAGGTTAAGAGGGAGAGCTTTTGGATAGAGTGCTGCCTAAAAAGAAGCTTGGAACTGAAAGCAAAGAAATTGCCTCCACCTGCTCGATTCCTTCTGTGTTCACGGAAACAGGACTTTATGTACATTCTTTGTAAATAAATAGGATTGCATCAAAGAAATACTTCTGTCAGGTCTCTCGGTGTGTGTACATGGAAAGGGAGGAGAGTCAGGGCAGGCCAAGGAGAGAGAGGTCAAACCTAGATTGGTACTGGGATGCACGTCATTCCCCTCCAGCCCCACACAAGATATTCAGCAAAGTTTATACATCAATATTATCAACCCCAAATATTCAAAAATCATGAGTCAGGCTTACCAAAAATCAGGAGATTTTGTAAAAACAATAGATTTGGTGTTTATTTGCCTTCTGCTTTTTGAGCCTTTAGGGTGCACTAGGATCACATTTTGATGCTTTCTCCACAGCTGAAATCATCACATATCCACTTGACTCCAGGAGCTGGAGCTTTAAGGAAAACAATAATTATCATGAGACTCATGACAAAATCATGATAGTTGGCAACATTACAGCCATCCATAAGCTGTATCCCACTCCTGCTGTTCCACAGCAGCCACCCTAGACAGAGATAGTCCCAGCAGGCAGGATCTGGGTGCTTAGAGCCCAGCGCTGCTGCTGGATTATGGGGCTGTTGCTTCTGAGGAGCCAGTCAGGTTTAAAAGCATGAGTGAGGTGAAGGGGGTGCCCTTAAAGAGTTTCCCAAGTACAAAATCCCTGAGCGTTACTTTTACAGTAGAAAGGGACAATCTGGGCAGAGCATAGCAAATGTACTATCTTCCAGAAAGATTATTTCAGTGTTTCTCAAACTGGGGTCGCCACTTGTGTAGGGAAAGTCCTTGGCGGGCCGGGCCAGTTTGTTTACCTGCCCCATCCTCAGGTCTGGCCAATTGCGGCTCCCACTGGCTGCAGTTCGCTGCTCCAGGCCAATGGGGGCTGCTGGAAGCAGCGCGGGCCCAGGGACATACTGGCTGCCATTTCCAGCAGCTCCCATTGGCCTGCAGCGGCAAACCGCGGCCAGTGGGAGCTGCGATAGGCTGGACCTGCAGACGGGGCAGGTAAACAAACTGGCCAGGCCCGCCAAGGGCTTTCCCTTCACAAGTTGCGACCCCAGTTTGAGAAACACTGGATTATTTCACTGAGCTGCCTGAATTGGGAAGAGTGGTGCATGCCCTGTGCTGGACCCTGTAGCTTCCCTGTGCTACAGCACATTGTTTTTAGTAACACCAATAATAGTAATTTGCACATACATCGCATCTTCCATCTGCAAAAGCATCTTATTGGGAACGAGAGCAACTACTGACCATTACACTGCAGAAATTCTGAGCCCCAGATAGCCCATAGGATGCACTTTGGCACCCCCTGCTCTAATGGGCTCTTTGGCCTCTCTGTCCCCGCTCCCTCATCAGCTTTTATTACACTGTTTCCTGTTTCATAAGGTTGAGAAATTAGCATTACCATTTGGTTCCCTCTTGTCAACTCATAAAACATAACCTGCCTTCTCCCCCACAACAGGCATGTTATCCCTTTGGTTACTGAAGGAAACAATATTTGACTCTCAGCGAGAAATCTTATTTCCAAAACAGTGCTGGGAAATAAATGCTACCATTCTACTGTTCATATCAGTAATGAACTGTGTACAGTAAGATCCATAGTAGCCTGAAACTAGGCTTCCAGGTAAGAAAGCAAAGTTCCTCTTCAGCAATGTGTTTAAGCACATGCTGAACTTAAGACATGTGCTTCAGTGCTCTGCTGATTCAGGGACCTTTACAGAGAGCCCAACCAGTGCTTCAACAGCTGCCTTCCTTTCCCACTTTGAGGCACTGCCTGAGGACAACGGTATCTGAAATCCACATCTCATACAGTCATCCAGATTTGCATAGCAACAGCCACAGTGAAGTAGCTAGACTCCACTCTGCCCTAAGTTTGTCAGCTTTTGTTTACTCTTTTCTGTGGGGATTTTTTTGCTTTGCATTTTGTTGCTGTTACAGTATTTTGTCTTTACTCATCGAGGAGTCTTGTGGTCTTCTGATTTGAGAAAAATAATGAACAAAGAGGATTTTTTTTCTTCCACTGTTCCATTTCACAAACAAAACAGAAGATTTCCCTCTCCCCTGCCCTCCACCAACTACAGAAAGGTCCGCAAGTGCTCAGTTCACTTTGTGAAGCAAATAAGCCAGTAAGCTCTTATTTTTCTAGATGAATCGTGAACAACCAGTGGTTTTTTCTCTTCATGTAACATTTCCAAAATCAGCCCAAGCAGCTTCCAGTGAAAAATGTGAAGTTCAGAATAAATGTGTGTGTGTGTGTGTGTATAGTATAGAGACAGTTTGATTTTACTTTTCCCCCGTTAACTTGTAATAATCTTTTCCTTATAGATATTGGCCTTTTTCCATTAGAAATCAGAGTGCTACTTTCCCTCCTTTAGTTTATTGCTGACACTTCAAATTAACATGACCTCTCTTGTTTCCTTTCTTGTTTATGCATCCATGTGAAAATGAGCCCTGCTATGGGAATGTTTTTAAATGGACTGTGAGCCAGCGGAGGGAGCTTCTGAGTAGCTGGTAGCTCCTGCAGTATTATTTATATTGCAGTAGCACCCAGAGGCCCCTGAGAGATGTACTGATTCAGCAAATCACTCAGAGGTCCCAGCCCAAACCTGTCCCTGAGTGGCCCCATCCACTTTCTGGGCTTCACCAACCAGGTGCAGTCCCTTCCTATGAGCATGGTTTGCAGCACCCACTGCGGGTGGATTTCCACTCCTTGGGAATCCAATACCCAAGCAGTGAATCCAGCTCTAAAACAGAGATTGCCAAAAACTAATTTGATCCCAGGGAACTCTACCATCAAAGCTACAGGAAGAGTCCAAAGCAGGGACTGCAGCTAGATGGCAGAGTGGTGGTTCTACTGCTGAAGCTGGCAGTTGAAAGCACAGCTCCCATAAATCAAGCCAAGTCCATTTTAACTGCAATGTTTGAAGCTATTTTACTCAGCAGCAGAGGAGCACAGAATGATGCAAAGTAATTCACCTTGCAGCTGAAAATAAATTAAATCAGATACTGCAAAAAAGGCTAATTAACTGTTTCCTGTGGTTTTTGGATAGAACTCCACACACAAAATGCACAGAGTGCTCAAATTACTTGGAGGGCCTGACAGATAAATGAAACAAAACCCTATAACATTTGGAGCAAAGTCTGAGAGTCTGCCATTAAGCCATCTTCAATGACACAGAGGCTGGTATTGCAGCAAGCACATGCCACAGTATATGACATTACACACATGGAACTGCTTGCAGTACTGAAGTACAATAGATCAGGAACACTGTCAAGGTTGATAGTCCTAAAATTAGACCTACTCACTTTGCTTTGGTTGGCAGACAAGTGTGTTGCACTCTCCCGTCTCCTCCCTGGGAGTGAGCAACACACTGAAATTGGCAAGAATCTTGTTCTCTTTAAATACCCTCCCAGCTCTGTGGACAAAACAGAGGGACAGTGCAGCTTGCATAGGTCTGTCCAAATCTAGTGCACTGTCCGGCTGAATTGGGCTCACTGCACTTTGCAGGCTTCAATTTGAAAAGCTGATGGACATTTCAGGAACAAGACACGTGCGTATTTATCAGGGACATTAAATGTGTCTCCTTTGACAATGTGCAGTAGGGTACTTATCTCCACAATGCCCAACGGGATACACAGCTCATTATGTGTCATTTACACCAGTACAAGCCAGGTGTAAAATGCTACTATTCTGATTTACTAGCATTTTACAGCCACTTTTGCTCTGGTGTAAATGGCTACATAAAGTGCAGGGCAGTGGAGACTCAGGCCCTGAAATAGAGTCACTGCGCAGGCATAACACAGCTACTTTTTAAATCTCAACGATTTGCAGTTTGGGTTTTGTTGTTTTAAAGAAAAATGCCTAAAGCCTAGCCCTCATTATCGTGTAATAACCTGCACAATTCAATAAACAAAGGGACTTGATTTAACTTCAAGCTTCGAAGGGGTCATTATAAACAAAGAGTGAGTGCACACAAGAATGTGATTTTCGGTTTCCCTTTAAGTCACTTCCCACTGCTATTACATTAAACAGCCAAGTGGAGTCTCTTCTTTAAAAAGTGTAGGGAAACGTGTGCTTTGGGCTGAGATTGTTTGCTAGTGTTATGGTCCAGTTAGTTTTGGCAAGGAGTTCTGAATGGTGGCAGGCCCTTAGTTAGCCCATTGCTAGCGGATGCGCTCCTGAAGCTTAAATTGGAGATAGCCCCGAAGCAAAATTCAAATACATACAACTCTGAATTTTGGGGTGTTTGAAATCTGCACCCGATCCAAATTTTGCAACTTAAGCCCATTTCATGGTAAATCCATGGAACACAGACATGGGTTCAAGAACCTCTCTCCTTTTTCCTGCTTTGCTGTTGCCCACTATTAAAGATTGATGTTTATGTTTTCTGTATTCTCCAACTAGGGTGACCAGACAGTAAGTGTGAAAAATCGGACAGGGGGTGGGAGGTAATAGGAGCCTATACAAGAAAAAGACCAAAAAATCAGGACTGTCCCTATAAAATCAGGGCATCTGGTCACCCTATCTCCAACCCTCCCTGAGATGTCTCCAATTTACAGCCTTTGGGATTCACTGGATTAGCTGAGAAAAAATGTAAGTCCTGAGGGACTCCATGAAGAAAAAGAGCTTGTGAGGGTTACTAGTAGACAGGTAGGTTTCAGAGTAGCAGCCATGTTAGTCTGTATCCGCAAAAAGAATGAGGAGTACTTGTGGCACCTTAGAGACTAACAAATTTATTGGAGCATAATTTGTAGACAGGTAATCATTTCACATGTACTACCTAGGACACCTAGAGCATGTCAGACTCAATTTTCATTTACACCAAGGCCCTTTTACACACTACTTGTATAGAACTGCTGTGTGCTACTGAAGAGATTCAATATTCCACTCCAGAGACAGCTGCATTTAAAGGGCAGATGAACAGATATACAATTACCATATGGCCTGATCCTGCAGCATAGGAATAAAGGTATAGATACTTTTTATATATGGCTCAAGCCTGCAAACTTATAGATGTAAATCGCTCATTGACTTCTACCTAATGGGTCTAGATATAAACACCAAGCTCAGACTGAGTAGAGTTATGGTAGGAGAATTACTGTTTCAAAGAGCTTGTAGAAGACATTATATTAGTGTCAGATTTTATGAATCATCATGATCTTAATGGTAACTGACCGCCTAATTGTTATCCCACACCAGTTAATATCCACCGATTTAATTAGCATTGCTCCTGATTTACAGTGGTGTGTGAACAGAATCAGATGCTCAGTCTATTTTATAGATGAACAAGTATTCAAAATCCTACCAGTCACTTTTTTTTTTGTTTGTTTAAATTCAGTTTGCAGTGGGACTCGCACCTTTTTAAGGCAAATTCACTGCCACTGGGAAAGCATAATCTGCTGGCCTGGCTGTAAATAGGGCCTAGACACCAAGAACCCAGGCAGTTCTTACTGGGAGGATCGCAAAGAAAATGCAATCTCTTTGTCTTTCACGGTATTTGTTTAACTAAACAAAGTTTACAGAGGTTGTAGAGAATTATTTTGCAGGAAATTTGAGCTCAGAAGCTCCTTCATCTCATCAAGACCCTCTCCTCCCCTGAGCACAAGTAGTGCTTATAAAATACCAGAAAGTATCTCTTGAATAACCGGTTTCTGAACATTAGCACAAGGAAAATATTTACCAAATGGAACCTGCTTTGTTATAGAAAATGTGCTAGTGTCCTTTGTGGTGCCTTACACTATCTGTTCTAAGTGCACTCCACTGTATAACAAGACACATTGCCTTTGCTAGTATTCGTTGCATGGATTGTAGCTCAATATCCTTCTACTTGTATTTATTTATTTGTGCTGATTTATTTTGGCTTATTTAAGAGAGGCATGCGATGCCTGAAGCGTGTGTGTTTTAAATACCATCCCATGGCCCCACTATTAGTGCTCGTGTAGTACAACTAGATCCTTGCATTGTTCAAATGAACAGTTTAATTTAGTTTCCCCTGGGGAGGATATGCCAGAGGTTCACCCATACCCCTCTCAGAGGCTCAAGAGTCTGTAGAACATGTATTCTCTGTAGCAGAAATCAGGCAGGATCTCTGCCCTGAAGCAGAGCAGCTTTAGGGATAATACTGTTTCCCTTATTCTAACAAAAATCCTTGTTCAGTTTTAGAAGAAAGCAACTCTCTCCGCTAGCTGTTACCAGTCACATAAGAAAGGCAGCCCCTGATTTTGTGCATTTATTCCTCCCCACCCTCAATGTCTCTTCATTGCCCAAATCTGTCAATATTGCTTCCTGAGTCAAAGGGGTCATTGCAGATGGATATGTTGCTGTTTCTTCCCCCTCTGCCCAAAATATGTATCTTTACAGCTCCCATTCCTGCCACTCCCGGACCTGCCCTTGTAAAAAGATACTACAGTATTCTAGAGATGAACTGTTGTCTAGTGGATAGAGTCACAGAATTGCACTCAGGGCTCCTGGCTTTTAGTCCCAGCTGTCACTGACTAGCTGTGTAATCCTGGACAAGTTGCTTCAAGTCTTTCTGTTCCCCAGTTATCGAATGGGAATAAATTGATAACTTAGCATTCACTCTGCCTAAATAATACAGTACTTCACTAACTGACGGGGGGATGATGTGAGGTCTAAGACTTGAAAAGCACCTTGAGAAGTGAAAAACGTTAGTATAAATTGCACACGATGGAGCTTTGAACAGTAACAACACTGAAGCGTTTGGAGCTGTTCCATACACGTGTGGTCCCAGTTTTGAATTGCCTACATGGCCACATGTTGTGCTGCTGTTGGAGGCTTGGGGCAGTTTAACATGCCCTACGAAAACAAGCTCTCTTGATCTAACACAGAGCTTCGTGAAGCACCCTGGGTGAGTCTGGGACTAGCCTGTTCCACCTTCCCCAGAAAGCAGGGGAATTCTCTCCCAGACCTTCATTCCACTGACCAACCATGGCAATGTTAATCTTTGTTTACTCTGACAAACAATAAAGCTTAAGTGCTATGAAATGTATGAAGATAGACTCATTTTGTTTGCTGGTCTCTCACTCACAGCTCCTGTGGACTAGATCCATTTGCTCCCCTTAATAGTAAGAGGGTGTGTTAAGACATAAAACATAGCTTGGCAGCTTCCTCAGCCCTCCCACACACATCCCCAACATTTGATCTTAAAGTAAAAAAGGGTAAAAATGTGCGGCAGTTAAAACACAAAGACAAGAAATTCATCTGATGGCAGGCAGGCTGGTCTGTCAACCAAGTGAAAAGGTAAGGCCAAAATTGTCTCTTCCTCTGATTGCAGAGGCGCACACACAGGTTGATTTTTTATTGCCCCAGAAATATTGGTGTGTTATCAAGAAGTTGACAGGATACCCTATAGCCAACAATCCTGCATCAGCCCAGTGAGGAGAGGGGAAAAGATGGCCTAATAGCATTAGTTCCCTCTGCCCTCCAATAAAAGTAATAACATTTACCCAGAATGAAGAGGGTATTTTTAGATTAAAAAAAAGAAGAAAGAAGGAACAAATACAAAGTCTCCATGAGAGAGGGAGAGAAAACACATGGTGTATGCTACTTATCTACCAGCAGCTGCCACTTAGGACTAACTCACAGGGAATGGGCCACACTTTTATCTTAAAAGATGCAGTGCATTAACAACAGTTGCAATGCTAGATCTGCCACATAAAGACCTTTTCCCTCTCTAATTTCTATGAATAACTTCCAATATTTATACTACTTCCCATCAAAAAATTAGACAAAAACAAATGACTATGCTAGGAAAGATTTGCGGTTTTGTTAGGTTTTTTGGGTTTTTTTAAGTTTAAAAAATGGTTTCTACCAGTCTGGATTTTCACCCAGTGTGGAGAAGGCAAACTGTCCTAGCTGAAACAATTAAACATAGCTTGTTTTAAAAAGGGTTCTTAGCACAGTCTGTCTTGTAATTGAGAGAAATCCTAAGCAGGAGATAAAGGAAACCAAGCTCAGTATTTCAATTTCTCCTATATATAAGCTGCCAAAATGAATGGTCAGTCAGTGGTTAAAATGTACAGAAAGACCTCGCTAGTTGTATGTTTCTGCTAACACTACAAACAAGAGCGTTTGTAGGGGAGGGGAACTGAGCATTTGCAACACAAAGTGTTATACCTAAATCTTGTGAGTTTGACCTATACAGTCCAACATTTGTCCTCCTCCTTCTGTCCTCTTCCTTTCCATGGATACATCAACCTCAGCCCCAGCAGAAAGATCACCAAGCTATTGCTGAATTGTTTTCATGGGTGGTCAGGACCGAGAGTTTTGTCTACTGGGGAGACCATCACACTGGGAATTAGTGATTCTGGCTTCCGTTCCCAGCTCTGTCACTTACTCATGTTAACTTGGGCAAGTAAACTCTGTGCCTCAGGGTCCCCATTTTCAAAATGGGAATAATAATTATCTTATCCTTACAGTCTTATATGGGACTTAGGGTAAAATTTTCAAAAGCATCTAAATGACTTAGGAACCTACATCCCATTTTCAGAAGTGCTGAAGTCACATAGAAGCCCACAGGATCACACAGAAGTTTTGGGGGGCCCAGGGCAAAATCTGCAGCGGAGGCCCCCTCGATCCCTCCAAAAATATTACCACTGAGAGGAGGCCAGGGGGGTAGCAGTGTTGAAGAGCGAACCCACCCCACACTCACCCCACAGCAGCAGCGCCTGTCCCACAGGACTGAGCCTGGATCCCTACTCTGAGCGTTGCAAATCCAACGTAAGCATTCCCAAACAGGCCACTATAAGCAAGAACTGAACTATTCTAATCATCACAGGCAATAGTAGAAAAAGTAGAACAACAGATTTCACTTATCCTTCCAGAACCAGACTTGCTGCCGTTTATTAAAATACAACTTAAACACATCTTTCAAAAACTTTTCATGATCTTGCTGACAAAATGAGAGATATTCCAGTCGAACATGCAACCAAAGCAACATACACATTAACTACATTTGATCTGTGCTACCATCATTTTAAACTAACCAAAATCCCTAAGGAGAAAGAAAAGAAAGAAAGAAAGAAAACATTAAAGTAGGCCAGGCCATTACAGCATTCTGTTCTTTTAAGGACTTTAAAGAAATCCATTATCTATTCCACCTGACATTACAGGCTCTTGTTTGCTGCAATAGCTATTCAGTTTCCCCAGTGATTTGTGATCAGGAAAGAATTTAAACAAACAAAAAGTGAGTCTGCAGGAGTCAGGGGGAAATTGAGGGTTAAAAATGCAGAAGACAAAAAACCCCAAACATAACCCAGAGAGGATTACATCAGTTCTCCTCCCAGTTTTATTTAAAACAGACATGTCAGCAGTTTCAGATCTGTGATTAGTGGAAAATATGATTGTAGCTTCAATGGAGTGCAACTGCATTTAAAAAAAAAATCCTTCTTCAGTGCAGCAGAGCTTGGCTGCTGATGTGGTGGAAGTGGCAGGTTTGTATGAAATCCTAACACTTCAGTTTACAGGATGGTCCGTTAACAGAAAGTCACTGTGTGAGCAGCATAGCTATTTTTGCTCTTTGGCACCACTTAGGTACCTACCCACCCTGCTTCAGCAGACAGGGTGATGCAAAACCAGTATGGCATAACTGAAATGCCCAGCCAGCTAAAGGATAATTGGCTCATTAATCAAACCCTTCTTTTAGAAGCAATTATTTAGACTGAAAATATCTCAGCTTTGACTAGAGCAGGGATTCTCAAACTGGGGGGTCAGGACCCCTCAGGGGGTCACGAGGTTATTACATGGGGGGTCGCGAGCTGTCAGCCTCCACCCCAAACCATGCTTTGCATCCAGCATTTATAATGGTGTTAAATATATAAAAAAGTGTTTTTAATTTATAAGGGGCGAGTCGCACTCAGACTTGCTATTTGAAAGGGGTCACCAGTACAGGACTTTGAGAACCACTGGACTATAGGAACAAGGGTAGTGTAAAACCTTCATTGCACAACCAAAACTCTACCTGATTTCAGATTTACACTCAAAAACTGAACTAGCTGGGTTTCCTTCAGACTCTTTTTTTTTCAGGCCTGCAAACCCTTCAGCAAAGCCCTCTCTAGGTAGACATGACTATTGAAGCCCAAGTGTTGCTGGTTCATTTTGGGTTCGATCGAAGTTTGTTGTGAAAAGTCACATGATGTTTATTACATGGCAGATCTTCTGGGTCCTTGATTGGATAAGCCTACCTCACGTGATGCCATGCGGCTAGCCATCCTGCTATTTGTGGTCTGGCTCCACACAGAAGGGCTGTGTTTAGCTGATCACAGTTTTGCCAACCCCCAGCATTCAAATAGGATGAGTCAGGCTCCCAAAAAAAAAAAAAATCCTGAGAGCATCTTAAATATCATGAAATGTTTAAAATAATAAATGTTGGGTTCTTTTGATTTGTCAGCTGGTGCTGGCACATTTAGGGGGTCACATTTTCCTATTTTTCTCTACAACCAGGAGACTAGAAACTTACATTTATTTTCAACTGAAAGCTGAAATTCTCAGGTCATAACCTGATTCCAGGAGCTGGGCTTTAAGAAAAACACCAAACATCACCAGACTTGTGACAATTGTGAAAGTTGGCAACTCAGAATTCTGCTTACAGACACACACATAACATATGTTTTGTAACTCTCTATGCACTTGGGGCCACAATCACCACCAATGTGAGTGCTGCTCCACTGAAGTGAATGGGAGTTTCACGCGGTAATGCCAGCAGGCAATCTGGCCCTAAATCATTATCGGCTGAATCTGACTCACTGCTGTGCAAGGACACAGAGTGTCCTGTGGCACCTTATAGACCAACAGAAGTATTGGAGCATAAGCTTTTGTCAGTGAAGTGGGTATTCACCCACGAAAGCTCATGCTCCAATACTTCTGTTAGTCTATAAGGTGCCACAGGACTCTTTGTCACTTTTTACAGATCCAGACTAACACGGCTGCCCCTCTGATACTGTGCAAGGAACTTTCTCCCTTTATGCCCCAGTGCAGGGACCAGCACAGACAAGCCCAGAGGAGGTAGAACCTGACACTCATCTTCCAGCAGATCTTGCTGGCATATAGCACCCTCCCAAGGAAGCACACTAGCTCCTTCTGTCATGGTGACTCTCCTCACAGCCCCCAAGCGTGGCCTGGGCCCAACGGCCATAGTCTGGCTATACATGTAAGTATAGAGTGAGGCTGGCAGAGAGTAGCGGAATTGAGGGAGAGGCTTTTATAGAGGATGGATTTGGCCTTTGGCAAAAATTCCACTAGTATTAGCTCTTTGGGAAAGGGACCGTCTCTTCCTGTATGTTTACTCAGCATCCTGCAGTGGAGCCTTGATCCTGATTGGGGCCTCTGGGCACTACCCTAATACAAATAATATTTCATCTCTCTGGGCAATGGGAATTATTAGTTTATCATCATGTTTTATTTTAAAAGCCAGAGGTCCCTCACCATTAGGTGACACATGAACATACAATAGTAGCAGAGGCCAGGTTATTTTGTTCCGCAGCATGTACGTGGTGGCTACTATTTATATCTGATCCATAACAACTGAACCAATAATAAAGAGGGCCAGGAATAGCAAGGCAACCCCTCATCCACAAATCCCCAACACATAGGGCCCTCAGAGATTATAGGGGCAAGACCAATACCAAAAACATCTGAATGAAAAAAAAACTCAGTAAGTGGCAACATTTTCAAAAGACTGGTGTTCAGCTTGGGGATCAGGGACACAGCACTATCTTCCTCACAATCCATCTCCTAACAAAACTGTCCTACCTACAGAAACCAGCCAGCAGCTGTATTAAAGAGGAATCAGAATTTAAAATCTGTAACTGAGGCAAAGGAGGAATCACTGGCGCACAGAGTGGCTACTGCTGGGACTGTAGGTAACACTTTCAGAGCATCTAAGAGATTTAGGAGCCTCAATCTCAGGGTTCAAAGGTGCCTAATTCACTTTTGAAATGGGACTTAGGCTCTAAAATGCTTTTGAAGATTTTACCTTATGTAGCACTGAACCTTGTGGCACTGAGGGGACAGACAAGGGTATGACTCAGGATGGCATAAAAGCTCCTGAGAAAAGGATTACTGTCCCAGAGTGGAAGTCAGCCTTTGTGCCAAATCCCACTTCTACTGAATTAGGAGTTGGTGTTGGAATGTGCAGCTCCCAACTCCAGCAGATGATGTAGGTGGACACTGGGGGAACAAGATGACTTTGCTGGCCTCACTCAGGCCTGTTGGAGTTGGACATACGTAACCCCTTCCCCACAGACATTGGGAGGGTTAAAGTCAACTAGCTGCCCACTGGCTCCTGCAAGCCGTTGGAGGCCTGGGAGTTGCAGGCCACTGGATTCCCCACCCAAGCACATCAGAAAGTAAGAGAGATTTGAGGAGAGTCTCTGCAAGTGGCTATTGATCAAAACTATACAGACTTCAACAGCTTCAATTTGCTGTTAGTTTTAGAGATCTGTCACATCCAAAATGCAAAGTGAAACTCAGTGGCAACAGACCAACATGAAATGACTAACTCCTTGATTTGTGCATGGCCTCCTGATAAAAACCCTGGATTAGGAGCAAAGAGACTGGGGTTCTAATCCCAGTTTTGAAATTGACATTGGGCAAGTCACTAGTTTTTCAAAAGTGGACTCTGATGTGTTGTGTCTCAGTTTTTCTGTGTTTCTCTTTGACTCAATTCTGATCTCTCAAACATCAGTGTCACTCCACTGCCTTTTTATTTACACCTGTGAGAGATCAGAATCAGGCTCCTTGGTGGTTTTTTATTTTATTATTTCTTTTTTTTTTTTTAAAGGAAAGCACCCAAATCTGTGGCTCCCTTTGAATATTTGGACTTAACCTCTCTGCCTCGGTTTCCCATCTGTACAACAGGGAGATGATACTTAGCTGTTTCCAAGGATGTTGTGAAACTTAATAAATATTAGTGAAATGTCTTGGGCAGAAGCGGCTGTGTAAATTCAAAGTATTTTAAATCTTCTGTGGCCTACTGTACGCTTAGGATTGTCTGAAATTCTCCTACTGTTCCTGTGGCACTGGGGCAGCCCCATTGGTACTAGGGATTGGTGGGAGCATGGAGCATTAGCAGTGATGGGCTTTTTAGCCACTCTGACATCTAACCTTCATCCAAGCACAGTGACAAAACACCAGCACTTCTGGGATATTTGACTACACTGTCTGTGCCACAAGCATTAGCTATAGTGAGGAACTTGGGGGAGGAAAAAAAAAATCAGAGAACATGTTTGTAAAACAACAAAAATTGGCAGGTGGAAATTAAAATAGGGAAGGGTAGGCCCATAAAGTGCTTTTAAGTTAGACTTTGAAATTGACTAGGTTTCAAGTTGAGGGTATCCCTTTAAATACAACTAGATATAGTCATCGTCAAAACTAGATTCAACAACTGATGGAGCACATAAAACCCCAAGACAAGGGTGTTTTTTTATGTACAAAAAAAAAAAAGGCTTGGTTCTTTCACTACATTCAACACTAAAAGCTTTGATGAACATCAAGGGACAATTATCTGTAAAATAAAGACTTTTGTATATTGCTGGTTCCTCATTCTAAATAGTCTGAGAAGCAGAGGGAAAAAACACAATTCAGGCATCAACACTGACTTGACCAAAGGTCTCCATATTACAGATACACCACTGTTATATTTTACATAGCTTTAGGAAGCGTGGCAGTCATTTGACCTACCAAACAGCAAGCACTTTTGATGCAAGGCCTAATTGTCACTTATGCTTTGTCACGCCATTTAGCATCAATGATTGCCTGAACTCTTCAAGGAACTATGCTAATATCCTGATTTTGCTTTTGTCAGTACCAATGCAATCTACATTGAAACAAAGCTGTCAAAAATGTTTTGATGGTCTCTTTCCTGGACATGTGGTTTGTTCCTCATGAAAGCCTGCATTTTGGCTACAGAGACAACAATTCTTCCCCCCTCCCCTAACTCTCAGGGGCCAGGCCACACTTTAATCTCAGACACACAATCTGATGCTTAGAGGCACCTCTCCAGGTTGCCAGTTCTGCCATCTTTACTCATGGTAAGTAGTATCTTACTCCACAAGTAGTCATATTAGTTCCAACCCAGAGTTCCTCTGTTCTAGTGCTGATTGCAGGAACACAGGACAAATGTGACTTTAAACCACTATCACATTCACCATATTCTGAAGCAGCTGGAGGCCTGCCTGTCCTCCCTCCAGCGTACATTAGAGCAATCTCAGGGCTGTTTCAGCTTATGCTCCGCTTCCCACGATCCCCTGTGGGTTCTATGACGCAGAAAGTGCTGTGACAGTGCACTCTTTCTACCCTTCCATTCTTCCCCAACACACAAGCTCTCTCCCAGCCAACCCCTGACAGGCCCAGGAGCAGAGCTGACATGGGACCTGTTCCACACCGCTACACCAGTGGAGGAAGCCTCTTCAACAAAGGGTATTTCATAGGGCCCGTTCGCATCCTCTTTATGTCACCAGAACAATATAACAGGCCTCTAGTGAAACAGAGAATTGACTCCATTTATTTCAGTAGGGTTCCTTGTGGATACCACCACAATTCAATGTGAGTATAGGTGACAGAATCAGGCCTCAAGCATGAATCAACTGACATTCTGCACCAACTATGCTCATAAGAAATAAGTTTCCTAACTGCTCTTACCCTTTGGCTTGAATTGTGCAAGCTGCAGGGCCAATGCAGTTTCCCAAGAGTTTTTTAAATGGAGCTTAGTCTGGTATTTTAAATGAATCATTCTCTAAGTGTATTAAATATGAAGCACTCCATTTATCCACACAGCCTGGGTAGAGGCAGTGAAAGTTTACTCCCATTGTGTCACTCATGTATCCCAAACAGCCAACTCTAAGGGTGAGAACGTAGTTGGGTATCCTCTCCTACTGTCTTAGATTTCCTTTCCTGAGCCCTGATATTGAATGGCAAATGAGAAAGCCAGCCCTAAGTTTAAAGACAATATATTGTTTAACAGGGTTGCAGACAGAATGGTTACTGGTGGCTCAGGTTGAAGTCATAGAATCATAGATTATTAGGGTTGGAAAGGACCTCAAGAGATCATGTAGTCCAACCCCCTGCTCAAAGCAGGACCAATCCCCAAATAGCTCCCTCAAGAATTGAACTCACAACCCTGGCTTTAGCAGGCCAATGCTCAAACCACTGAGCTATCCCTCCCCCCAATTTAAGTCACCCTGCTTAAATTTAACAAAATAAAGTCACTTCCACAAATGGATTTTTGACATGTTCAACAGATGTGACGTTTACACTTAAATTCTAGGCAGTGCTGCTTTATTAGGCTAGGAAGCATGTGTCAGTGTTTAAATGACTTTATACAATCTTCAAACCAAACAAAGCAGTTTTTTTCATTTTCCATAGAAATTGAAAACCTCAGTCATCCATTTATATAGAAATTGGCTGGACAGCTTTTGAGGGGCTTTTTCCAGAGACCTTTTCCAAAAGGCAGTTTATCAGACAGAATTTCAGTGTGTGTCACCAACTCTCACTTTTTATCATGTGGCAGATATTTGGTGTTTTTATTAAAGCCCCAGCTCCTGGAGTTGTGTTATCTGAGACTATCACCTATAAAATTTTTTTTTAAAAAACACACATTTCCAGTCTCCATGATTGCAGAAGAGCTAGAAGACACAAACCCTAAAGGCTCAAAAGCCAGTAGACAACCCAATTTAAAAAAAAAAATTGTCTGAAATCATGAGACTATCTCAGGCTGTTCTCAGTGGTGGCAGATGACAGAACAAGGAGCAATGGTCTCAAGTTGCAGTGGGGGAGGTCTAGGTTGGATATTAGGAAACACTATTTCACTAGGAGGGTGGTGAAGCACTGGAATGGGTTACCTAGGGAGGTGGTGGAATCTCCATCCTTAGAGGTTTTTAAGGCCAGGCTTGACAAAGCCCTGCCTGGGATGACTTAGTTGGTGTTGGCCCTGCTTTGAGCAGGGGGTTGGACTAGATGATCTTCTGAGGTCTC